>NC_139956.1:34095220-34455220 GCF_963454915.1 Gymnoscopelus microlampas | reverse complement strand
CGACGTCCAAGTCTCGACCTTAGCCATAGGTCGCTAAAGTCGCGACCTCAGCGACGTCAGGTCCCGACGCACGTTGCCTGCCAGTTAGGTCGCCAGCAAGACCAGTGTGCCAGGCTCCCGACCGACTATCTATCTATCTATCTATCTATCTATCTATCTATCTATCTATCTATCTGTCTGTCTGTCTGTCTGTCTGTCTGTCTGTCTGTCTGTCTGTCTGTCTGTCTGTCTGTCTGTCTGTCTGTCTGTCTGTCTGTCTGTCTGTCTGTATGTCTAGAAGTAAAAGTATAGAAACATGGAAATACTCCAGTAATAATAATAAAGTCTATTATTGCAATAGGTCGATAACAACAACAATAATAATAATTTAAAAAATCAATTTCTCCACCATAATAAAGAATGTGATGATATTATATACATAATAATTTAATTCCAACATGAACTCTAACGCAGATAGATAGATAGATAGATAGATAGATAGATACATAGATAGATAGATAGATAGATAGATAGATAGATAGTTAAAGGGGTTTAAAATCATTTCCATGGGCAAAAATGTCGTCTTAATGTAATTTTTTTTCTTAAATTATTTATTCACCTTGGAGGGGGGACGCACAGCAATAACATGGGGGTTAACTGCGTCTGTGTTTGTATTACAGCCGCGGACTTTTGACAGACATAACAATAATAATAATAATAATAATAATCCTACACTTTGCAGAGTAAAAATGTTTTATATTATAACCATACATTAACCACTTCAGCCATATTTTATACAAAGGCTAGCGGACAGTAGGCTGTTGTGTACTGTATAAGTACGTCACAGCATGGATTTACGTGCGTAATTACGCGCAAGAAACCCTGGCTTGATATCCTTTGATAGACAGATTATTATGAGTGACGACGCAAGGGGTGTGTGGAGGTGGGGGGATTAATGAAGGAATAAGTATTTGAAATGCAACCTAAATTGGGAGTAGAACATGACTCGTCATGGCCGTAGGCCTACTGCGTACTTGTCCGCTTGATTTTCGCTTGCTATGTTTGATAGACAGAAAATAAATTCATGATTCATACACCAAATGAAAATAGAAACGTGATAGATCATAGAAAACTTTTAATTACAAGAATCCATTGATTACTGACAGAGTTCTCCCTTAGTAAAATGTCAACTCCGCTCCATGCCCTGTTTGAAAATAGACGATCTACAAGCTCACAATAGCCTATTATTTATTTGAAATTTATTATGAGTGGGGGGGGGGGGGGCACATGGGGGGTGGGGACGGGGGGCTTGCCATTAGAGACGCTGGTCAGGCACAGCATGCTCGACCTTCCCAACTTGGTCATGTCGTGCCCGACGTGGTCGTTAAATACCCGACCTGGTCGTTAAATACCCGACCTAGTCGTTAAGTACCCGACCTGGTCGTTAAATACCCGACCTGGTCGTTAAATACCCGACCTGGTCGTTAAGTACCCGACCTGGTCGTTAAGTACCCGACCTGGTCATGACGCACGACGCAGCGTCGCGGGGCACTCCAGCCGCGACTAAGGAAACGACTAGCGGCTAAGGAAACGACTAGCAACTAAGGAGCCGACTATCACGACCTAGGCGACTTCAGACACAACCTGAGTCGAGTCGGTGGTGGATTTCGCTGTCTCTCCCACAGGGGCCCTACACAGGATACGGGACACATGCACGCGCGCGCGCTGCTCGGGTTTCCCGCGGATAAAGTTACTTTTTTTGTTACTTTATTTTGGTTTTAGTGTGCTGCGCAGCCTGCGCTGATGTGAACGCAGTAATGCACGTTATTTTCTGCTGAAGGGAGGGGGCGGAGAGGGGGCCTCTTTGATCGGCGGGTAGGCGGGGCCCCACGCAACCTGCATAGTGTGCCTGTAGGGAGAAGCGGCCCTGTTTTGTCATAAAGGATAGACTTTTGCTTTTAATTATTAAATAGATTGATGGCTCAAGGGTATAACCAATAGGCTAACACAATTTCACAGTTTCTATTCTTTCTGTAGGCTGAAAATCCACCAGCACCCAATTATAAATACATCAACAGCACTGTTCCTGTGTTTTTTGATGGGGAATAAAACCTCCTGCACCTTGTAGGCCTTGATGCGATGACTGTGGCCCCAAAGGTCAACTTTTGAAAGTCGTAGGGTTGAGGTTGGTGATAAGCAACTTTAGCAAGTACTAAAATGTGTATTCATGTGGAAAACTCACTGCTAAAGCATGCAGAGGTACTGCTCGACAGTGAGGGTTTTCACTTCCTTCTTCTCTTGCCGTTACCACACAATGTGGTTTACAATAAAGACAAGCTTTAGATCCTATAGGACATATAGGCTTGTACAGCAGACACCAACCTAGCATCTGTCTAAATAACTTATGTGACAGAGGTCACTAACTATAGACTATACACCACCTAAGGAATTTCACACACGGTTCAGAAATATATATGTAAAGAATGTATGTCTACTTCTATGGGGAGAAGGTAAACAATGATTTTTTGTCTAAAAAAAACGAAATAAACTTACATTCTTAAATGTTTTCTATTAAATTCATATTTCTATATTTCTGTTTGCAGTTAATGTTGTTCAGTTAGAACAGTGCTAGAACAGCAGAATGGTTTCAGAATGGCCGATGCCAGAGACACCGTGACTTTGAACTGCTTCAATCAAGGCAACTTCAGGAACTTCTCCTAGTACAAGCACAGTCTTGGAGATAAACACTGAGCTGTTAGTGTCCCGGATCAGATTCAAAGGGAATACTACTTTTTCCGAAAGATTTAAGAACGATCCTCATTTTTCCAAGGTCGCAGGAGAAGAAATAAATCATCATATATAAAGAAATACAAGACCAGGAGACCTGGTTCTGCCAGACCTAGAATAAATTCCTGGCTGTCTGTCCCTTTTATACAGCCGGTAAACGGGAAACGTTGAAAAAAGACCGGCTGTACAACGGGAAACATTGCAGAGCCTCATGTAGGCCAGACCCTGGGTCTGGCAATAATGATATTTCTTTATATTATTGTCAAAATGTTTGCATTTCTTTTATCCATGTTGTTGAATTATTGTCTTTCAAATGTTAAAATCATTTTGAAAAGGTTCAGTGCATTGAGTTGTATTTGAACAATGTGAGGCCGATCACATTTTCCTGTGTAATTAACCTCTTCTTGCTATTAAGACAGTGGAAAGTACCTAGTGGTCTCTACATCTCTGAGAGGGCCTGATCACTGCTATAGCCTTGTCCACCAGTTTGACAATGTGGTAGAGATATTGGTTTCGGTTCCTCAACATTGCAGCAAGAACAAAATTATAATTAAGATAATTAAGAATAAGATGTCGTGTGCATGGGTCATACTGCTAAATATTACACATACATTGTACATACAGTGTGTGTGTGTGTGTGTGTGTGTGTGTGTGTGTGTGTGTGTGTGTGTGTGTGTGTGTGTGTCATTTTCAACCTCTTCCTCTCAGCAGTCACTCTCCTCTCCCACAAAGCTCTGGGACCCACAGACGGCATTCACATACAGTTCCGGCTGGACGGCAGTCTCTTCAACATCCGGCGCCTCCAGGCCTTCACCAAAACCACAAAACAAACCATCCTTGAACTTCAGTATGCTGACGATTGTGCTCTCCTGGCCCACACGCCAGATTCTCTGCAACGTGCACTTAACGTGGTCTCATCCATATACAGTGCCTTAGGACTCAAGGTCAACATATCAAAAACCCAGGTCATTATGCAACACTCTACCCACCAGTCAGAAGTGCCTGTCTTCAACATTGATGGCCAGCAGCTCACCATCGTTCCACACTTCACTTACCTCGGAAGCGTCCTGTCCCCCACATGTAACATCGACCATGACATCCAGGTCCGTGTTGGCTTAGCCTCTGCTGCATTCGGCAGGCTCAAAACCAGGGTCTTCCTCAGTAGAAACCTGACAGTTTCCACCAAGGCAGCTGTATACAGAGCAGTCTGTTTGTCCACACTGCTATATGGCTCGGAAGCCTGGACCCCGTACCAAAGGCACGTCAGAATCCTGGAGAGATTCCACATCCGCTGCCTACAACGGATCCTGGGTCTGACCTGGGAGGACAGGGTCCCATATGTGGATATCTATGACCGGACCCAAACACCCAGCATTCAAGTGTTCCTTGCGCAAAGACATCTGCGCTGGGTGGGGCATGTAATCCGCATGCCCACCCAGAGGCTCCCCCGACAGATCCTCTACGGCCAACTCCAGGAAGGCTGTAGGTCTCCCGGGGGACAGCGGAAACGCTACAAGGACCACATAAAAACCCTCCTGAAGCGCTGTGCTATCCAACCCTCGGCACTAGAAGACCTGGCTGCTGATCGCCATACCTGGCGCACCACCAGTCACGAGGGGATCGCACACCTCCAGGAGCAGACCACAGAGAGGAGAAAGCAGCAACGTGTGCAGCGACACCAGCGTGCTGCAGGGGCCCCCCTCTCATGTGTGGACTTCATCTGCCCCACATGTGGCAAACCATGCGGGTCACGCATTGGCCTGCACAGTCACATGCAATGGCACAACCGCAATCCCCCTCAATAACCCATTCCTGGAGCAACGTCATCATCGAAATCGATGGACAGCCATAAGCAAGTAAGTGTGTGTGTGTGTGTGTGTGCGGGCATTGAAGTGGATGTGAGTAGTAGGCAGGGAAGCAACAGTTGTTCATAAACCTGGTTGTTTGGGCCAAATTGGGGGAACTAGCAGTATAGGCTCTCAGAGCCTATACTGGTCATGCCACAGCTTTTTATTTAAGATCTCCTTGTTATCTTTTCAGTATTACACTCCCCCCCCCCCCCCCCCCTCTGCACTGAAATTCCCAAAAAGTATGCAGTCTTAATTTAATTGCAACATGCTTGAGGTTGTTTATATAATCACAATTATACAACAGGTAGTTCCGACCAAGCAATCTGATTGGTTGAAATAGCTATCTAGTCGTGCTTCAAACCAGCATGATAGCACGGGCCGAATCACATTAATAAATCACTCCGCACTGCAGTCCGCACCTGATTAGACCATATATGGCACAGCTGTGCTGTGACATCACGCTGTCCCATGGTAGGAAAACAAACAGACAGTAGCCTGACCCACCGCCGCCACCGGTGAACAAACAGCTATGCAAAATGGACTATTTATGCGAAAATAGCCGATCTACAAGTTCACAACTTGTCGCCATCGCGACGTGTTGTCAGCTTGTAGATCAGCTATTTTGGCCACGTGACACGGTCGTACGACGGAGCATATAGCCTACTGGAATCAGCTGTGTTGATGAGACGATGCCTCAGAGCGCTGCTACAGGGACTATTTAATGTCTCAGTCAAATAAACTCTTCTCTTTACAGGGAAACGGATAATAGCGAAACATTTTTATTATGAATTGCCCCACAATATGAATACATTTGGATGTGTTTTGTTGGTAACTGTTGTATAATCGCAATATTACACTCGAGGGTGTGCTTTACCTACATTATTGGCACTTCAGTGATGCTTGCGGAACTCGGCTCCGCCTCGTTCCTGACCGCATCCTCCCTCTAATGAGGAGAGCACAAGAGTACAGTATGTAACAATAGCAGCAGGGGGAGGGGGCTTTTTTTTGCACTTCATCTAGACAACATAGATATGTCTGTATTGTATTTTACAGATTACTTAGATTACTATAAGTGGAAAAGAATAATGTTTAAAGATGCTGCATTTGCATTGACTGCAATTACTTCATGTCCATGGTACTAGGCTGGTCAGTACATGAGTAACATTACCACCTGGTGGTGGTTTGCTGAGAATTACAGCTTGTCTACTTAGTACTGTATGCCTGCTATCAGAACACTGCCTGCTTTGTGAATAAACAATAGCGCTGAGTTTCGCTGTGTTATTATTATTATGTGTAAATCTGTCTTTCCTATGAGCCAGTGGTCGGCCACACAGCACCCCTCACTTAAAGTAATGGTTTCATGGCCATGGTAGTCACAAGCAATCTCTAATGACATCATCACAAGACAGAGCAATCAGTTTGTCCAATCACACACAGCTCCACCTCTAAGATGTGGTCTATGTCTGTAAACTGTTTCCACTAAAGAGACACACTTGAAGATGATGGCAGCACCAAAGATTGTCCTGCATCTCATGTTACTTATATGGGGAGAAGGTAAAATACCACTATATCTTTTTTACCTACACTCAAAATAAACAACGATTTTCAATGTTATTTATTATATATTTATATATACATATATATATATTTCTGTTTCCAGTTCATTTTGCTAAGCTGTCACTGGTTGAACAGCTGAAGGATGTCGGAGACACCGTGACTTTGAGCTGCTTCGTTCAAGATCTGTCACGAATCGGCCACGGAAGGAAAGGGAGGACCCAAGCGCAGGACGCAACACAGGTGTAAGATAATAAATGATACTTTACTTCAATAAAAGACAGAACAGAAAACAACCTCACAACAAGAGGGATCACGGACAGGTACAAAACCAACAGAACAGGGACAGGCAGGTCCGCCGTGAGCAATAATTATAATCCAGCGACAAGGCTGCCGGCTGGAAAGTCTTAAATACAAAACACAAGTCATTAGCCCAAGGGCTTGCAGCCGGGCACGCTGCGGGTCCAGGCACAGCAAGGCCAGAATCAGAGTCAAGAGAAGGAAGGGGGCGGGGCCGAAACCCCGCACCGTGACAGTACCTCCCCTCCACGGGACGACTTCCAGGCGTCCCAGAACCGGGGGGGGGGGGGGGGGGCAGAGACGAGACCGGGAGGGGCACTGCCAGGGCTCTGCGCGGAGGGCATCGGCGCAGAGGGCGCAGGCAGAGTAGAGCGAAGAGGTGAAGGTCGAGGCCGGGAAACCAACCGGGTCCAGCCGAACAGCGGCAGGGGAAAGCCGGAATGGCAGGCGAAGAACCGGGGCAGAGACGGGGGGGGGGGGGGGGGGGGGCGGGGGAAGATGCCAGGGCTCTGCGCGGAGGGCATCCGCGCAGAGGGCGCAGGCAGGTAGGAACAGAGTAGTGGGTCGAGGCCAGGGGGTCCGCCAGGGTCCAGCCGGCAGGCTGGGGAGACCTGGACGACAGGCGACGATCCGGGGGGGGGGGGGGGGGGGGGGTCGAAAACCAAGACAGAAAGAGGAAAGACCCCGGACTGCGACGACCGGAGAACGGGACACGAGCGGCCCTGCCGGGGCCGCGGACCAGTCAGGAGGACCGGACGGCGCACCTGGATACTGGCGCCGCCCGTCCAGGTTCGGGCCCCCCGGCAGGCCGCCCGTCGTTGGTCGCCGCTGGCCCGGGGCGAAACAGGAGCTGGAGACAGGATAGGTCAGAAAGAGAGACAGAGGGGAAAAACCAAGGCAAGAAAGGTGAGCACAAAAAACAGGACCACAGCAGCAACAAACTAACTAAAAAGGGTAGCAGCAGAACAGAACAGGAACTTAACTTCTCTACTTAGGACGCGGGGGCCTCACGAGGCAGTTGTTGATCTGGTGGTCCCCGTCGCCACAGTAGAAGCAAAGTCCAAGCCGGGCCCGCCGCCGCTTCACCGTCTCGGGCTCCGGCGGGAACCCTTCCAAAGGAGGAGAAGCAGGACGGGGAACAGGAACAGGACGGCGAGAGAGAAGAGAATCGGAGGACACCGCCCGGCGAGGACAGTGACTCTCCCTCTCGCGGGAGTAACCGGGACGACTCCCCGAAGACGACCTCCATCGCCGGGCTCGCGCTCCCTCGGGGGAGGGAGTGTGGTGACGAACCCGTGGCATCCCCCGACGGCGGGTTCTCCCGCGGGTCGGAGGCCGGGTACGGGCCCTCACCCGCAGGTCCGAGGAAGAGGAGGCCGTGGCCGCGGGCTGCGGAGTGGAACTGGAGTCCGAGGCTCCGGAGGATCCGCTCCCCGTGTCGGGAACATCCACCTCCACGGCGTGAGAGCGGACCGTCGCCGCCGCCGAGCGCGCGGGGGCGGGCGCCCTCTCCGCCTGGAGCATACGTTCCCACATGTTGGAGACACGGAACAATATCGCGGAATGGCCGCCCGACAGGCTCGTCTCGAGGCGCAGCAGGCGGTCCTCTATACGGCGCAGGGTGACAAAGATGGCGTCCAAACACCCCATGATGACCACGCCATCCACTGCGTCTCCAGGCGCCGTCATGCGCCCCGCTGGATCCATAGTATGGCTGGATTATACTGTCACGAATCGGCCACGGAAGGAAAGGGAGGACCCAAGCGCAGGACGCAACACAGGTGTAAGATAATAAATGATACTTTACTTCAATAAAAGACAGAACAGAAAACAACCTCACAACAAGAGGGATCACGGACAGGTACAAAACCAACAGAACAGGGACAGGCAGGTCCGCCGTGAGCAATAATTATAATCCAGCGACAAGGCTGCCGGCTGGAAAGTCTTAAATACAAAACACAAGTCATTAGCCCAAGGGCTTGCAGCCGGGCACGCTGCGGGTCCAGGCACAGCAAGGCCAGAATCAGAGTCAAGAGAAGGAAGGGGGCGGGGCCGAAACCCCGCACCGTGACAAGATCACTTCAAGCTCTACTACTGGTACAAGCTACGTTTTGGAGATAAACCTGAGCCGTTAGCGTTCCGGAACAAGTACAATGACAAAGCTACTTTCTTCGAGAAATTAAACAATTCCCGTTTCTCGGTGGTCACAGGAGAAAGAAAGAATCATCTCAAGATCTCAGATGTGCAAATGTCAGACTCTGCTGTGTATTACTGTGGGATGTGGCGGCTTACTGAAATTCAGTTCCAAGAAGGAATCAGGCTCCATGTTAAAGGTTCCTCATCCAGCATCCAAGCCATTGTCCAGCAGCCTCCAGAGAAGAAGCCAGGAGAGTCTGTGACTCTGAACTGCACCGTCCACACTGCTGGTACTTACAACTGTGCTGTGGCCTCATGTGGGGAGATAGGGGGCGGGGACAGTGAGGAAGATGAGTATCGTAACCAGATGAAGATCCTGGTGTTTCTCTCCATCAGCAGAATTGGAGTCGTGCTCTGCTGTGTCCTCATCTTCACCATCATCTACATGAGCAGAAAATAGACATAGACTTGTGGACAGATAAAAACACACATTATTATTTGTCTCTCACTTGTTTAGCTTGCTGAACCTCTTCATCAGATTTTGTCTCATAATGCTCTATAATGCCACCATTATAATATTTCCATTTGCATCCAAAATAGCTTTATTTTTCAACAGACATTATGAACAACAATATTATTATGATTCTATTCTATACTATTCTATTCTATATTACGTTTATTTTACTAGCTTTAATATATAATGACATTTCTTATATTATCAAAAAGCTGTGATTTACTTTACTTGGGTGTCATTTAAAAAAAGAAAAAGTACACTGTGTGCATTGAGATGTGTGAGAACAATGTGATGTGTGTTGTACCAACGGACCACGTTTTCCTGTGTAAAAACCTCTTCTTGGTATTTTGACTGAGTGGAAAGTTCCTAGTGGTCTCTACAGGGGGGCACATCACTCTTGTCAGCCTATAGCCAGCAGTTTGATGTGGTATATATTGGTTTCGGTTCCTCAACATTGCAGCAAGAATTAAGAATAACAAGACATAATAAGGCAAGGCTTGTGCTGTGTGCATGGGTCTTACTGCTATATATTACATGCATATGTATACAGTATGTGTAGGCTACATGTGTGCATGCATGCATGTGTGCATGCGTGTGTGCATGCGTGCGTGCATGTGTGCGAGCGTGCATGTGTGCGTGTGTGCTTGCGTGTCTGTACAGACAGGCAATAGGCTTTTAGTGTCAATTGTTCATACACCTGGTTGTCTGAGAGCGAAGTAAGTTAACTGTCTCAGAGCCTACTTGTCATGTCGCTTTCTAATTAATAAAGATCTCCTTACATTCTCTTCAGTATTAAACCTTATATTCTTCTGGACTTGAATTCAAAAAGAAAAAAAACTTGACGTGCTTAATTTGGTTGCAGCGTGCTTGATTAAACACGTACTTGATTACACAAGTAAAAGGTGAACATAAGCCAACATGTAAGTCATAAAGCTCTAAAAAACGAAGTTCATAGCTGCTGTGCAGTAATGGTTCAGGACTAGGGATTTTGAGAAGGAACAAGGAGGAAGTGAATGAAAGAGAAAATAGCAAGAGAAGGAAACCAAATGAGAAATACAGGATCGGGTCATTGAGAAGAACTGTTTGGATCAAAATGTTCATTAAACCTTGACAGCATCAGCACAATGCCTGAGAAGGTATAAGATGTTTATTCTGCATCACCCAGGTCGTGAACTCACAGCAGTTCTCACAAAAGGCATGTCATAAGGGGAAAATCTGAGGTGACTACTAACATTTATGAACAGGGCAGGCTGGCCATATCTAGCACCATAAACATTTTCCAACTACGAGGTGAAGTAGTTGGAAAATGAGGTGAAGGAAACAGCAACACATTATTTGTAAAAAATATTTGTAACCGAAGTAAAACTACTGGGCTAATACTACAACCCACGGTCGCTGTCCACAGTAAAATGTACCACCATCGATTCTCTACACGGAACCCTGGCCTAAAGCTACATAAGGGGGAAGACACTCTAAACCAGTAGTCTTCAACAGGGGGTATGGGATCCCCAGGGGGTCCTCAGAGTTACCACTCTGAGGAGTTACACTCTCTACTCTCGACTATCAAATCTATGCCTGATAGGATTCTTTTTTTCCATAAACCACTTGAACCCTAGCATCCCTATTCTGGGGGCGAGGTGTTGTGAGCTTGTAGACCTGCTATTTTTGGCAAATAGGTTTGAAAATACACATGAACATGAATCCAACACTGATGATAGTGAGTCTATGAAGCTATCAATGAAAAAGTTGAATCTGCAACACAATTTTATACAATGTGTAGTGGGGGTCCCTGCTTCATCTCTCTCTCTCAGCTGGACCTAAAAAACGTTGAAAGACCCCTGCTCTAAACAACGCCTACAGTAACTAACGCCAAACACAAGCTATGCCCTAGCCTTACATAGAGCCAGATTTTCAGAAACCTCTGCCTAGGCAGAGTTATCAAAATGTTTCGCTGTGCAAGACTAGTTTTACCCTTTAGCACACTGGACCTAAACAGAGCACTGAAACAGAGCTCCTCCTGCTAACAACCTCCACTCTGCAACCACTTCCTTCAGAGAGCACAAGCAGTAGGATGTAACAATAGCAGCAGGGGGAGGGATATCACTTTAGGCCGATTTCAAGCTATAGTGTCAACAAGTCAATTATCAATACAACATTCTGGCACTTTTTGTCTGTCTGTCTTTTTTTTTTTTTTTTTATATACCTTTTTTAGGCTATTTCTGACTTTATTGATAGGAAAGTAGGCTGACAGGAAATGGGGAGAGAGATTGAATGGTAATAAACATTGAATAGGCTACTAGGAGAATGTGGGAGGAAATAGGTTTAATTAGTTGTACAGTTCATGAGAAAAAGAGAGTGATGAACTTCATAATTTCAAGCAGCTCAAAGCAAATGAACATTTCTGCTTACTTGGGCTTACAAGCTGTGACTTTGTACATCTGCTATTTCTGAACATTTAAAAAAGAAATCTTGAAAAGTGTTTGAAAAATGTTGAATCATTTTAATCTTTTTAAACACAAATCTTCTCTTCCGGGGGTGGGGGGGACAAAACATTTTCAGATGGGGGTCCGTGGCCAAATATATATCAGTTTGGGGTCCTTGACACGAAAAGGTTTGAGAACCACTGTATTAGCCTAGAGTGCCAGTTGAGGACATTTGGCATAGGACTGGACCTACTGTATGTGCCAAGTTGTGTTCATTTTCATGCATGGGAAGGTATTTCCTGGCAGAATAAGAGATCATTAATTAGTATGGTGCAGCTCTGTTGCTTACTAGTCTGCCATGTTTTTTAATCTGCTGTAGTCTTTAACCTGAACTGGAAAACAAACTACAACATCAGGCTGGGGTTTCATGGCCCCTGTAATGTCTAAATGGAAGTTCATTTCATCCACTAGAGGGCATGATAACGCAACAAAATAATAACTTATTAACCTCCATATGCTGGCCTTTTAGTGTAAAGTAACAAAGTACATTCGAGTAGTACTGTAGCCTATAATTAAGTAAAATTTTGAGGTATTTTTTTTAACTTTACTGGAGTGTTTCCAAATGTCAGTACTTTTACTTCTATTCCACTACATCTCAGAGGCAAATATTGTAATTTTACTCCACTACAATTATTTTTAGAAGTTTAGTTACTAGTTACTTTGTAGATTTTGATTATTATTACAAAACATACATTAACCATATACATTACCACATTAACCGTTTTATCCATTCTTTATATTTGAAAACTTGTGAAATGAGACATTCTGCACAATGAGTACTTTTACTTTTGTCTCGTGAGCAGCAGTGGTAATGTAACATCATAGACAGAGCCAGCTCTGACTAATTTAGTGTCCTATAGGCAAGAGGCTCTGTTGTTTATGAATTTTAGATCGTATCGGTGAGTATGCCATTCCCATACCATAATTTATCACATGATCACAATTATTTTGTGATCATGTGATAATTTTTGAATGTTTCAGTTGATGTTGCACTACTGTTTTATATATATTTATCCATTTGTATTAATTCCTAGATTAGTGGTTCTCAAACTTTTTAATTTCAAGGACCCCCATGACTCTGAGAGAAATGGAACCAAATGGACCATACGTGTCCATTTGGTTCCATACACTCTCAGAGTTACAGACATGTAAGGGTCCATTTCGAACCCCCTCAAGAAACCTAGAATTTCTTTTTTTTAATATACACTGTTATTGGATTGGTACTACTCAGTATGGACCGATACTCAAGTTATAGGTATCGATATCGGGAAGGAAAAAATGGGGACCACGCTCCTCTTTGGGCAGCACTCAGGTGGGTGAAGCTGAAAATTGAAGTTGCCCCGTGAGATATGATAGGTATCAAAAAAAAAAAGGTAGGGTAAGTGATAGCCTATATATGTTAAAGGAGAGATCCGTCCATTTTAAGTGTTATCTTTGATGTGTCGCTAATCACTCACCAACATTGAAAGGGACGTTGAGTTATTAACCTGGCGTCTGTGAGAGAAACAAGCAACCAGCGTCATCTCGTTCTGCACGAACGGTAGCTTGTGTGCGACATTCAGTGCATGTTTGAGTGAGACTCCACGATGAGCAGTAGTAGAGAAAAAAAATACTTTGCATCGGTTATAATAGACGATTTTCACTCTTACACAGGCTCCCATTATGCCAACGGAGGGGGTCGCCAGACTGGACGACAGGGGACTCCCTGGAATAACTCAACGTCCCTTTCAATGTTGGTGAGTGATTAGCGACACATCAAAGATAACACTTAAAATGGCCGGATCTCTCCTTTAATAGCTCTATATTCTGATAGAAGGCTACTCATTGCTAGAGTGTTTGTTCAGTAACGGGAGTCTCCCCGTCTCATACATAAAATGCATTTTCAGGTCGGGATATCTATTTTATCCAGCCAGGCAGAGAACTTGCACAGAATACAGAATAAACAAGTGCAGGAAAAAATAAACAAGGGCTGAAAATGTTCAACCCACCTGAAAATGAATTTCTGTTTATTAAAGAGCTGGAGCGATGGGGAGACCCCTGTTACTGAACAAACACAATAGCAATCATTACTATCAGAATATATAGTGCTTTAACCTTTTAACAAAATAAACGTTTTGTTTTAACAAAACATATCAGTTACCCTACCTTTATAATGAATCAGTACAAAAATCCTGACAAAAATAAATAAATGCATTTCACACCCTTTGGATTGTATTAATAAAGTTATTAATACAGCCATAATCCATTTATACTACTTATCTCAAGGTATGTGGGCAAAACCGTATCTGTACTGCCTCCTGGGGAAAGTTATACTTGTGTTTTGAATTATTCTTTTGTTGTAATCTTTATTGAGAACAGCCATGAAGAAGCATTCTTATGCATTCTCCTTACTACATTGAATTCTGAATACAGGTTAGGCCTATATGTTATTCATCATGACTGCCCTCTATTGACGGGGTTTGGTAACTGCACTAGAGACGTTTGTACTAAAGTTTCACTTCCTGAATCCTGTTTATCCTCCATGGTAAACAGAACACTCGCCCCAAAACACACTCGCCCCCATTTTTTTCCGCCGACCACTCACTTCCAGCGGTTCTTGTATTTGTTTTTGAGCATACATTTAGAAATAAGTTAAGGTAAGGGTTACGCATACTTTTACAGAGGTTAAGGTTAGGAATAAGTTTAGGTTTAGGCATAGTTTTACTGAGGTTAAGTTTAGGAATAAGGTTAGGTTCGTTTAGGCATAGTTTTACTGAGGTTATGTTTAGGAATAAGGTTAGGTTCGTTGGCTTAGGCATAGTTTTACTGAGGTTATGTTTAGGAATAAGGTTAGGTTTAGGCATAGTTTTACTGAGGTTATGTTTAGGAATAAGGTTAGGTTATAGGCATAGTTTTTATACTGAGGTTGCGTTTAGGAATACCAGGTGGCGACCGTTCCGAGGTTGTCGGACAGACCCGGAATTTCCCCGCGGCGACTGTGTTTTGGGGCGAGTGTTTTGGTATTCATACTCCATTACTTTGTGACAGAGCTACTGTCCGTTGGATCTTGAGCTATATATCGCGTTGAATACAAGCAGTGAGAGGGTGCTGCAAATCCAGTCGTTTTCCTCGTCCAAACCTCGGAGTAGTTTTATCCGTGAGTATCAGAAGAAGGTTAAACAGTGCCATAGATGTATTATTAGAGTGGAGGATGTTTGTTTGACGTTGAGGTTGACTTGAGAGAATTCTTGTTTAGTTGTTTTCCAGTCTATGGTTGCCACATCTAGCCATTGTTCACATGACGGTCTGTCTGCGTCACGATGACAGTCATTTCAGGGCTACCACATATCAAGCTTATTGTCTGTAATGATAATAGATGGTGAATTCTCGATACATGAAAAACATGATGTTGTAGATACAGTGGTGCTAACCTGTGGGTCCCTGATTTTTTTGGGGGTGGGGGTCTCCAGGTCAGTAAAGTGACAATGTAAGGACTTTTAAGACCTTTCCAAAACCTTTAAAAGTTGACTAAATATTGTTTAAGTGGTTAATATCTGAAAAATAATACACATGAATCCTACATATTAGTAGAAAAGATCATGATTCGTGAGTAAAACAAACTATTAATTTACACAACAACACTGATGATTTTGCTGTCAAACAAGTCTATAAAGCAATGTTTAATCGGCAACACAATTTATTACAATATGTAATAGGGGGGTTCCGTGCTTCATCTCTCAGCTAAGGGGTACTTGGCCTGAAAAACTGCTGCTGTTAAGAAAACATGTTCTATACTCACTTTGGTGTTTAAAACTTACCTAGGCTACTGTAAAATCACAGGTTAAAAACACATTAATGGTTAAAACACTTTAAATGGTTAAAAAGCAACTGAAAGCTATATTTCATTGTTAACTTATAATGTTACAATGTTTAAAAAAAAAGTCATGCCTTTTGACGGGGAAGGGGGGGGGGGTCCTTTGGGGGGAGTCCAGGGTTGTCCCCAGATAAATGATGGATATTTAGGAACCAAATGAGAGTGTACAAATGGAAGCAAATGGACCCTTACGGTCCTTTTTGTTTTAATTTTTACTCTCTCAGAGTTACGGTGGTCCGTGGTCTAATGCAAGGTTCTCAAAGTGGGGTCCGGGGACCGCCAGGGCCCTATATATATACACATAAGCTGTTTTTAAAAAAATCTTGAAATTATGTGATTTAAAAGAAAATATTTTTTACATTTTTAACACCACAAATATCTTGTATGGGGTTCAGATTAGGGTACGCAGCCAAATACACATTCGTTTAGGGAACTTGAAAAAAGTTTGAGAACCACTGCCTTACATTGTTCGGTAAAATACTTATTTTCTGTTTATGTTTCCAGTTTGACAAAATTGATGAACATCCCAGTCATGCCATACTCGGTTCTTCATTTTGTTTGCTCTCTGTCTAAGCCTTGGTAAAGACAACAGTCTTCCACGCCGACATCTCGCCACTCCGACTAGTGGCTTCCGCGTGCGGTTAGGGTTAGGGTGAGGGTTAGGTATAGGGTTCGTTAACGTCGGAAAGGCGACATGTCGGAAAGCCGCCATGTAACCCGTAAAGACGCAATTGCCAGGGCCCTGTCCTAATCTCAGTCACATTTTTATGTATGACTCACATCCCCCCTCAACCCCCCCCCCCCCGGAACCGCTGCCGGTCATCAAATTATTGGCTCAGGAATGCAACAAAATCTAAAAAATATCCATGAATTCAAGTCTCCATGGGGTGACTAATAGAAAAAAAGTCATTTTTGGGGGTGAACTATCCCTTGAAGGACCCACATTAAAATGCATTAGGCCGTGGACCCTCATCTGATATATCTTGTGCCATGGTCCCCTGCATACAAGATTTGTGTTGTTGAGATGTTTAAAAAACATACACACGGACCCCCGGGAGTACCCCGAACCCCACTTTGAGAAACCACCAGTCTACCCATTCAATACAGCTGGTCATTATTCATTAAAGCAACATCCAGCCTTATAGTGAGTGCAAATACTGTATGACCCAGTACCAGTGTTGATTTCGTCGACTAAAACTATGACAAAAGATGTTCGTCGACTACCAATTTCGTCAACAAATCAAAACTAGCCTAAATGTTAGAGAGGGACTAGTGGAGAAGAGATCCAGTAGAACTAAGACAAGTCATGTTACTGTATGTTTGGTTGCACTCAGGTGTTGCACTCTGAAAATAGCAGATCTTCAAGCTCACAACGCGTCGTGCTGCGACGCGCTGTGAGCTTGTAGATCGGCTATTTTCAGCATGCAACCAAGTGTAAAATCATCCATTATGATGCCGTCACGGCCCGCCAAAATACATTTTAGTCGACTAAATCAACTGTGCATTTAGTCGACTATAATCTTATGATATTTAGTCGACTAAAACTAGACAAAAACATTTCTTAAAATATGAAAATATGACAAACTAAATGGAATTTGATTCAAAAGACTATGACTGAAACTGAATAAACATTTGCTGTCAAAATCAACACTATGACCCACTGACCCAGGCCAGTGCAAAGATTGTAACACTCCCAATTGAACCCACTAGAAGCTCGGCCCTGCTATGCAGGGCCTCGCGTCTAGCCCGCGGCCACGCCCACGTAGCGCCCGCGGCCACTTGGCAGCGCATATAAGTGGCGTAGTGTCATGAGGGCCAGTGGGGCCGTGGCTCGGTCAGTGAAGACCCTGTAGCGCGGATGATATGTGGCATAAAGGGGCAGATTTTAAATCTCCAGAGGAAACATCCGTGGGCTACCATTGGTTCAGCGATGTGTGCGGTCGCCCTGCGGCCCCTCCTCCTCCACCGATGTGCAGTATTGAGAGCCCTGACGTCACAACATTTGGAGCGATGGGCACTGCACTCTGGTTGGTTAGGGTACACCTAGGGCCCAGGTAGAACCCAGTTAAAGCCTGCATGGGCAAACCCAGTTAGGACCCGCCTTGGTCCCACATAAACGTGGCTAGTTGGGGCCCACCTAAGGGCCAGGTAGAAGCTACTTATAGCCCGCATGGGCATCGCAGTTAAGACCCACCTCGGCCCCACATAGAATTGCCTAGGTGGGGCCCACCTAAGGCCCAGGTAGAACACACGTATGTCCCACAAGGGCATCCCAGTTGGGACTGAAGTGGATCCTGCTGACATTGCTGACATGGGGTCCATATGGTTTAGCCCACCTTGAAAGCATATGGGAAGTACGCTGGCGTGCTGGCTGGAATGCAAACGCTGCATCATACCTGTAGTGTGTAGTTTGATGTTGTGTGTGTAACAGACATACCTGCAGTGTGTAGATCAATGTCCATATGAAAGTCAATGCCCAGCAGTGTCTTTTTTTTTCTCCAGCAGAGTTTCTAGTGTCTCTATCTCTCTCTGGAAGAGGTTGCACATGAACTCTGCAGCCGCACTGAGGCGCTCCAACACAAAGACTCTGACATTAAGCTGCTTCACACAACAAACATCAGCACCACGCTGCTGTTTGTCCAAAAGACACAATATGTCCTCTCCCACCAACGTCATGTGTTCATTTATCGACAGCCGTACAGACTCCTTTGGACATTTTACCTTGTTTATCCAGCTCTCATGGACTCTCCCCTAATACAGTGGTTCTCAACCTTTAGATGTGAATCTTAGCCAATCGGGATGGAATATGAAAGATTAAACAGATCCGTGTTGATCACATGACTATAGAGATCATGTGTACCGATTTGCGTGAAATTTAGATAAAATCGGAAGGAGTAATGTAAAGAAATATGTTTTACATAAGTCGGCCTCCTGGTGGCGCTATTAAAGGTAGATGTGAAAAATGCAGGGGAAAGGTTTTTCCTTGACCTCTAGAGAGTGCACATACAAAGTTTTACACAGATTGGTGCAGTTATAGGTAAAAACACAAATCGGACTGTTATAGCGCCACCATGAGGCTGATTAGAAAAATCTCAAGTGGAATTTCTTCCTCGGCATAGTGGGAATGTGGGTGCAAAGTTGCACGGAAATTGCATGCTGTGTTCATAATTTGAGGCATTTTGGTCAAAACGGAGCAGTCCTGCAAACTTTGGCAGCCATTTTTAGTCAATCAGGATGGAATATGAAAAATCTGAAAGACTATTTAAAAAAAAAAATGACTATAGAGATACTGTGTATCGATTTGCGTGATGTTAGGACAAAATATGTAGGAGTACTGTGAGAAAATGTGTTTTGCAAAAAGCGGCCTCCTGGTGGCACTATAACAGGGCCATGTGAAAGAAATGGGGCAGAGGTTCTGAATTGGCATCCAGGGAGTGTGTGTGCATCGTTTCGCTGCGATCAAGCCAACGATGCAGGAGATTAGCTATCCACAGACGGACGGACAGGGGGTAAAACATACTCTCGCGCCATGCCTTTCGGCCTGGCGGAGACAATAAAAAAGCTAAAGTAAAGGAAAAGACATTTACTGCAACAGAAGTAGTCAACAAACTATACTATAAAACATTGGCCACATTGTCAAATAATATAAGAAAGAGGCAAACATGTTGAAAATAGCCGATCTACAAGCTTACAATGCCTCTCAAAGTGAGGCATTGTGAGCTTGTAGATCTGCTATTTTCACAATATTGACTTGTGGAACGGAGTCAAACAAATTTCACATACATTTCGGTCCGACCGATGATCTGAAATTACTACATTACCATAATGCAGCCTAAGCGTGCGTTGCACGGGGCGGTCCTGCCATTACGTTAGTTACTGGAGTTGCTGTGGAGCTACACCAGAAGACACACTGTCACAAGCCCACAACATACTACACCATCTACAATGGACTAACGGAGCAGCAATAATAACATTTACCACACGAACGTGCATTGTTGACAAAGTGATGCACAGCCGCTGCAGGCTGTGCATCACTTTGCATCACGTTAGCGTTAGCTACATGCCAACTATCACAGCGCCCTGTCCGTCGTCGCTGCGACTGACTCTGGTGGCTACAGTCATAGATATATAAACACTACAGCAAGCTCTCTGCGATGCCATTGTCTGGAAACTGCTCTTAGCGTGACACGACCAATGAGAGTGAGCGCTTTCGTTGTTGCTAAGATACGGTGCATGGCACACGGCGTCTCTGGCCCATAGCTTGTAGATCTCTCACACATGATTGGCGTAGGCTGCGTTGGCAGGTCTGACTTTTTGTATAAGCAATGGTCGGCTTATTTTTACTCGCCTTTGGGCTCGTTCGCATAGTGCGCACGGCAGCGCGACGTGGCAACGGACGTGGCAACGTGAAAGGGTGGTCACTGTTTGGCAGATGATGATTGGCTGGTGAGATTAACCACCCGGAAGTAAATTGCGAGCAGACACTTTATGACACTTTATGATTATTAGAAAAGGAGGCACATGTGAAGGTTGAAAATTAAGTAGAATTACTTATATACTTTTGCATGAGTGATTTTTGTAGCAAGTTGGGAGTAAAATGGAGCAGTGCTTTGGCCGTGAGTTGTTCCTTAGTGGTTGAGGTTCCAAAGGCGCACGGCTCTCTGATTGTATTGTTGGGATATTACAGAGGAATAATCTGTTAAGTAATGGAGAGATCATATACTGTAGGCCAGCGGTTCTCAAACGTTTTCATGTCAAGGACCCCTAAATGAATGTGTATTTGACGGTGGACCCCCACCCCCAGTACAAGATTTGTGTTGTTCAAAATGTTTCCATATTATTTTAAAAATAGCAGATCTACAAGCTTACAACGTGTGTGTGCATGTGTGTTTGTATATATTAAAGTGGTTACATAGATTTTTATGATATTTTTTTTATACATTTTTGGGGACCCCCTGTAACCCCTCTGAAGGACCCCTGGGGGTCCCCAGGTGCTACTTTGAGAACCACTCCTAATAGGCAAGGCACATTATAGCACATTTCAACAACGAGGAAATTACATCAAGCAAAGGAAACACAATTATACAATGACATTAGGATGTATAAAAACAAAAGAAGAAAAAAATAGAAAAAGTGCTCCTCGGAGCACAGGTCTCCGCCAGGTCAGGTACGTTATTGTGGCCTCCTGGTGGCGTTATAATAGGCCAATGTGAAAAGGGTGCCATTTATTCTTAGGTCTTTCACGGCAATCAGACACTGCATTCATGATTTGAGGCATTTTGTTCCAAAAATGTGTTTTGCTAAATTAGACCTGCTGGTGGCGCTATAACAGGCCAATGTGAAAAGGGTGGCATTTCTTCCTCGGCCTAGTGGGAATGTGCGTGTGAAATTTCACGGAAATCGCAAGCTGCGTGCATAGTTTGAGGCTTTTTGTTCAAAACGGACCAATCCTGCAAACTTTGGGAGCCAACCATAGGTAATGAGGATGGAATAAGGGAAATCGGACAGATCCGTGTTGATCACATGACTATAGAGATACTGTGTACCGATTTGCATGACGTTTGGATAAAATCTGTAGGAGTAATGTAAAAAAATGGGTTTTGCACAAATCGGCCTCCTGGTGGCGCTATAACAGGCCCATGTGAAAACATTGGGGCAGAGGTTCTGAATTGGCATCGAGGGAGTGTGTGTGCACAGTTTCGGAGCGAACGGGCCAACGGGGCCGGAGATTAGCTGGTAACACACAGACAGGACGGACACACACACGGACACACGGACACACGGACGGACGGACGGAGGGTAAAACATACTCTCTCGCCATGCCTTCGGCCTGGCGGAGACAATAACAGTTACAATTAAAGAGCAGCAGATAAAGAAAAAGAAAAGTAACTCAGTCAAAGGCAGAAGCGAACAGAAAGGTCATATATCCACCTCCCAACAGTAGTAGGAACTACACTGTGTGTGATAGCTAACCAGCGTTGCCATGTCTGCTTATTATAAGCGACTTTGGGCTTTAGTTTAGTTGCGGGCTACGTTTTTTTGGGCTTGTTTCTCAAGTAAAGTGTAGTTGCTTTTTTGGGCTTGCTTCCTAATGTTGTTCAACCCAGTGGTTCTATGTATTTGTCCATGGACCCCCCCTCATCTAAAAATATGTTGTGCCAGGGACCCCTGTCCGTACCAGATTTGAAACTTGAAACTTCTTTTACTATTTTTGTTAGAAAATAGCAGATCTGCAAACTCACAACGCATCACATCACAACACTTTGTGAGCTTGTAAATCTGCTATTTTCAAATAGCCGATGCATTGGTTTAAAGAGCTCGATGGCCTAGTCCAAGGGTTCCCAAACTTTTCAGGCCGCGACCCCCCAAAATGATCATATTTGAACCCCCACCCTGACAAGCACTTGTAGACATTACATTTAGTTTGACTCGGTTCCACAGATAGATATTGTTAAAATAGCCAAACTGCAAGCTCACAACGCCTCGCACTGCGAGGGGTTGTGAGCTTGTAGATCGACTCTTTTCGCAATGTTTGCCTAACGTCTTTCTTACGTAATATTTGGGGACCCCCTGGATCCCCAGTTTGGGAACCACTGGCCTGGTCGCTTCTCTTGGTCTTGTTTTCATAGACCGGGTCCGGGTTGCTTACTTCTCTCGCAGAATCTGGCAACACTGTAGCCAACAAAGGAATTCACCTTCCTTGTAAGCTAACCAACCAGGAAGTGAAATCCTACTGATGCAACTCGGAGAAACGTGTGATTCTGTACTTTGAGTGACATACGTACACTTTCCTTCAGTTTTTCAGGTAATAACATTGATATTCCTGTAAGATAGGAATGTAATGAAACTAGGACAACTGATATGTTGCCGTGTTTAAGTTCATTAGTAACATTTTATTGTTATTGCAACATTGTCTGAAATAATCAGATCATGACATTGTGTTTTTTGGGACACTGTCTTTATTTCCGTATTGTGGGTTAAAATGTTACGGAAGCTGTGTTTGAGTTTACAGTTGTAGTGTGGGGGTGTTGAGAACCATGTGGGAAACTGTGTGGCAGTTAGTAATTACTTTACTTACTTAGGCCTTTTATATTCCCTAGAGGTGTTTTAAAGTGACACACACACACACACACACACACACACACACACACACACACACACACACACACACACACACACACACACACACACACACACACACACAGAGCGCACATTCATACATGCAGGGGAGAGAAAGGAGCCAGAAACACATTTCCTGGTCTGTTTATTCTTGGCTTACCGCAGTCTCTCTCTCTCTCTCTCTCGCTCTCTCTCTCTCTCGCTCTCTCTCTTTTGGTCAACCATATTTGAGGGCCTTAGTGAATGATTGACAGATTACTAGGTCCAGGTTTATTTATTTTTTATTATTCTGTTTTTGTTTGTTTAGATCCGGAGCAATTCATAAAACATTTGCCGCGACACCCATCCGTTTTCCATCAGTGTGTGAAGAAGAACAAGAGTTGCAGTGATGAAAACCACCATGTTGAAACCAGCAGAGACCAAGTTACACGGAATAGGTATGTACTGTTTTACTATGTTCACTGTGAACATTTAGTCTGAATAGGTATGTAATACCCTGGTGCCCAAATGCCGAAGATTAGAGCCGTGGTTCTCAACCTTTTCAGGCCGTGACCCCCCCCCCCCCCAAAAAAAATAATCATACAACAATCTCCACCCTGACAAGCATTTGGAATTGTAGGAGGCATTACATTTCGTTTGACTCGGTTCCACAAATAAATGTTGTGAAAATAGCTATGTGAGCTTGTAGATCAGCTATTTTCACAATTTTCCCCTCTTTCTTATATTATTTGACAATTTGGACAATGTTTGACCTGTTTTTTATGCTATAGTTTGTTGATTACTTTTAATGCAGTAATGATCTTTTTTCATTTCATTTATTTTCTTTTTTTCAAGTATTAAAAAGGTCTTAAAACTCCATAAATTGTCACTTTACTGTCATCTGGGGACCCTCCCAAAATCATGTGTCGTCCCCCCCCCCGACCCACAGGTTGAGAACCACGGGATTAGAGCAGCGAGCAGGCGTACTGGGGTTTCAGACGAATGATAGAAGCATGCACAATATCGTTTTTAAATGTGGTTTTAAATGCAGAAGTTTAGCAATACCAGCTTCCATGGCAGCTTCAAGAATCCTCCTGGGGTCTTTGTTTTGGCTCACCACAATAACAACTGCCTAGAGGCGCAGTAAAATGACATCATACATACCAGCTTAACCAGTTACTCTCCCTTAAAGCCTAAAAGGGACAATGGCTGACTGGCTGACACACACACACACACACACACACACACACACACACACACACACACACACACACACACACACACACACACACACACACACACACACACACACACACACACACACACACACACACACACACACACAGCAAAGTTAGTTAATATAGCATCACAATCAGTATTTAAACTATATACATCTGGTATTTGAAAATAGCCGATCCACAAGCTCACAACACATCCTGATGCAACGCGTTGTGAGCTTGTAGAGCTGCTATTTTCAACAAAAACGTGAAAATAAGCTTATAATAAGTGGACATGGCAACACTGATTGGAATAGCAGCGTTCTTTATGATGTCACCATCTCACCACTGTATCATGTTCAGTGCAGATCTACAAGCTAACAATACGTCCCATCGCAAGGTGTTGTTAGCTTGTAGATCTGTTGTTTTTGTTGGCTTAATGTGCATTTTACAATGCAAATATTGCCTCTTTTCGTTTTATTATTTATAAATGTAAATATTTTTACTCTTAGATAAAAGAAAACTGAAATAAATGCCATTTATTTATGACATACACTGACCGACTGTGTATCTTAAAAGGTGCAGTAAGTGATATTTTTAAGTAAGTGCTCTATATTCTGATCAAATAAAAAAACATGCTATAGAGTTTTTCATTAACACAAGTCTCCATGTCTCTCCAGCTCTCTAGTAAACAGAAAATATATTTTCAGGTCAGGATACCAATTTTTTTCCAATCAGGATAGAGAACTCACACAGGATACAGGATAAACACGTGAAACTGAAGGTGATGACACAAAGAAATGAGCAGACACAATTGGAACTGTAACACAAAAAAACCTAGGCCGATAAAAGGGTACTCTCTTCCGATTGGATAACATTGGCAACCCATCTGAACATTTATTCTGCGGTTTATTAAAGAGCTAGAGAGACAGGGAGAATGCAATGATTACTCTATTGAATATAGAGCTTTAACGTAAAAATAATATATATATATATGTATTTTTTGTTTTAACCATAAATATCATTTTTAAATGAGTGCCCAGGTGATTACTCTATTATTATTATGCCATTCTTGCAATCGTTTTTTGTCCCTCTCTCTACAGAAAAGCAAGGTCCGGAGCCTACCAACACCCAGAATGGTATGGGGAATCACCCTCTCTCCGAGCGGCAGCAGGTGGCCTTGCTCATGAAAATGACAGCTGGAGGAGAGTCTGTCAACAGTCCAGGTGCGTGCTTGTAATGGAGGCTACGTCTCCCCTGGGGGTTATTCATTTTAAACAGTTTATACATGATTAACACAAGTCAATGATTGTGGTTTGTTTTAATGATGAAGACAAACCAATGATTGAGTACTTTGTTGTTAATGATAAATTGGTCTCAAATTAAAAAAAGTCTCCCCTGAACCTCCAGAAACCCTTCAATTAAAGTAAACATTAACTGCACACACAGAGAGATAAACATGAATCAAACATTATGCAGACTGAGGCAGTATGATCTCCAAAATGTGCTGAGACTACCACCCACAACAAATTAGATATCATGTTTAACAACTACACAGACATCAGAACCAGAGGACATTTCATAAAGGACTGGCTGCAATAAGGCTGCTCTCGGCCAGAAAACTGGAGCGCACCTTCAACCAGGCTTTATCTTGATAAATGACCACAGATTTTAAGTTTATACAGCATTCTCGCTTAACAATTTTGACATTTCTGTGTGGTGCATTATGGGATTTGTGCTTTGTTGTAAGTCAAAGATGCATTGAAGGAGGCATGACCTCGGCCCTGGGCTCCCTAGGCTGGGGGGGAGTGTAGCGCCCAGGATCACCAGGATCACTCATAATTGGCATCGGGTGAAAAAAAGTTTCAAAATCGTGGGATAAAAAAATATTTAAAAAAAAGAAGTCAAAGATGGTGGATTTAGAAAGATATGCCATCCCAATTGTAGTCACTAGAGGCGAGATGGTACACAAATGGCATACAAATGGTCTCCTAAGTGTCTGATGGCAGATCTCGCGAACGTCCTCTGTCTACTGGTGGTGTTGATTTGATCCTGATCTGTCCGTCTGAAACTCTTTTGAGTGTCAAAATGTTCGGAAAATTGTGTGACTTGTGGCGATTTTGGTCCAATGTTTAGTTCAGTGACCATGGAGCTAAAGAATAGTTCAGAAGCTGTGTTCATGTTCACTTCTCCCATTGAAATGAATTAACTCCCACCTAATTTTGGTCTCCTAAAAAGGCATGCACCTACGTCACCCAGATACGAGAAGTAAACCGTAGATGGCATGTCTTTCCTTTTTTTTGTTGTCTTGGGTCCACACAAGTCAACTCTGATGCATCCTCAGTAAAGTGGGCGGATCATGTTCACTTCCACGTATTTCTTTACTATTCTTTGGTATTTCTTCCCCCCCCCCCCTTTAGATCCAGAGCATTTAAAAAAGCATTTGACACCCAGGCCTGACAACACCCATCCTGAAGGTTTCCATCAGAGTGTGAAGAACAGAGTTGTAGCAGTGAAGCAGACCCTCATGTTGAAACCAGTGATCAAGTTACACAGAATAGGTATGTACTGTTCTACTCTAACATACCTGTGTTTCAAATTGTTATGTGTTTTCTCGTAATCAAATGTCCTACTTCATCATACAAGAGTGTCACACAAAAGTAGTGAAAATAGCAGATCTACAAGCTTGTAGATCGGCTATTCACACTATCTTAATAACTGTCTTCAGTTATTAACGTTTCGACCACGGTCTGTGTCCGCCGTTTTTCAAGTGGCTGCGTGGTGTTAGTGCAAAATGCATCAATAATTAGCTGTGTTAAGTCCACACAAGTCAACTCTGATGCCTCCTTCGTAAAGTGGGCGGGTCAGGTTCACTTACAGGCATTTCTTTACTATTCTTTGGTAATCTATTAATTTTTTATTACTCTTTAGATCCAGAGCATTTAAAAAATCATTTGGCACCCAGGCCTGACAGCACCCATCCTAAAGGTTTCCGTCAGAGTGAGAGTGAAAGATCTGGGGCTATTTATGTTATTATTATCATTATTTTTTCATTTATTTATTCTTTTTCTTTTAGATCCGGGGCTGTTAAAACAACATTTGACATCCAGCTCTAACAACACCCATCCTAAAGGTTTCCGTCAGAGTGTGAAGAACAGAGTAGTAGCAGTGAAGCAGACCACCATGTTGAAACCAGTGATCAAGTTACACAGAATAGGTATGTACTGTTTCACTATAACATAACGTTTACTGTCACGATTACATTGAATCGTCAACTTGACGATTAATTGTCATACAAATAATTGCGATTAACAATGTAATTGTGTTTTTGACATTGAACATTGGAACGTATGAATAAAGATAAAATGATAGGATTCGTAATAAGAAATTGCACAGGGCAGACATGACAAATAACTTAAATATACAATAATTTCTTTGTGTATTTAATACTTTTATACTTAAAAATAAATAAATAGCCGAAATAGCTGATCTACAAGCTTTAAAGCTTACAATGCGTCAAAGAAAGTATATGCCAAAAATATGCCAAAATGTGCCAAAAATATGCCAGCATGGATGTCTGGCTTTATCTGAAGAAAACTGTAACTGTATACTATAGCTTAACACTGTGGTGTACCCACCCCTTAAAACGTTTTTTTGGCCCACAAACAATTCGATCTTGTCACCTTTTTCACCCCTGGTCTGTTTGCATGCCTGCTGGGGGGAATGAGTGCTCCCTCTGGTGTTGTGCCCGTGGATGACACACGGAGGACCCAAAACATACTTATGTTTTTGATCAACAATATCGAGGACTTAAATGCAAGACTGGAATGACATTATGAATAGATCAGGTCTATTTTTTGTATTATTCTTATTTTTTCATTTATTTATTATTTTTCTTTTAGATCCGGGGCTGTTAAAACAACATTTGACATCCAGCTCTAACGACACCCATCCTAAAGTTCTCCATCAGAGTGTGAAGAACAGAGTTGTAGCAGCGAAGCAGACCACCATGTTGAAACCAGTGATCAAGTTACACAGACACAGAATAGGTATGTACTGTACTGTTTTACTCTGCACAGGCTTTGGGGACTTCACCGCAGCATGGTCTGTGCGGATGACGAAGGCCATTAACTACTACTGCATGTGGACGACTTCACCCATTTTCAACTTATCTTCATATAATTCAGAAACCCGCCTACCAGTGACATAATTGTTTGGCAGGATTTACATTTTTTTATTTTGATTTTTTTATTAACCCATTTAGACCTGAGGCCGATTCTAAAAACGCTTTCTAAATCCTGACCTAAGTTTTCTGAAAAACAGCCGTCTCTATTGCTCCAATGGTAGCCCACATTACAAATGTATCCATCAGCCAATGTCACGTCCCACAATAATTCAAGCTGGCGAGAGTAATCCCTCTGTATAACAAGGAAAGAAATTAGAACCTGGCAATTACCGCCCTGTTTCCATCCTTTGTTCCATCTCAAAGGTTATAGAGAGATTAATTCACGATCAGATCAGTAGTTACCTCGCAGAATGAAAAACGCTGTTTGAATTTCAATCTGGCTCCACTGACTCCGCACTTGGCTTTCCGATAACAAACTGTCTTAACAACACCTTGGCAAAACACAATCCATTGTTTTTGGGTCCAAACATACCTTTTGTAATTCAAACGATTTCAAAGTCAGAGTTGACAATATTGTAATCTCACAAGCTGTATTCTTGACAAAAGAAAAGTGTAAAAATGGCATCAAAAGTTATTAAGAAAGTCAATCAAAGATTTGTGGGCAGAATTTCCTCTTAACAAACAAAAGTGCTGTCAAGACTATAGCTGGAGCCCTCATTCAATGCCAGCTAATTCCAACACACTTTGCTAGTTTGGGATGGCTCAGGGTAGAAGACATGGTTAATCAAATATCAATGGGATTGGTATTTAAGATAGTCAAAGGGACAGTGCCCTCAACACCCTCATACCTGTCACTACTGTGACACCCACAGCCACAACACTAGAGGGAAAATTGTCATTCTACTACTCTGCCACCAAAATGTGGAATGCACTGACACCATCCTACAGGTTAAGTGTTAAAGGCTGATGTATGCGATGCATGAATCTGCTCTTATCAGGTCTATGTTTTCTATCTCAGATACCCGTCCTGCCCTGTCCTCAGTTAAACCAAGACAGCGCCACTGTGACCAATGTGGACAGAGCTTCGTTTCAATTTATTATCTCAAAGTACACCAGCGAATTCATACCGGAGAGAGGCCTTACAGCTGTGAACAATGTGGAGAAAAGTTCAGTAGACTGGATGTTCTAAAAGAACACAAGAGAACGCACACTGGAGAGAAGCCTCACCGCTGTGAACAATGTGGGAAAGGATTCACTCAAAAATCCACCCTCATAGACCACAAGAATGTTCACACTGGAGAGAGGCCGTTCAGCTGTGAAGTATGTGGGATGCATTTATCTCGGCATTCAGCCTTAAAAAGACACATCCGTGTCATGCATATTGCAGAAAGACCTTACTGTTGTGACGAGTGTGGGAAAAGGTTCGCTCAAATGACTCAGCTAACATTTCACCAGAAACGTCACACTAAGCCTTACTGTGAACAATGTGATAAAACATTCACAACAAAATCTGGCTTCAGACAACACAAGAAGCTTCACACCGGAGTGAAGCCGTTCAGCTGTGAAATATGTGGGAAGAGTTTTCCGTATAGAACACCCTTTAAACGACACATGATGGTCCATACAGGAGAAAAACCTTACTACTGTGGGCAGTGTGGGTGTAGGTTCGCTCAACTAGGTAGTTTCAAAGCACACCAGAGAATTCACACCGGAGAGAAGCCCTACGGCTGTGACGGATGTGAGAAATGGTTCAGTGATAAGTCTTACCTCAAAGCACACCGGAGAATTCACACTGGAGAGAAACCTTATAGCTGTGATCAATGTGGGGAAACGTTTAGATTCTTGACCCATGTCACTACGCATAAGAGAATTCACACCGGAGAGAAGCCGTACCGCTGTGACCAATGTGGGGATAGCTTCAGGCAAAAGCAGCACCTCGTGGCGCACACCAGAATGCACACCGGAGAGAAACGCTTTACGTGTGACCAATGTGGAAAAATGTTCAACGAATTGCATATGTTCAACAAACACCAGAGAATCCACACTGGAGAGGAGCCTTACTGCTGTGACCAGTGTGGGAAAAAGTTTGCTGTGTTGCCTAATTTCAAAAAACACCTGAAAACCCACAGTTTGGAGAAGCCTCACTGCTGTGACCAATGTGGGAAGAAGTTCAAGGTTCGGTCTCACCTCAAAAGACACCATAGAATTCACACCGGAGAGAAGCCTTACGGCTGTGACCAGTGTGAGAAAAGGTTCATTACAAGTACAAGCCTCAAAGTACACGAGAGAGTACACACTACAGAGAAGCTTTACGCCTGTGACCAGTGTGGGAAAAAATTCAATGTAAAGACAAATCTCATAAGACACCAAGTAATTCATACTGGACTGAAGCCTCACGGCTGTGACCAGTGTGAGAAAACGTTCTCTCATGCTAGTAATCTGAAAGCACATCTAAGAAGCCACACTGGAGAGAAGCCCTTTTTCTGTGTCCAGTGTGGGAAATGGTTCGCTACATTGGGTAATCTCAAGGTGCACCACTTAAGTCACACTAGAACTCGCAAAGAGAGGCCTAAAGTTGTGTACACAATGGCAGCTACAAAGACACAGTCTACCGTTCATTTTCAAAGGAAGCCGGCGACATGAAGATGCAAAGATACACCCGACGTTTGTAGCTGCTGCAAAAGCTACAACAGCTCCAATGCTACAAAAAGGTTCAGCTGGTTTCAACTTCAGCTACAAAGATGCAAATATGCTGTGTGGCTTTGTATCTTTTGTATCTGCCAGTGTGAACGAATAGCATTGGGGCGGTGGGTACACTGTCGCGTCGCGTCGCAAGTTGTAGGGAAGCGTCGAGCATCGGATAGCAGCGAGCTTGTTGTTGAAAAAGACATCAGGCCAATAGGCCATTTTTAGCACCATAGTAGCCGTCTGTCGGTGTCGTCTCTCAGGTGCATTCAGCAACTATTTTTTCACACCTTCCAACCAGGCCTGGAATTTCGTCATTTTAGGGGCAAGGCCACTTGGCCTTTGGTGTTGTAATTTTTTGGAGGGCACAAAGGCCAAATGCCAGGGCAGGAAGGCCATCCAAAAAAAAAAAAGTTTTTTAAGTCCAAAAAAGTTTTGGACTTAAAAAAGTCCACGGAAATAATGCATTTAACTTGAAGGTTAAGGATGAATGTATTTTAATATATTATAAGAATTGTATAACTATCTGTGAAATATAACCCATTTATTTCACAAAATAATGTGTTGGCAAATGACCAATATTTGGTTATATAGGTCTCAATATGTCACATTCAGCCCTGGACTTCATTGACTGAAGTAGGGGTCACATTAATCACATTAGATTCACAGATTAGGGGTCTTCAACCTTTTCAGGCCAGGGACCCCCAAACTGATGGGGTGATGGAGCAGGGACCCCCTACCTCGTAGGGTAGGTAGGGGGTAGGCTACTATATATATATCATATATTTATGTATAAAATTGTGTTTTATATAAATACACATGAAAAAATTGCCTGCTCCTACGCACAGGTTGACCCAGTAGGTGTGCAAAAGGACCTTTCTCAGGGGCGTCAATTGGGTATGGCAAGGCATGGCAGGTGCCATACCTTGGCTCCAGAAAAAAAAGAGAAATAAAATCATGAATAGTAGCCTAATGCAGGTGTAAGACCATTGTGTTTGCTTTGTGTTATAGGTATAATCTAATGCATAGTTTCTATGCATTTCAGGGGTTTTGGGGGGGTTGACCCCCTAAAAAAAAGGATAGATGTCCCTTATTTTAATCTCTGGGAGTTGGCAACCCTAACCTTTCCATACCTTAGCTTTTGCTGAACTGACACCACTGATCTTTCTCTACAAAATATGTATAAACATACCATGTTATTGTGCATTCATTACTAAGCTATTAAAATATGTCATGTTATGTTTAAAGACAAATTTACATTTTTGAAAAAAAAAGAATGAAAACAAGTTTTTAAAGTTTTTAAAAACAAAAATATTTTTTAATCAAACAACAATTTCGCGGACCCCCTGCAGTACCTTCGCGGACCCCCTAGGGGTCGCGGACCCCCTGTTGAAGACCTCTGGTAGAGATTTTGTCTTTTCCCCACAAGTTATTTTCATTCAAATGAAATGTGATTGAACTTGCACTAATTTTTCACTCTTTAAAATATAGTATTTCTTATTATTAATAATTACAGCTTGTAGATTGGCTATTTTCACGATTTTAAATTGTTTTTAAATAATAATAAAAAGGAACATACAAGATTTCCACCCCACAGCCATAATATATAGCCAATATATGGTTCTGTATGAGTCCGTTTTTGCAGATTTCATTCTAATTGGCTACTATGCCTGCATATGAATTTCATGAGCCTGGGTAGGTCACCCTGGCTTGGCGGAGATATGCCCTGTTGCGCACACTCCACCACACACTGCGCTGCAGGTGAAAGTAATTCACTTAACGAGGGCTGTGTTGCGCACCAACAAACGGACTAAAACTGTCACATTCTAGCTGTTGAAATAAACTTCCCAATTAGAACATTGTTGACAAACGAACAGATATCATGGATGTGGTTTGCAAAAGGAATATATATTTCTTGTCCATCAGAGCGGTGAGGTCACTCTTTTGTATGATATTGATAGCCTAAACTTTTAATTTGTCTGCAGTTATTCTGTTGCTTGCTTTATATTAAGACTTATAATTTGGGGATTTCGCTGTATTTTATTAGATGTATTCATCTATATTTTGCTGTTGAAAAAAACATCGGGGCACATCGGTCTGTAGGACTACGGAATCCTCTCTCTCTCTCTCAGGCTAGAAATCAATTCAATTCAATTCAACAGGCTGCGTTAGATTTATCTCCGGTTTGGCCCGGTAATGCTTTTGTGTCTATTACACGGTGTTGCGGGATTCCGAAGGTTCATAGGAGGCTCAAAATCAAACCTACCTACCACTGTGCATGTTGTAGCTGCGCAGCTCAACCAAAGGGACTGGTGTCTAAAAAAACGTATTGACAGGAAAATCGCGCAGAGGAAAAACTGTGAAATCAGTTGCTGGGCGCAGCTGGGGCACCACGGCCACTGTGGCCGTGAAGGCATGTCATTATTCGAGGGGCACACGGCCAATAAGAGGGGCAACGACGGCCGTGGCCGCCGTGAAATTCCTGCCCTGCTTCCAACCGACTGATCTCCCTGCCAGTCTGTAGTAATCTGTGGTAGTCTATTTGGTGGAGAGCTATCTAAAAACGGCAGACATGAGTGACCGAGCACGCTGTACTTACGCCTGTAACCAGTGTGAAATCACACCAGATAATTCACACGGGAAAACCTGAAGACCCAGTTCTTCTACCTTGTTTTTAGTTCTGTTAGAGGGTGTCCAATGGTTTTATTTCCACTTTGTCTGTCCACTGCATGCATTTTAATGTGTTTTTTTTTCTTTTCTTTTTTTCCGATAGATTTGTTCTTTTGATCTGTTCTACCGGAAGTTACTTGTTTATAACTTGCCTTGTATGTGGCTATCAGGTTGTTGCTGGTCGTCTTTGATTGGAAAGCACTTAAGGTCAACTGCTGTTGTCTTTAAATGTATATATCAGTGTTGTACTTGGTATAAAACATTAAAAACTCAAATGATGCAATTATCTGCTGACATAACGCCACTAACATCTGAATGATGTTATTCAAAGATTTTGGAAGGATTCATTTAGTTGATAAAGCTTCACTAAATCACTTTTGTGTAGCTCAGTAATCTTCCACTTGACATTAGGGCAAATGCTTTACATTTATTTAGATAATTTCATGTCAATTATTTGTGCTGTTATGGTTAGTGAAAGTTACAATCATTCAGTGGTGGATTTACTCAGTAAAATGAATGGTTTACTCATTTTACTCTTAAGTAAAAGTACCAATACCACAATGTAGAAATACTCTGTTAGAAATAAAAGTCTGGTATTCAAAATGTACTTGAGTAACTTTTACTGAAAGTAAACCTTTATTTATTCTCGAAAAGAGCATTGAGGTTTACCCTCATTTGCAATGCTGTCGAGATTACATATACAAAAAAATCAACAATTAAGGCACATACAGACATAAAACATGTTAAGTTAAAAACAATTACATGGTCAAATGTTTTGAAAATAGCAGATCTACAAACTCACAACGCGTTGCTATTTTCAAATAGCTTAAGTATACATAGGGTTGAAGTGGTTAATGTATATTTTGTAATAATGATACAAATCTTCAAAGTAACTAGTAAGTAAAGCTTTTAAATAATTGTAGTCGATTAACAAGTACAATATTTGCCTCTGAGATGTAGTGGAGTAGAAGTAAATACATTGAAAAATGGAAATACTCCAGTAGAGTAAAAGTACCTTAACATTGTACTCAAGTACAGTACTTGTGTACATGTACGTAGTTACTTTACACCACTGCTGTTATGGTTATTGAAAGTTACAATCATTTATACACACTAGCTTATGCTGCCACTTGCCTTAATTGAAGAAGAGCTCAATCCTACCCACTTCACCCAATCATTTTAAGGGGTATAAATTAAATGCAAACATATCCATCAATGTATCACATACAGTGTTGATTTTGTGACAACAAATGTCACTGACGAAAACGGGAAAAAAACTAAGCTATAATGACTAAAACTAAGACTAAATATTTTGACAATTTCATCAACAAATAAAAACTAAACTAAAGTGTTAATGAGGGAGATCCAGTAGAACTAAAAGACAAGTAATTTTATGTTTGGTTGTGCTCGGGTGTTGCGCTCTGAAAATATCAGATCTACACGCGTTGTGAGCTTGTAGATCTGCTATTTTAAGCATGCAACCAAGTGCAAGATCAGCCACGACGCCATCAAGGCCCGCCAAAATACATTTTAGTCGACTAAATCAACTGTAGATTTAGTGGACTAACATCTTATGATATTTAGTCGACTAAATCTAGACAAAAACTAAAACATTTCAGAGGACTAAAATATGACTAAATGAAACTTTATTCAAAAGACTATGACTAAAACGGAATCAAAATTTGCTGTAAAAATCAACACTGTCACATCAAATGAGATGAACTGTTTTGCTAAAAAAGTGCCAGATCACTCCCATAAGATTCAGATCTTATGTCTTCGCCTTAAATAGATATAATTTTCACCTTTTGTACCTGTTTCATACCCCTGTTCTTGTATGTATGTATTATGCTCTGTTTTATCCTATATAATGTAAATGTACTCTATTGTCTGCCTGTTTTTGTTTTTATGTGTTTTTCTTTTGTGGGGATGCAGATGTAAATTAGCATCTTTGCTAAATCCTGTGTATTTACATTATATTGATATGTATTGTTCATTAATATGCGGTGTCCCGCCTGAATAAACAAATAAAGTAAAGTAAAGATATCTCTTTTTTTTTAATATATGGGGGGAAAAAAAGTTAAAGTATTGGAAAAATCACGCTTGTAGATCGGCTATTTTCAAATGGCTGAAATATAGGGCTGAAGTGGTTAATGTATGTTTTGTAATAATCAAAATCTACAAAGTAGCTATAAAGCATTCACGGTTGACCATTCATTACGCTCTTTGCTTATCTGTCTTTAAATATCTGATATATTTTTCTCAGTCATACTAGCCTGCCTGAAAGCCTACTGTCTGTCTCGTGTCTTTGTGTCCTTGCACTGCGTTTATTGGAGCATGCTGACATATGTATATAATTGCTACTATGTGCAGTGCTGATGAGACTGGAGCTGGAGCAGCTGGATCCGAGCTGGATCCTGTTTTTTAGGGTTACATTCATGTTAACATAAGTTATGATAAGGTTCAAGGTTACGGTTAGAGTTCAGTCAGACAACTCTTGTATTGAATAAATATATTTAATGAGCATTAATGTAAAATATATCAACCATAAATATCGACAAGCATATTTGGCTTTGAGGCTCTGTGTGTGTGTGTGTGTGTGTGTGTGTGTGTGTGTGTGTGTGTGTGTGTGTGTGTGTGTGTGTGTGTGTGTGTGTTCGTTCTTGTGTTGTGTTCTCGCTTGCACGCATGCGGGGGTATGTGTAAAAGTTGAAGAAACCAGTAGTTCTCTCTGTTGTTATGTAAGTGTACACACAGTATACTGTATGTAACCAGATGGAGTCAACTAGTACTCACATTATACACACTACGCCACACCCAATTACAGGGTGGGAGACCCGAGTTAATATTTAGTTAAGCTTCCCAAAAGTAAGTATTCAGTTTGAGTGAATAGACAGAGAGGTCGGCTTTAACTACAAAATGACAATTTATTCACAGTTAGGAGAATTGTACAAAGCATTTATATCTTTAATGGTCAAAACTATGTCCAATAGTAGATTGCATAGGGCCACTAAAAAGACAGATAAAATAGCTTGGCTAAGTAGCTGCACTGAAATGTACTCATTGGTTAAGCCAATTAAGTGCAAATCTTCAGTATAACCATTAACCAAGTATATTTCTGTCTCAGGCTGTAGCCTAATTAAACCTCTTGGTTTTGGACAGGTGCCACAGCGGCTATAGCACTGAATCTAAGTACAGCACAAAATAAAAAAAGTAGCAGCATAAACTATAAAAAAAACTGTAATAAAAACAAACATTGAATTAGTCTCACCATTTACCCTGGTGCTATCCACAAGTTTCCTAGGGCGTTGCGGGCATCACTTCCTGGCAATTTAATCCAATCAAATCCAATGACATCCAAAGAAATCGACAGGAAGTGATGCCCACAACCCCTAGGAAACTTGTGGATAGATGTTTGGCTGATGTCTGGTTGGAATCAGAATCAAATTCTGACTACTACTTCGACATCAGCCCAACCTTTACAATAATATACCCAGTACAAAATTACCAGTAAAATGCATTCAGTGTGCTTTACAATGTTTATCGTGAAAGTTAACACATACCCTGTTAACAGGTGGTCAGGAATGCCCAGGTTGTTGGTGCAAACAGTTCGCTCGGTCCTAGCACCGCCTGCATGATAAAATACACCAGCGTGAGAACTCATTCTTTTCATTCATAAAAAGCGGTTGTGCTGTCGCAATGCAAAAGCTAGCCTACCTCCAGACCCGTGTGTAAACACACTAGCAGGGCTCTAGTTCGGCGCTCTTTGACGCACGTCTAACAAAGAAGAGATAAACATGTACATAAATAACCTGTAGAATGTCAAACATTCAAATCGAATTCAGGAACATGTTTGTGCTGTTGCAGTACAAAGTAAACCTACCTTTGTTTCTCTAAGCCTGTGTGCAAACACACACTCCCACACAAGCAGGGCTCTGTGCTCCTAAACGAACGTGTAACAAAGAAAAACATGTGCGTAAGATACCTGAAGGATGTCTACATAAATCAAACTAGAAACAGATAACACTACCTCATTAAAACAAAGGCTTACCTTCATACTTGACGCTACGAGCACAAACATTCAACGCAACCCGCCACGAAACAGGGACGTGGCGGGGAACCTGGGCAAACGCAGTTTAACACTCTGCCTGCCCAGGGGTGGTGCTGCTACCCACACCGGTTCCCAGTCCCACTGATTACATGTACCTACACAATAAAATCCTCAGTGTTAATGTGCAGTACCCATTAAATGAGGGTGCTTTTACTGCGTACTGTATGCCATTGCTGAGTTCTCATTTCCCCTGTTGTTTGTTAACTCGGGCTCATGCTTATTACTCTGATCTTGCACTTTGTAAGTAACTCTGTTGTCGTCACACTGAAATGGCAGATCTTCGAGCTCAAGCTTGTAGATCGTCTACTCTATTTATGGTGTGCAACTAAGTATACATCAACCTTCATGGTTTAGACTGGCTTCATGGTTCTGCAATTATTACATGTTCAAAGCACTGTGTGTTTCATGGTTTGGTTTTCTGAGGAGCTACCAGCTCCTTCAGAATGTCAACTCAACACACCTGCACAGCCACACGTGTCTCTATCTAGCTACTCAGTGTGCAGTGGTGGAAGAAGTACTCAGATATTTTACTTAAGTAAAAGTAGCAATATAAACACAATATAAAAATATGACAAGTAAAAAGCCTGTGTTCAAAATGTTACTTGAGTAAAAGTACAAAAGTATTGGCATCAAAATATACTTAAAGTACCAAAAGTAAAAATACTGACATTTTCGAAAATAGCTGATCTAAAAGCTCACAACGCATCGCAATGCGACGCGTTTCGAGCTTGTAAAACGACTATTTTCAAATAGCCTATGTATAAAATAGGGCTAACGTGGTTAATGTATGTTTTATAATATAATAATTTATACCTGCAAAGTAACTAGTAACTAAAGTTTTCAAATAATTGTAGTGGAGTATAAGTACAATATTTGCCTCTGAGATGAGTAGAAGTAAAAGTATTGGAAATACTCCAGTAAAGTAAAAACACCTCAAAACAAACTGTACTTAAGGACAGTACTTGAGTAAATGTACTTAGTTCCTTTACACCACTGTCAGTGTGTCACAACATACAGCAGCAACGGCGCCACAAAGCTCAACAGAGTCGCTTTAATTGAAGGGCTTCCACCGTGCGTCGTAGTGGCCACAGTTGTTGTGTTGCTGGCAGAGGTCTCTGCAGTGGTCACTGCCATGGGCGCTGCTGTCGTGGGTTCTGTGGTCGTGGGTTCTGCGGTCGTGGGATCTGCTGTCGTGGGTGCTGTGGTCATGGGTTCTGCTGTCGTGGGTTCTGCTGTCGTGGGTTCTGCGGTCGTGGGTTCTGCGGTCGTGGGTTCTGCTGTCGTGGGTTCTGCTGTCGTGGGTTCTGCGGTCGTGGGTTCTGCGGTCGTGGGTGCTGCGGTCGTGGGTGCTGCTGTCGTGGGTTCTGCTGTCGTGGGTTCTGCGGTCGTGGGTTCTGCGGTCGTGGGTTCTGCGGTCGTGGGTTCTGCGGTCGTGGGTTCTGCGGTCGTGGGTGCTGCGGTCGTGGGTGCTGCGGTCGTGGGTGCTGCGGTCGTGGGTGCTGATGTCTTGGGTTCTGCTGTCGTGGGTTCTTCTGTCGTGGGTTCTGCTGTCGTGGGTTCTTCGGTCGTGGGTTCTGCTGTCGTGGGTTCTGCTGTCGTGGGTTCTGCTGTCGTGGGTTCTGCTGTCGTGGGTTCTTCGGTCGTGGGTTCTGCTGTCGTGGGTGCTGCTGTCGTGGGTTCTGCTGTCGTGGGTTCTGTGGTCGTGGGTTCTGCGGCCGTGGGTGCTGCTGTCGTGGGTGCTGCTGTCGTGGGTTCTGCTGTCGTGGGTTCTGCTGTCGTGGGTTCTGCGGTCGTGGGTTCTGCGGTCGTGGGTGCTGCTGTCGTGGGTGCTGCTGTCGTGGGTGCTGCTGTCGTGGGTGCTGCTGTCGTGGGTTCTGCTGTGATGGGTTCTGCGGTCGTGGGTGCTGCTGTCGTGGGTGCTGCGGTCGTGGGTTCTGCGGTCGTGGGTTCTTCTGTCGTGGGTTCTTCTGTCGTGGGTTCTGCTGTCGTGGGTTCTGCTGTCGTGGGTTCTGCGGTCGTTGGTGCTGCTGTCGTGGTTTCTGCGGCCGTGGTTTCTGCGGTCGTGGGTGCGGCGGTCGTGGGTTCTGTCGTCGTGGGTTCTGCTGTCGTGGGTTCTGCGGTCGTGGGTCCTGCGGTCGTGGGTGCTGCGGTCGTGGGTTCTGCTGTCGTGGGTTCTGTTGTCGTGGGTTCTGCGGTCGTGGGTTCTGCTGTCGTGGGTACTGTTGTCGTGGGTTCTGCGGTCGTGGGTTCTGCGGTCGTGGATGCTGCGGTCGTGGGATCTGTTGTCGTGGGTTCTGTTGTCGTGGGTTCTGCTGTCGTGGGTGCTGCGGTCGTGGGTGCTGCGGTCGTGGATGCTGCGGTCGTGGGTTCTGCTGTCGTGGGTTCTGCTGTCGTGGGTTCTGCTGTCGTGGTTTCTGCAGCCGTGGTTTCTGCTGTCGTGGATGAGGCGGTCGTGGGTTCTGTGGTCGTGGGTTCTGTGGTCGTGGGTGCTGCGGTCGTTGGTGCTGTGGTCGTTGGTGCGGCGGTCGTGGGTTCTGCTGTCGTGGGTTCTGCTGTCGTGGGTTCTGCGGTCGTGGGTGCTGTGGTCGTTGGTGCGGCAGTTGTGGGTGTGGCGGTCATCGCTGCGGTGGTGTTGGAAGTGACGTCTGGAACCGGGGTTGTTCCAGCCTAGGTGGAATTATGGATGGAGAGGATGAGATACAGTATATTAGTCAGTGCCATTTTCAGTGTTTTGTAAAGTTATAGTGGTAGGCTATAGAACTTCTGATGTGTGCCATCAAGAAATGCCTCTGTTAGGGTCGAGGGCTATTATCAGAGAGAGAGGGCTGTTTTGCTAGTCCAAATAAAAGGATGACAGGACCGACCTAAAAAACAGACATCACTATAATATGTATATATGTTCGTTTTTTTAAATTATTATATTATAATACATTTTATTTTTTATAATAAGAAAACGTCTTATGTGGCAGATTATAGGACTAGTAGAAGTCCACCCAAGACAAGGTCAATTACTGTTGAGAATGAGCTCTGGCACAACTTCACTCACATACAATGAGCATGGAAATGGAATTAATACTTATACAGGAATAAGACCAAAGCCACACTTTACTTGCTTGTAGATCTGCTACTTTTGCTATTTTTGATTTGAATTCTGAAAATTAATAGTTTTGGAGGTTTCCACCCGACAGAGACGATATACAGTATAACTACATGATTAAATATGTACCTAGAGTTACAAAACAATGCGCCGCAATTTATTGCAGTACATATAACACTTGCTGCTGTCATTGAATGCAACAGAGGACTGTGGCTCTATTGTACACTGTCACCTGTCCCGAATCGTTAGTAGATCTGTTATTCTTAGCTAATAACATAGTTCTAACCATTTAAGCCCTATATACTGTACTGCAGCACACAATGAATAGCAAAAATAGCCAATCTACAAGCTCACAACTCGCTCACAGTGCAATGCGATGTGCTGTAGATCTGCTGTTTTTTTATTTTTTGGGGGAAAATGTTCGCCTACATGACCAAAATAGGGACATCTGGTTGAAAATGGCCTTATTTCATCAAGACTGGTGACCAGGGATGGGCTGACGGTGGAGCCCACCGGAGCACCGCTCCACTAGCTCTGATGCTGCAGGCACGCGCGCCCCACATGCGCACGCCCGCGAGAGAGCCGTCAACGCGCGTTGACGGCGCCTCAACACCTAGAACAATAGCCGCCTACCTGGCTGCTTTGCATAACGTTAAGCAACTCGAGAAAAGCCATGGAATTGAATGTGTTTACATTCCTCTCACAATGAGAAAAGGGATTCAGCCATGTAAAGGGCTTTCATATAAAACTAAAAGTGAAATAAAATAATTAATTCATTGACACAAAAATTAAAACAATACATTATCAATGCCACAAAATAATAAGAAGTATAATTACATTAAAAATCACATATGTTGAGTACGGTATTTCAACTAGCACTGAGCTGAGTGGCTGTGTGCACATGCGCGCGCCTGCATATGCGCATGCATGTGCACGTGCACGTGACGTCTTTAAAATAGAGCTCCACCAGCTCAAAAATCCACAGCACACCCCTGCTGATGACCGTTATGCCGCCAAAAAAACAAACCACTTCGACTAATACCAAGCGTTGGTGAGATAATTTGAAGAACGGTTATGTCATGAACAATTATGTCAAGTGAGATGCAGAACAAGAATACTTTATGTAGTCGAATAATTACCTGCGCTGCAACTGAAGCCAGAAGAGTCAGCGCACACAGTCCCAGAGCCAGAATCTTCATGATGTCAAGAAGTGTGCAGATGTATCACTGGAATTGTTATAACGATGTTCAAACCACTGACATATTATGGTCAAAGTATTTCTGATGTTATTTAAGCCTTTAATGCGTCAGTCTGCTGTCCACACGTATGTCCTATCCTTCTGGATATTGAGAATTGGTTAACGTACTGTTTTTTTCCAACAGCTTTATATAGCAAGGTGTGTGTGTGTGTGTGTGTGTGTGTGTGTGTGTGTGTGTGTGAGACATACACCTTGGCCCTGGTACAGTACGTACCAGGAAGATACAGTTACAGTTGGTTAATTGTGTGTGTGTTAAAACTAACAACACTAACGCACTCACCTTGCAGTGTGTGCGTGCGTAAATGCGTGCATGCGTGTGCGAGCGTGTGTGTCTGTTCTACCTGTTTATGTGCAAGCTTCTTAACTCTCAGTGTGCTGTGTGTATTCCTATGTTTAGTATGAGTAGCAAGGTTCATTGTGGCTGTTGCGTGGGTATCACAAACGTAACTTGCCCATATATAAAGACCAATTTAAACTATACTTTCAGGCCTGAAAATCTAGTATACCAAACTTAATTAATACATCACGGACGTTTGAATTTAGTCTGTAAATGCAACTTTTCTACAGCTCATTGAAAATAACTAATAGCAGCACAATTAACTTGTGTGCTTTGGATTATCTTCCTGGACAATCAAACAAACCAACAATGCTTTGGAAAATGCCAGTTAATATCAAGTACACCGTGATCTATGGGCTGAACATGACCGACCGCCAGTATGGTCATTTAATAGCTGTTTACCCTGCTGAAAGCTGAAAGAAAAACCCCAGCATAGACGAGCTTAAGATGGTTGCTGGTTTTAGCTGGTCTTAACTGGTGTTATCCAATGTATGAATGAATGAACCATTGTAAAGCGCTTTGAGTAAGTTTGAGTACTTATAAAAGCGCCATAAAAATGCAATTCATTATAAAAATGCAATCCATTAGGCTGGTGTAGTTGGTTTAATGATAGCAGAAGAATGTCTGCTGTCTCACGGAAATGTCTTTTAGGTAATATTTAGAATGGCACGGGCAACTCACAAGTTATCCGTGCCATTCTAAATAAAAAAGTATCTGAAGGACATTTCCTTGAGTGTTGGCATTCTTCTGCTGCCATTGAACTCTTCTGAGCCATGTAAGGCCTACCCTGTAAATGTGTTTGTTTGTTTGGCTGGACACCCAGCTGGAATCTCCTGGTCAAGCTGGTAGGCTGGATTGGCCTTCATTGAAAATTCTGCTACTGGGAATCACGACTGTTGGGCCGATTTTAAACATTTGTGGCGGAGGTTCTTCCTTGGCCTCCTGGGAATGTGTGTGCAAACTTTCACGCCCTTTGCAACACACTCCCACCTCACATCAAAGGCATTTTTTTGTTTGCTCCTATATAAAGTTTATTTTTATATCTGTTTTGTAAAGCGACTTTGGGTACTAAGAAAAGTGCTATATAAGTCTGATGTATTATTAATATTATTATTATTATTGGTCCAACGGTGCGGAGATCCCTGGCTATTGGAAAAAATGCCAGAAAAAAACAAATGACAAAATAGCTTATCTACAAGCTCACAGCACGTCTAAATGTGACGTGTTGAGAGCTTTTTTCACTATATTAGATTTACTATGTTCATTATATTTGAAAGTGGAATTCGTAATTCATAATGTATTGTTTCCCCCCTTCCTATAAATGTAGTGGAGTCAAAAGCACAATATTTGTCTTTCAAATGTAATGGAGTGAAGTTAATAGGCTAATAATAAAAAAAGGTAAAGTACACATACTCTTAAGGCCCCATAAAGATTTGTGTTTAAAACTTTCAAAAGTATTAAGAAATTGTAAGATTCTTCAAGATGTAGAACAGCTATTTGTAGGATTTGAACCCAAGACCTTTGGGTCTTTAACACAGTGAGCTATTGAACTTGTTAATCATATGAAGCCAAATGGATTTATCACAAAAAAAGCCAGTGTTTTGTGCTCCAAACTGCTCAATAAACTATCCAGACAAGAAACAGTACAACAAACAACGATATAAAAATAAAATCAACTGCATATCTTGATATATTTTGTTTGTATCATTGTTTGTTGTTAGTTAAAATAGGAGGAAAACCGATTCAGAGCAGGCAGCATGGTAGCTCACTGTGAAGACACTGTCTACATCAGTGGTTTTCAACCCTTTTCATATAAAGGTCCATTATTTATTCCGCATTTGAGCCACGGACCAAAAACTTTTAAAAACATTTTTGGAAAAGATTTTGTCCACAATTCCATGCTGTATTGATAGGAGAGATAACAGGCAAACGTTGGTAAAAATAACAATTATTTTACATTCTCTAATTGTGTAGACTTTTTATAAAGCAAGTAATGCAGATGTTTAACAATAATTTTACTTTTGAGAGCGTATAAATGAACTTTACACTCTCATGAGTAAAATGATCTTTACACTCAAAAGTTAAAGATCTATAAGGGTCCTTTCGTTACCAACTCTCCATCGTTTAGCTGGGGACCACCTGGAACCCCCTCAAGGACCACTGGCGGTCCCCGGACCACTGATTGAGAACCACTGCTCTATGATCCAAAGGCCGTGGGTTCAAATCCTCCCGCTTCTTTATTGTGAAGCATGTTTTGAAGACTACCATCCAGAAACGAGTAAAAGAAACATGTGCAAATGTGTGGAGGTGCCGTAGGGCAGCGGATAGTTGGTCTTTGGCAAATACCACACGGCGACCATGGGCACAGGTTCAATTCCAACTCCTGCAAGCAAGGCCACAGGTTCAAGTCCAGCCTAGGGAGGCACCGAAGCCAATAGACCCCTTAACAGACAAGGTCACACTGGTTGCAAATGAAACCCATTCTGCAGGTCTCGCTAGGACGCACAGCACTATAACCAACACACAAGAGGGGGGGTTGGGGTGCTGAAACCAGCGCACCCCAAAACAACAGGTTGAGAATTGATTGCATGAAACAATCACATGTGTGTGTGTGTGTGTGTGTGTGTGTGTGTGTGTGTGTGTGTGTGTGTGTGTGTGTGTGTGTGTGTGTGTGTGTGTGTGTGTGTGTGTGTGTGTGTGTGTGTGTGTGTCCGAAGCCAGGAGATTCAAATGGCGCGGGCCGGGGTGGGGTTGGCTGGGACATACTGTACCATTAGGTTTAAATAGGATATGGAACATTTGAACTGCTTTACTCCTTGTACTCTCTGTTGAAAGGCAACTTTTAGATGTTCGTCATTACGCACAAACCTTAGGAACATTTATACATAATAAAAAAGAATCACAACCCATTGTCCTCAACATATGGTGCTTTATTTAAAATGTATGTGACCCCCCCCCATAAAATGGTCTCACCCAGAGCCTTCCCGTGATCCCCCCCTGCCCTTCCACGCCCCCTTCCCAAAAAACAACAACCGTCAACAACATATAGATTCAATTTTGATTCAATGTTGGAATTTCAATAATTAATTTCATTGTACCATAAGTCAATGTTGATTTAACAACTTTCGCTATAAGTACAAGTACAATATTTGCCTCTGAAATGTAGTGGAGTAGAAGTAAAAGTACTGAGAATTGGAAATACACCAGTAAAGTAAAAAATACCTCAACATTTTAATTAAGTAGCCTACACTTGAATAAATGTACTTAGTTACTTTACATCACTGCTCACACCTGTCCTTAGTTGATGTCTAAATGGAAGTTCATTTCATCCACTAGAGGGCAGGATAAGACAACAAAACGATCACATAATTATTGCTTCTCTTTAGAAATACTCTGTTACAAGTAAAAGTCCGGAATTCAAAATGTACTTAAAGTACCAAAAGTCATGCAGAATGTCATTTCACAAGTTTTCCAATGTATTTAATGTATACAAATCTTTTGAAAATAGCAGATGTACAAGCTCACAATGCGTTGCATCGCCACGCATTGTGAGCTTGTAGATCGGCTATTTTCAAATGGCCAAAATCTATATTTTGTAATGATAATCAAAATCTACAAACAGGTAACTAAAGTTGAGTAAAAGTACAATATTTGCCTCTGAGGTGTAATAAAGTAAAAGTATTGAAAATTGGAAAAACATTAAAGTAAGAAATACCTCAAAATTGTACTTATAAGCACAGTACTTGAGTAAATATACTTACAGTATAGTTACTTTAACTGGCAGTGGCAATGTGACACCATAGAATGTGAAAGTAGGTAGCTGATATATTGCACTTTTACCTTAGCGCTAGGTATACTCTTGGTTGCTTGTTTTAGCAGAAAATGCACTTAGGACTTCTGGTGATAGTTTTCGTTTCCTACCTATGTTGAATGCACTTATTGTAAGTCGCTTTGGATAAAAGCGTCTGCTAAATGACTGTAATGTAATGTAATGTAGACAGAGCAGAGCCAGCTCTGACAAATTTAGTGTCCTATACTATTAGACAAGATGCAGTTTCTGTATTTCATTAGATTCCCCTTTATTAGATGATAGTGTTTCTACATTGCAGTATTGATGCTTTTACTTAAAGGAGTAGTTCAACCCCCAAAAAATAAAAATTCTATCAATTACACACCCCATGAAGCATTGAATTCATGGAGAGTTTTTTTGTTGTCGCACTCAAGCCAATAATTTGATTAACAGAAATATTCTAATGTATCCGGTAGGAGACTCAAAGGAGACTCTTTGAACTCTCCTACCGGAGAGACTGCCGGTCATCAAATTATTGTCTCAGGAATGCTACAAAAACAAAACAATCTCCATGAATTCAAGGCTTCATGGGGTGTGTAACTGATAGAAAATAAGTCCTTTTTTGGGTGAACTGCTCCTTTAAGTACAACATTTGAGTACTTTTTACTCTGCTGATGTCCCTGTACAGAGGTCAGTGAGTGAACCACATGTGACCCCAGCAATGTCTCCAGTATTGCTTTCATCTGTTGCTGCTTACAGCATGGATGCCAGTGTTGTTATTGGTTCACAGTTCAGTCACATGATTCCCTAACAGGTTATGAAAAAAAAAAGAAAACACTGTAGGCTCAGTCACATTTACAGGACACATGTGGAGTGATGGCCATCATGTGATCCCTGCAGTATGTGTTAGTTTAGAGATGGTTAAGTTTAGGCATTAGTTTAGAGATGGTTACATTTAGGCATCATTAGGTTAGAGATGATACACCACTTGAACCCTAGTGTCCCTATATATTCTGGTTTAGGCATTCGTTTAGATATGGTTAAATCGTAGTCATTAGTTTACACACACACACACACACACACACACACACACACACACACACACACACACACACACACACACACACACACACACACACACACACACACACACACACTCATTTTGACAATTTATCTACTGACATTTATCTACTGAAAGCTAGTTTATTTCAATCAAGAAAATAAAAGACTGAACTGTTGAAGGAAGGTGCCTGAAAAAAAGTGAAGTATGGTGTGAACGGGAAAGTAAGGAAAGCTAGCCCGTCATAGAATTTGACTGGCACCAGTTTAAAGGAATGAAAACTACACACATACAGTAGTGCAAATCATTTATTGGGTTATAGCCCACAAATTAGTATATAGGATGAGCTTTAGAGATACAGTTCAAAATGAATGAGGAGTGCACCTATTGGAATCATATATGAGTAAATGATATAACACCCCCACAGGGAAGCTGATATAACAAAGTGTAGCATTGGTAATATTATTGTGTCCTCATTACGCAAGGTCTGAGTTAACAGTAATAAAAGTAGGTTTCATGAGCAGGCATACACCATGAGGTGAAGCCATGAATACTAATCTAAACACAGATGTTTGTCTGCAGGAAACCGTTACAGACAGACATGCTTTAGCATAGATTAGAGAAACCACACACGCACACACACGCACGCGGAGCAGGGCAGAAAGGATACTAATTTCTGGTCTATTACTTAACCGTTCATTTTGGCTTAGGGCCTGCAAAGCCCTCTATGGCTGCGAATCTCTTTCTCTCTCTCTCTGTGTCAGGGAGGAGGACCCAAAATGTACTGGATAGGCTAATATGATCATCAACATGAAGGGCTTTAATGCATGATTGTAATGAATAGATCTGCGGCTGTTAATGTTTTATTATTATATATATACGTACATTCTGATTTTGTTTCACGATCCGGAGCTATTCACAGAACATTTGGCGCCGCGGTTAACATTTGCACAAGTTACACAGAATCGGTGTACTGTTTTACTATGTTCACTATAAACATTTGGTCTAATAGGTATGTACTGTTTTCCTCAGTTATCTCCGGTCGTGGGTGCGGCGGTCGTGGGTGCGGCGGTCGTTTTCCGGCGTTCGGTTTCCTCAGTTATCTCCGGTCGTGGGATTTGTGACCTTGGCTGTCGTGGTTGCGGCGGCCGCGGATGCACCGGTCTTCCCTGCGGCGGTCTTCCCCGCGGCAATCTCTGCGGCGGTTTTGGAAATGACGGCTGGAATCGGGCCTGTTCCAGCCTAGGTGGAATTATGGATGGAGAGGAAGAGATATGAGTCAGTGTTTTGTAAAGTTATAGTGGTAGGCTATAGGACTATGGGGTGCATTTCGCCTTTCCGACATGTTGCCTTTCCGACGTTGACGAACCCTATACCTAACCCTAACCCTAACCCTAACCGCACGCGGAAGCCACTAGTCGGAGTGGCGAGATGTCGGAATGGAAGGAGAACCCCAGGACTATGTGTGCCATGCAAGAAATGCCTCTGTTAGGGTCAAGGGCTATTATCAGAGAGAGAGGGCCGTTATGGTAGTCCAAATAAAAGGATGGCAGGACCGACCTAAAAAACAGTCATCATTATAATACTTATACAGGAATAAGGCCAAAGCCACACTTTACTTGCTTGTAGATCTGCTACTTTTGCTATTTTTGAATATGAATTCTGAAAAGTAACAGTTTTGGAGGTTTCCACCCGACAGAGACGATATACAGTATAACTACAAAACAAAACAATGCGTCACAATTTACTACAGTAAATATAACACTTCCTGCTGTCATTGAACGCAACAGAGGACTGTGGCTCTATTGTACACTGTCACCTGTCCCGAATTGTTGGTAGATCTGTTATTTTTAGCTAATAACATAGTTATAACCACTTAAGCCCTATATACTGTACTGCAGCACACAATGAATAGCAAAAATAACCAATCTACAAGCTCACAACTCGCTCACAGTGCAATGCGATGTGCTGTAGATCTGCTGTTTTGCTATTTTTGCCAATTAAAATATCTGTTTTATTTTTTGAAAATGTTCGCCTATATGACCAAAACAGGGACATCTGGTTGAAAGTGGCCTTATGTCTTCATGACTGATGACCATTATGCCCCCAAAAAAACTAACCACTTACAACTAATACCAAGCAATTGGTGAGATCATTTGATGAACGGTTATGTCACGAACAATGTATGTCAACAGTGGTGGAAAAGTACTTTTTTACTTGAGTAAAAGTATCAATACTGCAATGTAGAAATACTCTGTTACTAGTAAGAATCAGAAATTCAGAATTTACTTGATTAAAAGTACAAAAGTATTGGTATCAAAATGTACTTAAAGTAAAGTAAAAGTACTAAAATGTTTGAAAATAGCCTACTGTATGTATAAAATCGGCTGAAGTGGTTAATGTATGTTTTATAATATAATCATTTATCTGCAAAGAAACTAGTAACTAAAGTTTTCAAATACTTGTAGTGGAGTAAAAGTACAATATTTGCCTCTGAGATGTAGTGGAGTAGAAGTAAAAGTATTGAAAATTGGACATACTCAAGTAAAGTAAAAAATATCTCAACATTGTACTTAAGTACAGTACTTGAGTAAATGTACAGTACTTAGTTACTTTACACCACTCTATGTCAAGTGAGATGCAGAAAAAGAATACTTTATATAGTCGAATAATTACCTGCGCTGCAACTGAAGCTATAAGAATCAGCGCACACAGTCCCAGAGCCAGAGTCTTCATGGTGTCAAGAAGTGTGCAGACGTATCACTGGAATTGTTATAACGATGTTCAAACCGTTGTTCAGTCTGCTGTCCACACGTCCGTCCTGTCCTTCTGGATATTGAGAATTGGTTAACGTACTGTCTGTTGCAACAGCTTTATATAGCAATACAGCAAGGTGAGTGTGTGTGTGTGTGTGTGTGTGTGTGTGTGTGTGTGTGTGTGTGTGAGACATACACCTTGGCCCTCGTACCAGGAAGATACAGTTACAGTGGGTTAATTGTGTGCTTTAAAACTAACAACACTTACACACTCACCTTGCTGTGTGTGTGTGTGTGTGTGTGTGTGTGTGTGTGTGTGTGTGTGTGTGTGTGTGTGTGTGTGTGCGTGCGTGTGCGTCTAAGTATCTTAGTTCTCAGTGTGCTGTGTGTATTCCTATGTTTAGTAGGAGTAGCAAGGTTCATTGTGGCTGTTGCGTAGGTATCACAAGCGTAACTTGCCCATATATAAAGACCAATTTAAACTATACTTTCAGGCCTGAAAATCTAGTATACCAAACTTAATTAATAAATCATGGACGTTTGAATTTAGTCTGTAAATGCAACTTCTCTACAGCTCATTGAAAATAACTAATAGCACAATTAACTTGGATAATGCAAGTTAATATCAAGTACACCGTGATCTATGGGCTGAACATGACCGACCGCCAGTATGGTCATTTAATAGCTGTTTTACCCTGCTGAAAGCTGAAAGAAAAACCCCAGCATAGACAAGCTTACAGTAAGATGGTTGCTGGTTTTAGCCGGTCTTAGCTGGTGTTATCCAATATATGAATGAATGAACCATTGTAAACCGCTTTGAGTAAGTTTGAGCCTTAAAAATGCAATTCATTACGAAAATGCGATTCATTAGGCTGGTGTAGTTGGTTTAGTGATAGCAGAATGTCTGCTGTCTCACGGAAATGTCTTTGAGGTATTATTTAGAATGGCACGGGCAACTCACAAGTTACCCGTGCCATTCTAAATAAAAAGTATCTGAAAGACATTTCCTTGAGTGTTGGCATTCTTCTGCTGCCATTGAACTCTTCTGAGCCATGTAGGCTTACGCTGTAAATGTGTTTGTTTGTGAGCTCACATTCTTTAGTTTAGTTGGATTACCATGCTGGACAAGCTTCCAGCTGGACACCCAGCTGGAATCTGTTGGTCAAGCTGGTAGGCTGGACTGGCCTTCATTGAAAATTCTGCTACTGTGAATCACTGTTGGGCCAATTTTAAACATTGGTGGCGCAGGTTCTTCTTTGGCCTCCTGGGAGTGTGTGTGCAAACTTTCACACCCTTTTGAACCCACTCCCACCTCACATCAAAGCCTTTTTTTTACTGTGATACTGACGTCATACTAAAATAATACTGACAATGAAACTGACCATGATACTATCTGTTATTTTGACAAGTGACACCGTTGTATGACAAAGTATGAATCAAGTTTCAGTGTACGAGTGTTCAGAAATCTGATCAGAATCTAATTTCAAACCACTTCATTCATAGAAAAAAAATGCCAGAAAAAAACAAATGTCAAAATAGCTTATCTAAGCTCACAGCACGTCTAAATGTGACGTGTTGTGAGCTTGTAGATAAGCTATTTTCACTACTATATTAGATTTACTATGTTCATTATGGAATTTGTAATTCATAATGTATTGTTCCTATAAATGTAGTGGAGGCAAAAAAAAAAAAAAGTTTAAAACTCTTTAAAAAAGACATTGTAAGATTCTTCAAGATGTAGATCAGCTATTTGCAGGATTTGAACCCAGGACCTTTGGATCATGTAGAGAGGGTCTTTAAACAGTGAGCTATTGAACTTGTTGCTAATGTGAAACCAAATGGATTCATCACAAAAAAGCCAGAGTTTTTTGCTCCAAACGGCTCCATAGACAGCAGATCCAGACAAGCTTCCTGTTCTAACGTAACTATGTTTAAGCAATATTACACGAGAGGGTGTGCTTTACCGTCATTATTGGCACGCCAGTGATGCGGTCAGGAACGAGGCGCAGCCGAGTTCCGCCAGCATCACTGAAGTGCCAATAATGTAAGGTAAAGCACACCCTCGAGTGTAATATTGCGATTATACAACAGTTACCAACAAAACACATCCAAATGTATTCATATTGTGGGGCAATTCATAATAAAAATGTTTCGCTATTATGTTTCCCTGTAAAGAGAAGAGTTTATTTGACTGAGACAAAATAGTCCCTGTAGCAGCGCTCTGAGGCACTCAGAGCGCGCAGCTGAGGCACAACACCGCTGATTCCAGTAGGCTATATGCTCCGTCGTACGAAGGTATCGCGCGGCGAAAATAGCCGATCTACAAGCTCACAACGCGTCACGTTGTGAACTTGTAGATCGGCTATTTTATAACATACATTGGACTGTTAACGAAATGGGAGTAATTTTACTTTAACATAGGAGGATATTTATACAGTATGGATGTTACCATTGAAATAAAGCACACTTTTTTCCCAGTTATTCCTTTTATTATAGGATTTTAGGCGATTTAGGCTACAACATACATAAACATAGTCCATTTTGCGTAGCTGTTTGTTCTCCGGTGGGTCAGGATACTCTCTGTTTGTTTTCGTACCGTGGGACAGCGTGACGTCACAGCACATCTGTGCCATATATGGTCTAAGCAGGCGCTGACTGCAGTGCGGAGTGATTTATTAATGTGATTCGGCCCGTGCTATGATGCTGGTTTGAAGCACGGCTAGAAAGCTATTTCAACCAATCAGATTGCTTGGTCGGAACTACCTGTTGTATAATTGTACTTCACTCAAAGACTTGATTTTATCATTTAAAACACCCGGTCTCTTCTACTTCAAAAGGTTTCCACCATGGGAACAGGATTATATTTAAATTAGTATTGTTATCTATTTCATCTTACCAGTGTGTCAAATGCTCTTGGGAGTGGCTCTCACCACCCCCTGAAGCTATGGGAATATATTGTAATTAGGCTCCAGTGTGTCTCTTCTGGGGATAAGACATCAACATTATAACATTACGTTTGTATACCAAAATGGTTCTTATGACAAATGGGTTTGGACTTCATATTTATGTTTAATAAACAAGTCCAGGACCCGAATACACGACACACACACACACACACGCACACACACACACACACACACACACACGCACGCACGCACGCACGCACGCACGCACGCACGCACACACACACACGCACGCACGCACGCACGCGCACGCACGCACGCACTCTTTTTTTATTGGGTTATAGTCCACAAAAGAGTATGTAGAATGAGCTGTAGAGATTCAGTTCAAAATTAATTAGGAGTGCACCTAGGAATCATTTATGAGTGAATGATATAACACCCCCACAGAGAAGCTTACATAACAAAGTGTAGCATTGGTAATATTATTGTGTTCTCATTGCTTAAGGTCTGAGTTAAGCAATATTACACGAGAGGGTGTGCTTTACCGTCATTATTGGCACGCCAGTGATGCGGTCAGGAACGAGGCGCAGCCGAGTTCCGCCAGCATCGCTGAAGTGCCAATAATGTAAGGTAAAGCACACCCTCGAGTGTAATATTGCGATTATACAACAGTTACCAACAAAACACATTCAAATGTATTCATATTGTGGGGCAATTAATAATAAAAATGTTTCGCTATTGTCCGTTTCCCTGTAAAGAGAAGAGTTTTTGACTGAGAGACATTAAATAGTCCCTGTAGCAGCGCTTTGAGTTTGAGGCACCGTCTCATCAACACAGCTGAGCTATCAATGCTTGCGCAGCGGAATGAATTCCAGTAGGCTATATGCTCCGTCGTACGACCGTGTCACGCGGCCAAAATAACTGATCTACAAGCTGACAACGCGTTGCGATGGCGACGCGTTGTGAACTTGTAGATCGGCTATTTTGGCCGCGTGACACGGTCGTACGACGGAGCATATAGCCTACTGGACTGTTAACGAAATGGGAGTAATTTTACTTTACACAGGAGGATATTTATAACCTTCTAACCATTGATCAACCGTAAATCCACCAAATTAACAACATAGTCCATTTTGCATAGCTGTTTGTTCTCCGGTGGCGGCGGTGGGTCAGGCTACTGTCTGTTTGTTTTCCTACCGTGGGACAGCTTGACTTCACAGCACAGCTGTGCCATATATGGTCTAATCAGGTGCGGACTGGACTGCAGTGCGGAGTGATTTATTAATGTGATTAGGCCCGTGCTATGATGCTGGTTTGAAGCACGGCTAGAAAGCTATTTCAACCAATCAGATTGCTTGGTCGGAACTACCTGTTGTGTAATTGACAGTAATACAAGCAGGTATCGTGAGCAGTCATTAGGGCCAGGAAACACATGTCCTGGTCTGTTTATTGGCTCAGCGCCAACTCTCTGTGGCCGCAGATGCAGACTCCCCCCCCTCTCTCTCTCTCTCTCTCTCTCTCTCTCCCTGTGTGTCGGGGAGGTGGACCCAAAATGTACTGCATAGGCTAATCATCAACATCAAGGGCTTTAATGCATGGTTGTAATGAATAGATATGTATTTGTTCATTCTTTATTATTATATAGTATACGTAGTATATTCTGATTTTGTTTACAGATCTGGAGCTATTCACGAAACTTTTGACGCCACGGCCACCTAAAGCTTTCCATTAGAGTGTGAAGAACAGAGTTGTAGCAGTGATGCAGACTACCATGTTGAAACCGTGATCAAGTTACACAGAATAGGTATGTGCTGTTTTATTGTGTTCATTATAAACATTTAGTCTAATAGGTATGTACTGTTTTACTATGTTCATTATAAACATTTAGTCTAATAGGTATGTACTGTTTTATTATGTTCACTGTAAACATATAGTCTAATAGGTATGTACTGTTTTATTATGTTACTGTACACATTTAGTATTAATAGCTGTTGTAGGAATTGTAAGAAGACTTTAACTTTTCTTGTTGATTGCACAAACACCATTTTTGCTCACAACAATGACAACTGCCTAGAGGCAGAAAAATGACATCATCTCAGCCAGTGTTGCCTATTTGAAAATAGCCGATCTACAAGCTCAAAGGCTTTGCATTGTGAGCTTGTAGATCTGCTATTATCAAAAGATCTGGAAAGAAAAAGTGAAATGTTTGTAATATTTCTGAAACATTTTAACAGCATAAATCTTGTATGGGGGCCTGGTACAAACTATTTTAAGATGAGGGGGTACATATATAAATAAATACATATTATTTTGTGTCCTTGACATGAAAATATTTGAGAAACACTGGTTTAAACAACATTAGGAAGCAAGCCCAAATAAGTAAATAACTTAAAGGCCAGTCCACACCAATGCAACTCCTTGCAACCATTATCCCCAAAGTGGCAGTTGCAAGTTAGAAGCACACACAGGACAAGTGCATGCGGTTAACCATAAGCACACATGACAAAGCACATGCAGATAACCATAAGCACCCAGGACAAACAAACTCATGTTCGACCCCGGATTATTATCAATGAACACACACAGAGCATCTATACATAGCCAGTTCATGACAGATAACCAGTTCACAACTGGATTTTCTCCCATCCTACACAAACCTCCACGCACGCGCACGCACACACACACACACGCACACGCACACACACACACGCACACACACACATGTGTGTCGTCTCACACATACACGCACATTCATGTACTCTCATGCACGGGAACCAGTTACCTTGAACATTCAGAACAAACAAGATCCAGGCCTCTCTATTGGACCATACAACTCCGAACGCACACACCCGACACACAGAATTGACTGAGGTGCATGTAGGCAGACACTCACTTTAAATTCCCTATAAAGGCAGACGGAACAAAGCGAGGTACCAACTCTCACCCTTTTCCGTCTTCTCTTATCCATTTGTCGCCTAGTCTCGCGTGGCCAGACTGTTGCCTCCCACAATTTACAAATGTTTCCAGCATACAGTCTGGGACTCGGAAGCTCTGATCATGTGTAAGGGGAAAGCGGATGCCCCTCCCCTACCCACGTCCGTTTCAGCATTGTGAAGTGGCGCAAAGGAGTCCGACTGGAATCAACGAATCTCATAAACATCGTTTATGTCTACTAGTGTCTTCTTTCACAGTTTTTTCGGCGTTAATTCCATGATGCCTTTCTCAGTTTTCTGTGATAAACAATCCTCGCACAAATAACATGAATCTACCGCTCCTATGACTATGCTTCCGCCTCGGTTCTGTTTCCACTAGGACTACAGGTCCGCGGGCACCGCGTAGTGATTGGTCGAATGTTTTTCCGGTCTGAACAACTTCCGTTACACAGCTTTCGGGAAGTGGAGTTCCAGACTCTATATAGCATTCAGAGATTGTGGAATAGTAGTCTGGTGACGCGAGACTATTTGTCGCCCATTCCTATACACTTCCTTCCCTTTACCCCTCCATTCTTCACTTTCTGTAATAACTGTTGTTATACGTAGAACTTTGTTAAAGCCTCAGCGTCCCGTCTTTCCCAACCCTGAAGATACCACACTTTCTTTCTTTCTTTTTTTCGTTCAATCCAGAGCATTTCAAAAAACATTTGACAACCAGCTGTAACAACATCCATCCTAAAGGTTTCCATCAGAGTGTGAAGAACACAGTTGTAGCAGCGATGCAGACCACCATGTTGAAACCAGTGATCAAGTTACACAGAATAGGTATGTGTTGTTTTACTATACTAGAGGTTTGGCCCGCTATACGGCCCACACATCTAGAGTTCTGGGTCGCTACGCGGCCCTCACACCTACGTTGCACTGCCAATCCGATCAATATGTCTGAGTCAGTGTCGGGGGCTTTGTCAGTGTACCTGTTGTACCCGTCTGTCTGTGTCCCTTTCGTTCCCATGTATGGAAATACCTGATGTAGTTAGTATATGCCCATAACCTGTTTATTGGCATGCCCATATATGGGCTTATTGGTTGGATCAGCAGTTCTGGACAACTGGATATCCATTTGTGCCTATATATGGACATATCAGGATCGGTGGTTCCGGACTACCACGTTTTCGAACGACTCTGCGGAGGGCACCGCACTCCCTCGAGTACCTGGCCAATGTGCGCCGAGTTCGAAGTCGGTCGGTCTCATATATGCACATGACCGCATATGCTGGTATAGTGGTCTGAACTCTAGCTCCAGAATACCAGGTTTCCATATGCCTATATATGGCCGTATCGGGTTTGTTTATGATTACGTCTGAGTCAGATTGACGTGGCCGTGGTCCTGCCTATATTTGGGTGTATCGGGTCTGTAAATATAGCTATTTGTTGATGACATGTATTGATGTGTTGATATGCTCTGTTGATGAATTGAATACATAGGACCACGGTGGAAACAAGTCCTCAGGACTTGTTTGTGTTATATGTTTAGCCTAAATGTTTTACTGTACCTCTGTGCTGTTTCAATCATTTGAGGTTAGGCCAGCTGTTTATAAGCCAGAGGCTCTAAGAATGGCAATTTTGTTCTGTCAAACACTTTGATATCAAAACAAGACATCTTGAAAACGGCTGGCTGGATTGTTGTGGGATTTGCTGTGAACCTTCATGCTTCCCAGTAGATACTGATGTTGGTGGCCCATGGCCTTTTACAACAACTCCACAAGTATTCCAGTTGCACACAATGTATGTTTAAATCAAGTGGGATTAGTGCACTTGCTCTGTACAGTGCATGATGATTAAACATGTAATGAATCAATACAGTTATAGGCCAAGTCTTGGCCAAGTCTATTCACCCATTAATGTATGTTATTGTTGAAGTTGACTTATATATATCCTGAATTAATGGTATTTAAATTTCAGACCAGTCTTTGGAGTCCAGACTGCAGGTGAAGATGAACTCTCCAGACACAGCCAGGTCTGTTTCCAATAAACAGAAGAAACAAGGAGACCACCAGGACCTCGGTAAGTTTCATGTTTCTGTTTCTTTGCTTCTGTTGACCATCGTCTTTCACATCTAATGTAACAGTGGAGATTAATGTTGATGATTATGTTATTTCTCTCTCGTACAAAATTCAAATTTCGTCAAAGATGTAGACACATGTAAAACGGACCTTTCTTGTAATATAAGCTTTGCACTTAGATGCTGATTAATGCATGAAGCTAGCTCTATGATGTCTGTGTTTTCTATCTCAGATTCCTGTCCTGCTCTGTCCTCAGTTAAACAAAGACGGTGGTGCTGTGACCAATGTGAACAAAGCTTCACCTCAGTTTATCGTCTAAAAGTACACCAGCAAATTCACACCGGAGAGAAGCCTCACTGTGACCAATGTGGACAAAGCTTCACCTCAGTTTATCATCTAAAAGTACACCAGCAAATTCACAACGGAGAGAAGCCTCACTGTGAACAATGTGGCAAAACCTTCAGTGTAAAATCTAGCCTTGTACAACACCAGAAGATTCACACTGGAGAGAAGCCATTCAGCTGTGAAATATGTGGGAAGTGTTTTGCTCAGTCTGTACATTTAAAAAATCATGAGATTATCCATAGTGGAGAGAAACCGTATTGTTGTGACCAGTGTTGGAAAAAGTTCAAACAATTGTCTGATCTAAAAAAACACCAGAAAACGCACACTGGAGAGAGGCCTTACTGCTGTGACCAGTGTGGAAAAAGCTTCACTAGACTGAACCATCTGAAAATACACCAGCGAATACACACCGGAGAGAAACCTTACAGCTGCGGCCAATGTGGGGACAAGTTTACTCAAATGGGTATTCTCAAAATACACCAGAGAATGCACACTGGAGAGAAGCCTTACTGCTGTGACCAATGTGGGAAAAGCTTCAGACAAAGGCCTCACCTTGTGACACACAAGAGGATTCACACTGGAGAGAAACGTTACTGCTGTGACCAGTGTGGGAAAAGGTTTGACGACAAGCGTTGTCTCAAAGAACACCACAGAATTCACACTGGAGAGAAGCCTTACTGCTGTGACACATGTTCTAAAAGGTTCAGAACATTGTCTGATCTCAAAAATCACCAGAGATCTCACAGTGGACAGAAGCCTTACTCCTGTGACCAGTGTGGGAAAAAGTTCTCTACATCATCTTGTCTCAAAGTACACCAGGTAATTCACACCGGAGCAAAACCTTACAGCTGTGCCCAGTGTGGTAAAAGGTGCACTCAAAGGGGTAATCTTAAAACACACCAAATGATTCACACAGGAGAGAAGCCTTACAGCTGTGACCAGTGTGGGAAAAGGTTCAGTACATTGTCTTCTCTCAAAAATCACCACATAATTCACACTGGAGAGAAGCCTTATAGCTGTGACCAGTGTGGGAAAAGGTTTACTCTAAAACAAGATCTCAAAATACACCAACGGATACACACCGGAGAGAAGCCTTACAGCTGTGTCCAGTGTGGTAAAAAGTTCAGTACATCTTCTAGTCTCAAAGTACACCATAGAATTCACACCGGAGAGAAACCCTACTGCTGCGACCAGTGTGGGAAAAGGTTTAGTAAATCATCTCACCTCATACAACACAAGATAAATCACACAGGAGTGAGGTCATTCGGCTGTGACCAGTGTGGGAAAGGTTTTACTGTATCATCTAAGCTTGTACAACACAAGTTAACTCACACTGGTGAGAAGCCATTCAGCTGTGAAATGTGTGGGAAGTGTTTTACTCAGCGTGGACACTTAAAAACTCATCAGCGCATCCATACTGGAGAGCTTACTGCTGTGACCGATCCAGGACCATCTCTGTTAAACAGGTGGAACATGAAGACCACCAGGACCTCAGTAAGTTTCATTCTCACTGTCTATTTCTTTCTCTCACAGCCAAGCTGCTAATAGTTCCACTATAGACTCTCTAGAAGAACCAAGGATCAGCGTTAACTTGTTTTTTACCTTGCCTGGCCAGCTAACTGGCCTGGATGTTGAGTAGAGTTGTGGAAAATAATTGATTATAAGATGCATTGCAATGCGGCTGTGCACGATTCTGCATCGATGCAGTGACATGATGTGATGTTTTATAGCCTACATACATAGCATATTACATACATGTATTGTTTATTAAGTTCCTCTGACACAACGTTTCATTCAACTGTCTGTGGTGCTGTGACTGAGTGGGTGATAGTCATTATTCATAAAGGCCAGTGTTTTCAAAGCAGAGAATTAAATCAGCTGTAATTACGTCTGCTTTCACACTCTACAGTGTGTTCGACACACTCACAATACATCACAAGCTGGTAGGTCCATACAGCTATCCCACAGTGCCCTTCTCTCACAGATGTGAAAAACTTTTTTTTCTTTTTCTTTTAAGTACATGTAGATTGAGGATCAAAAGAGGCGCACATCCATTATCCATTTAAAGGAAGGTGCTGAATTGAATTTCCAACTACAAAACTTTAGAAACAAAATAAAAGTTTCCGCACCGTAGTTCCCTCTTTGCTTATTTATTTTTGGTATCACCTGAGCAGGCTGAGCATGTGTGTATATGTAGCACAATTCTAAAGTTTTAATTCAAGGATTTGTTTGTTATTGAAGACTGAGCATTATTTCAATAGGTTGGCTAGGTCTTAACCATTTACTTACTTCTGTTTACAATATTTAATTTAATCTTAAGACATTTATGTTTGTATTAACTGAGACATTAGCGGTATAGACAAATATAGAACATTGAGATGCATCTTAGAATCAAATCGCTAACTTCAAAATCAAATTGAATCGTGAGACCAATGAAGACACCTCTAATGTTGATGTTGAGGCAAATATATCACTGTACTGCATTAAACACAGTAGTTTAGGCGCACGCACGCACGTACGCACACACACACACACACACACACACACACACACACACACACACACACACACACACACACACACACACACACACACACACACTGATGTAGTAGAGCAGAAAATAAGACAGATTTAGACTCAGCCCTATCATTACACAACCAAGAGTAAAATGCATAACAAACAGTTTTTCCTGGTTAAGAATGTATTAAGATCAGAAATCCCAGGATCCTAATTTCCATTTTGCAACCTTAAAGTGTACATAGCTGCACCTCTGCTCTAATAATAACAACAGTGCTCCTCTTGATGCTCTGGGTTTTGGGTAATGCTCTGGGTAGAAATGACTTAGAACGTTTAATTTTCTACTCAATGTTCTACCCAGTGTGAGTTTCATGCATGTCAACATGTCCTGTCTTACTTTGCCATCCAATGTGTTCACCTCTCTCACAGGCTCCGTTAAGCAGCTCTGAGTCATCTGATGATTGATGTCCAACTACCAGGGTCCTCTGGACATCCAGGAGGATAAGGCGCGCCGTCTAAAGCTGACTTGAGCCACGAGAGGCCCCGCAGAGTCGTTGTGCCGAGCGTTGCGAAGTCCGCTCCAGCCATCTCGGCGCCGTTCGAGTTATGTGATAGGGACGAACTCATAGGGTACCCCCCCCTTTCAGTCAAACGTTTGACGTTTGGGAGTGAGAGTGTGTTGTATTTACGAGTTTAGAGGTTGAGAATTAACCTAGTTCAGTGGTTTTCAACCGGGTCCTTGAGGGAGTACCAGGGGGTCCCCAGCGAAATTGGTTCACATAGCGTCACATTCATTTTTAACCACTTAGCTTTGGCTATTCAAAAATAGCAGATGTACAAGCTCATAGCGCGGCACCGAGTGCCGCGCTATGAGCTTGTAGATCTGCTATTTTGGAATATATATCTTTGAATATTGATATTTTTTAAAGCGAAAATTAACTGATATCTTTGCTTCTGGGGGTCCCTGGCACAAAACATTTTCAAATGGGGGTCCACGGCCAAATGTATATCAATTTAGGGGTCCTTGGCATGAAAAAGGTTGAAAACCACTGACCTAGATGAATAGTAAAACAAATATATAGATAATGTTAATTCATAAAAATGTCATACCTTTTGGACAGAAATGTTGTGAAATTGTGATTCATTCATTGTAATTGTCTCCGCCATGACGAAGACTCCGACATTGGCCTATTATAACGCCACCAGGACGCCACATTAACCTACCTGACCAGGCGGAGACTTGTGCTCCGATGAGCACTTTTTCTATTTTGATTTGATTTTAAACATATATTGTAGCAGTCTTTTTGGCGACACCCCTTTTAGCTCTGTTGTCATTACAGTGTTTATACAAAATGCTTAATTAGATACATTTCCGGTACATTTCTGGTGCCTGGGGCAAACATCAACATGACTTTTGTTTAATTGAAACGGTTACACAGTATGACTTTAATAAATCAGAATATATTATGAATAATCTAATCTTTTTATGTTTCTTTTTATTCCATACTACTTTATTTCGTTTGTGATTCTTTTTATAGCAACGTTTTTAAATAGTTTCATGAATATTTAGCACATAATCACATTTCATTATATAAATTATGTTATAGTTGAATCAGTTGTGTATGTGGACTAACACATGTTTGTCCAGCATTGTGCTTGTACTTAAGCACTCCAGGTTATTGTTCTGTTCGTTGAGTCAATGATGACCATGTCCTTTAATTCCATAGGCTTCTTTATTTATATCGACCACATGTGCACAAATGTTTGTCAGATGCATCAACTCTATATGAACTCCCTTCCTGCCTCTGTGCATTCATTATATAGATACTGACCCACTACTGACACTACTGACACCTTGTGGCTACAGACAATACAAACTATCATGGATAATCATCACAGTTATCATGTTTTTTCTTTTCTGTTTTTTTTTTCACGATTTTTGTAACTCTATTTTTTCACCCAGTGCCAATGCCTAAGCTGTAATCCTGAGCACTACTCTCCCTCTGCCAGCCTGGGGAGAGGCCCGAACTGAGCTCATGCTTCCTTCAATGCATGAGGAGTGAGCAGGCCACTTCTTATCACCTGACAGGGGGGAGTTTCCCTGGTAGGACGTAGCGCGTGGAAGGAACACGTTATTCCAACCAGTTCCTTTTCCCTCCATCAGGCTCCCCGGCTAACCAGGGGGAGGCAGTATAGAGACCAGGATTACTGCATGTTTTTTGTGAGGGTACCTACCCTAGGGGACACGAGGAGAACATGCAAACTCCACACAGAAAGGCCCTGCGCCCACAGCGTCCCCAGGGGGAATCGAACGCAGGACCTTCTACCTGTAGGGTATCATGTCTGAATGACTGGAGACCTGTGTGGGTATCATGTCTAAATGCAATTTGCATTGACGGCAATTGTATACATTAAGATATAGCTTAACATTATGTCAAAAGGTTTGGGAGGTACCATACTGAAGCTTCCTGTAGATGTTTGCTTAGATGTATCTGTATTACTTTGATCATTCAAACATCTGGCTGTGGATCGTTTCTGGAGAACAGTCTGAAGATGCTGTCACTGTGTGTGAGTTAAAATGTGGAGGGAGATGGGTTTAATTAAATGTACAGTTCACAAGAAAAATGTATCATTATTCTGACCAGTTCAAAGCATACAGTAACTTATATTTTGGTAATAGTGTGCACGACTGATTTGTTATGCATTTTCAAATAAAGACGGTTGCTCTAGCACCACCATCAGCACTATTATCATTTAGTGCCATTTCGATTATGCTTCCACCTCTTGGTTCTCCAACATCTCAACGACACTGACAACTAAGCCTCAGACCAAGCAAACAATACAATACGGTAGAAGCAATTTTTTTTTGTTTATACTTAAAATCCAGAGCATCAAGAGGAGCACTGTTATTATTAGAGCAGAGGTGCAGCTATGTACACTTTAATGTTGCATACAGGGCATTAGGATCCTGGGATTTCTGATCTTAACAGTAGCCTACTGTTTTTTTTTTTGTTACAAAAAAATGTACTTCCTGCTGATTTTGCTATTTTTATTAAGAAGAAAACCCGGACTGGATCCGCGGATCCGGATCCGGGTTTTCAGTAGTAAAATCAGCAGGAAGTTGACATTTTTATAAAAATAAATAAACAGTATATATTGTCTTATATTGTCTGAATCAGCTTCATTTGCGTTCGTTTATGTGCTAACAGAGTGACTGTGAGAGCTGTTTCACTGTACAATGTAAATCAATGAGGAGCATATTTTGAATTATCAATTTATAATCAAGGACTTATCTTTGACTTATTTTTGATTTGTTGTCATGCATGGGAAGGCATTTCCTGGCAGAATAATTTAGAATAAAGAAGTTCAAAAATACAAGAGGGACAGGCGTAGCTGCCTGGCCATTAACATTGTTCATTGCAACCTGAAGAAGTTGCAAAGATGCAAGAGGCATTGCTCACATCTCTCCTTACTTAATGTCCAAATAGAAGAGGTTCATTTCATCCACTAGAGGGAAGCATAAGACAACAAAATGATCACATATTGAACTCCATTTGTCTTCATACATAATGGCCATTTCAGTATTGTGTGCAGTTGCAATGTAACATAACAGACAAAGCCAGCTCTGACACATTTAGTGTCCTATAAGCAAGAGGTTCTGTACTTTCTGTATTGTATTTTATTTGTTTCCGGTTCCAAACTTTAAGCGTATACTTGTTTAATATACTGTATAGTGCAACTATTAGCAAAGAAAAACTATGAGATCCTAATTCGCGTTTTCAGAGTAACACAAGACGCAGACATCATTCATTTGCAAAAAGTGTAACTCCCTTCCCCCTCCAAGACCACCATAAGAGAGCTCCTGTCTGCAATTTACAACTTTACTGGAGCCAGACAAGTCTTCTAGCTTGCCAAAATAAAGGACCCCCCTGCACTGTTTCTCTGTTAGTATACCTTTACTACTGCTATATTGATGATCTCTTGTATAGTATAGGCTTTTTGTGTTACCCTTTAGCATTATTGTATAACACCTGTACTTTTTGCAAACTGTTAAAAAAGTATTCAATCGATCAATCAATCAAAACTCTTAAGCTTATAGTTAATATTATGGCCCATGGCTTAATACATACTTTATGTAATGTCTCAATGACAAGCGTCATGTCTCCATGGCAACGGTGTGAGCCAGTACAAGTTTCAGGGGTTAAAAGCCATAAGTGTCTCTCAGCCTGAGAGACTTTAAATGACATCAATGAGTCAACAAATATGCCTCAAAGGCCTTGAGTATGAATTACTACTGTGAGATAGTAATTCAGGTACTTTCAGTGTGATATATATTACTATTATTATTATTATTATTATTATTATTATTATTATTATTACACCTATAATCTAGTGTGTGATACATTGTAGGAGTAGTAGTTGTTTAATAAAGTGGTTATTAACATTATGTTGACCTGTATTCTCCTACATTATTGACAATATTAACCATGCACTTAGTACTTAGAACCCTAAAGAATATGTTGACCGAGTTCCCCCAACGGTTCATACTTATAGCCTCATTCTTTTTTCACTCTTCACCAAATGTCTTCGATAAAAAAGCTGATCTACAAGCGTGAACTTATATAGATCTGCTTAATGAATCAGAAGAAATGCATTTCACATCCTTTGGCCTGTATGATGGATTTAAAAAAAGTTATTAATACAGCCATAATCTGTTCATACCTCACTCTTATCTCATAAATGGGCAAATTCTATCCTAATCTCAGACACATTTGTATGTATGGCCCTACACACCATTGGTTCTGAAAGTGGGATCGGGGGACCCCCAGGGGTCCTTGGGGGGGTACCAGGGGGTCCCCAGCTAAATTTGTTGGTATAGCGTCACGATCATTTTAACCACTTATACCCATATTTTATACTTTGGCTATTCAAGAATTGCAGATATACAAGCTCACAGCGACGCGCTATGAGCTTGTACACAAGATCCCCCACCATGGGATCCCTGGTTTATGTGTTAATTTAGATGGTTAAGTTTAGGCATTAGTTTAGAGATGGTTACATTTAGGCATCATTAGGTTAGAAAGGATTAACCACTTGAACCCTATATGTATCTGTGTCTCTATATATTCTGATTCTTACAGTGTACTCTCTCTCTCTCTCTCTCTCTCTCTCTCTCTCTCTCTCTCTCTCTCTCTCTCTCTCTCTCCTTCTCTCTCTTAACCCTGGACAGGGTGTGTCTCCCTTTTGTGTATACTTCCTGGAGCAGGGCAGGATACACATTCCTGGTCTATTACTAACATCTGTTCTTGGCTTAGGGCCTGCAAAGCTCTCGTAGCTGCGAATCTCTCTCTCTCTCTCTCTCTCTCTCTCTCTGTCAGGGGGAGGACCCTGTTGTATCTAGGGTTGGGAAAGACAGGACACTGAGGCTTTAACAACATAGTTTATTACAGAAAGTGGAGAACGAGGGATAAAGGGAAGGAGAGGTATAGGAATGGGCGACAAATGGATAAGAGAAGAAGGAAAAGGATGAGAGGGGGTAACTCTGAGGGTCGCTTTGTTCTTTAAAGTGAGTGTCTGTCTACATCAGTGAATTCTATGTGTCGGGTGTGTGCGCTCTGAGTTGTATGGTCCAATAGAGAGGCCTGGATCTTGTTTGTTCTGAATGTTCAAGGTAACTGGTTCCCGTGCATGAGAGAACATGAGAGTACATGTATGTGTGTGTGTGTGTGTGTGTGTGTGTGTGTGTGTGTGTGTGTGTGTGTGTGTGTGTGTGTGTGTGTGTGTGTGTGTGTGTGTGTGTGTGTGTGTGTGTGTGTGTGTGTGTGTGGGATGGGAGAAAATCCAGCTGTGAACTGGTTACTGTCATATAGGTGAGTCAATATATGGTTTAACCCCCAAAACATTTATACAAAAGGTTTTTCAATGGATTCTGGTAGTATTTGTCATGCTAAATAACATGTTGACCAACATATACGTCCCAGAAAGCCGTCATTTTCAAAATGGCGTCCCAGATGGCTGAAACTGATTTAAATGGTGAAATCAGTATCATCTGAAGGTATTTTTTTTGTGTAACGGTACCACAATAAATTGAGATTTTAAGCTCCCGGCTGCCATTTTGGACGCCATCTTGAAAATGAAGCCTTTCCGGAAGGTGTATTTTCCGAGATTTTTAGTATGTTCATAAGCATGTCTAGAGGTACCAGAATCAAGTGAAAAATCATTCGTATATATTTTTTCTATTGAGATAAATAGACATTTTAACCTTGGCCAGCTGCCATTTTGAACGCCATCTTGGAAATGATGCCTTTCCGGAAGGCATATTTTCCTAAATTTGTAGTACGGTCTTAAGCATGCATAGAGGTACCAGAATCAGTGAAAAATCCTTTGTAACATTTTTTTCCATTTGAGATATAGCCATTTTAAGCTCCCTGCAGCCATCTGGGACGCCATCTTGAAAATGGCGGCTTTCTGGGACGTATATTTTGGTAAACCTTTAGTATGTTATTTAGCATGCCAAATACTACCAAAATCCATAGAAAAACCTTTTGTATCAATTTTTTGGGGGTTAAGTGATTTTTTTTCATAGATTGACTCACCTATCAACTGGCTACATATAGATGCTCAGTGTGTGTTCATCAATCAATAATAATCCGGGGTCGAACGTGAGTTTGTTTGTCCTGTGTGCTTATGGTTAACCGCATGTACTTGTCCTGTGTGTGCTTCCAACTTGAACCTGTGATGATGAAGATGAGGCGATGTATAATGGCGATATATAATGTGTGTGTATGCTACAGATATACTACAAGCCAAAATGTACTGCGTAGGCTGATATGATCATCAACATCGTGGGCTTTAATGCATGATTGTAATGTTTTTTTTTAATTATATATGTATATTCTGATTTTGTTTTAAGATCTGGAGCTATTCACAAAACATTTGGCGCCACCGTTAACGACGCCCACCTAAAGTATTGTGAAGTGTGAAGAGTTGTAGCAGTGAAGCAGACCACCATGTTGAAACCAGTGATCAAGTTACACAGAATAGGTTTGTACCGTTTTACTATAACAGTACTTTATGATGTCAATCATAGTACTAATGTCATACACTGTCCTACTATGTTAGAAAGTACTGTGATAATGGGTACAGCACCAAGTACTCTGACAACGGCTACAACGAGCATAACCGAGAGGCATAATTCCCAACAAAACCGTTCCCAAACGGGCACCGTTCCAATTATAGGCATGTTCCCAACAGGCATAGTTTCCATAGCCTAGAAACCAGACGAATCTGCCCACTCAGTTGTGATTGGATGTTGCTGCCCCCGAAGTTGTGGGACACCAATCAGGGGCCAGTATGCAAATATGGGGCGGGTTTATCACCAGAGGCATTCTCTTTTATCCCCCGGGTTCCACACAGAGATTCCAAGCTATAGTTTCCAGTGGGCACCGTTCCAAATAGGTATCGGCCTATTTCTGTAAAGTTCAAGTTATCTGTCTTATCTGTCTGTCTGTGAGTCTGTCTGGACACACATCCCCATATATGGGCTGGACATGTCCAATGTCAAAGCAAATTGCTGCTGTAAGACAACCGTTTTCTGTTATTATTGATGATGTCATACTAGAACCCGATCAGTGAGATAGACAATCTTATTTTAATGATGTATTATTTTTCTTTTTGTAGATCCGGAGCTATTCATGATACATTTGACACCCAGGCCTGACAACGCCCATCCTAAAGTTCTCCGTCAGAGTGTGAAGAACAGGGTTGTAGCAGTGATGCAGACCACCATGTTGAAACCAGTGATCAAGTTACACAGAATAGGTTTGTACTGTTTTACCATGTTCATTACAAACATTTAGTGTAATAGCTATGTACTGTTTGTCTACACAAGGCCGAAGGCCGAAGGCGTGGCAGAGATGTTTTGCACCCTGGCCTCTTGGTCCTAGAGGCCAAGGAAAAACCTTTGCCCTGCAATTTTCACAACTGCCTTTTATAGTTTCAATAGGAGACCGACTTATGAAAAACATTGTTTTATATTACTCCAGATCTTCCAAATTCCTCTCAAATTGATACACATGATCTCTATAGTCATGTGATCAAGATGGCTCTGTTTGATTTTTCATATTCCATCCTGATTGGCTAAGATTGCCATTTAAAGTTTACAGGAGTGGCCCGTTTTGAACAAAATGCCTCATGAACGCAGCGTCCGATTGCCGTGCAACTTTGCACGCACATTTGCATTAAGTTGAGCAACAAATGCCACCCTTTTAACATTGCCCTAATATAGTGCCACCAGGAGGCCGATTTTAGCAAAACACAGTTGTTATAATATTACTCCTACAGATTTTGTCCAAACATCACGCAAATCGGTACACATTATCTCTATAGTCATGTGATCAAGATGGATCTGTCTGATTCATCATATTCCATCAACATTGCTGGCCCACAATAACCTACCTGACCTGGCGGAGACCTGTAGCCTGGGATCCAGCCTGCTTCACTACGTTCGGCGATTTTTTTCTCACTTCGTTTCTCAGTCTGGAAAGCCTCCTATCTCCAAGGGAGGCGGGACATGCCATACGGCTGAAAACAAGCCGTGGCTTCTGATTAGTCTGTGGTGCGGGGCGGGACAAAAACACCAGTGTGATCGTTGTTATTCGTGATTTGTTTGAACAACATCCAATCACCAACGACGTTGCCTACGTAACATATATAGTTCCAGTGTAGTTCTGCAAAACGAGTCAAAGAGGAGCCTTTCCAGACTGAGAAATGAAGTGAGAAAAAAAAGAATAAAAAATCAGTCAATCAATCAATCAAGGTCTTTACTGCCTGATTTGAATAACATTGGAATGATTGGGTCTAATTCTTTATTATTCTTATGTTATGTTATGTAATTTATTCCCATGTTCTTTCTTTCTTTCTTTCTTTCTTTCTTTCTTTCTTTCTTTCTTTCTTTCTTTCTTTCTTTCTTTCTATCGATCCAGAGCATTTCAAAAAACATTTGACAACCAGCTCTAACAAAAGCCATCCTAAAGTTTTCCATCAGAGTGTGAAGAACAGAGTTGTAGCAGTGATGCAGACCACCATGTTGAGACCAGTGATCAAGTTACACAGAATAGGTATGTGTTGTTTTCCTATACTAGAGGTTCAGGTCGCTACGCAGCCCTCACACCTACGTTGCACCGCCAATCCGGCCAATATGTCTGAGTCGCAGTTTTGGGGGGCTTTGTCAGAGTACCCGTTGTACGTGCAACGGGTACACACACACACACACACACACACACACACACACACACACACACACACACACACACACACACACACACACACACACACACTCACACACGTCGGATTTTCCTTATTTAATCCATTTTTTATTTTCTTTCTTTCTTTCTTTCTTTCTTTCTTTCTTTCTTTCTTTCTTTCTTTCTTTCGATCCAGAGCATTTCAAAAAACATTTGACACCCAGCTCTAACAACACCCATCCTAAAGTTTTCCATCAGAGTGTGAAGAACAGAGTTGCAGCAGTGAAGCAGACCACCATGTTGAAACCAGTGATCAAGTTACACAGAATAGGTTTGTACCGTTTTACTATAACATTACTCTATGATGTCAATCATAGTACTAATGTCATACACTGTCCTACTATTTTAGAAAGTACTGTATTAATGGGTACTGCACTAAGTACTCTGACAACGGCTACAACGAGCATAACCGAGAGACATACTTCCCAACAACATCGTTCCCAAGCGGGCACCGTTCCAATTATAGAAAATGTTCCCAACAGGCATAGTTTCCATAGCTTGGAAACCAGACGAATCTGCCCGCTCAGTTGTGATTGGATGTTGCTGCCCCCAAAGTTGTGGGACACCAATCAGGGGCCAGTATGCAAATATGGGGCGGGTTTATCACCAGAGGCATTCTCTTTTATCCCCCGGGTTCCACACAGAGATTCCAAGCTATAGTTTCCAGTGGGCACCGTTCCAAATAGGTATCGGCCTATTTCTGTAAAGTTCAAGTTATCTGTCTTATGTGTCTGTCTGTGAGTCTGTCTGGACACACATCTCCATATATGGGCTGGATATGCCCAATGTCAAAGAAAATTGCTGCTGTAAGACAACCGTTTTCTGTTATTATTGATGATGTCATACCAGAACCCGATCAGTAAGACAGACAATCTTATTTTAATGATGTATTATTTTTCTTTTTGTAGATCCGGAGCTATTCATGATACATTTGACACCCAGGCCTGACAACGCCCATCCTAAAGTTCTCCGTCAGAGTGTGAAGAACAGAGTTGTAGCAGTGAAGCAGACCACCATGTTGAGACCAGTGATCAAGTTACACAGAATAGGTTTGTACTGTTTCACTATGTTCATTATAAACATTTAGTGTAATAGCTATGTACTGTTTGTCTACGCCAGGCTGAAGGCCGAAGGCGTGGCAGAGATGTTTTGCACCCTGGCCTCTAGGTCCTAGAGGCCAAGGAAAAACCTTTGCCCTGCAATTTTCACCACTGCCTTTTATAGTTTCAATAGGAGACCGACTTATGAAAAACATTGTTTTATATTACTCCAGATCTTCCAAATTCCACTCAAATTGGTACACATGATCTCTATAGTCATGTGATCAAGATGGCTCTGTTTGATTTTTCATATTCCATCCTGATTGGCTAAGATTGACATTTAAAGTTTACAGGAGTGGCCCGTTTTGAACAAAATGCCTCATGAACGCAGCGTCCGATTGCCGTGCAACTTTGCATGCACATTCGCATTAAGTTGAGGAACAAATGCCACCCTTTTAACATTGCCCTAATATAGTGCCACCAGGAGGCCGATTTTAGCAAAACACATTTGTTATAATATTACTCCTACAGATTTTGTCCAAACATCACGCAAATCGGTACACATTATCTCTATAGTCATGTGATCAAGATGGATCTGTCTGATTCATCATATTCCATCAATATTGCTGGCCCACAATAACCTACCTGACCTGGCGGAGACCTGTAGCCTGGGATCCAGCCTGCTTCACTACGTTCGGCGGATTTTTTTTCTCACTTCGTTTCTCAGTCTTGAAAGCCTCCTATCTCCAAGGGACATGCCATACGGCTGAAAACGAGCCGTGGCTTCTGATTAGCCTGTGGTGCGGGGCAGGGCACAAAAACACCAGTGTGATCGTTGTGATTCGTGATTTGTTTGAACAACATCCAATCAGCAACGACGTTGCCTATGTAACAAATGTAGTTCCAGTGTAGTTCTGCAAAACGAGTCAAAGAGGAGCCTTTCCAGACATGAAATTGAAATGAAGTGAGAAAAAAATATCAGTCAATCAATCAATCAAGGTCTTTACTGCCTGATTGGAATAACATTGGAATGATTGGGGCTAATTCTTTATTATTCTTATGTTATGTTATGTAATTTATTCCCATGTTCTTTCTTTCTTTCTTTCTTTCTTTCTTTCTTTCTTTCTTTCTTTCTTTCTTTCTTTCTTTCTTTCTATCGATCCAGAGCATTTCAAAAAACATTTGACAACCAGCTCTAACAACAGCCATCCTAAAGTTTTCCATCAGAGTGTGAAGAACAGAGTTGTAGCAGTGATGCAGACCACCATGTTGAGACCAGTGATCAAGTTACACAGAATAGGTATGTGTTGTTTTACTATACTAGAGGTTCGGGTCGCTACGCGGTCCTCACACCTACGTTGCACCGCCAATCCGGCCAATATGTCAGAGTCACAGTGTCGGGGGCTTTGTCAGAGTACCCGTTGTACGTGCAACGGGTAAACACACACACACACACACGCACGCACGCACGCACGCACGCACACGCACACGCATACGCACACACAAACACAAACTAAAAATATAGCTGCAAGCAGCAATGAGCGGTTTCGAGAATAATGGCAGACTGGCAGACTGGCAGACTGTGACAGAGTGGCAGACTGGCAGACTGTGACAGAGTGGCAGACTGGCAGACTGTGACAGACTGGCAGACTGGCAGACTGTGACAGACTGGCAGACTGGCAGACTGGCAGACTGGCAGACTGTGACAGAGTGGCAGACTGGCAGACTGTGACAGAGTGGCAGACTGGCAGACTGTGACAGAGTGGCAGACTGTGACAGAGTGGCAGACTGGCAGACTGGCAGACTGTGACAGAGTGGCAGACTGGCAGACAGACAGACTGTGACAGAGTGGCAGACTGGCAGACTGGCAGACTGGCAGACTGGCAGACTGTGACAGAGTGGCAGACTGGCAGACAGACAGACTGTGACAGACTGGCAGACTGGCAGACTGGCAGACAGTGACAGAGTGGCAGACTGGCAGACTGGCAGACTGTGACAGAGTGGCAGACTGGCAGACTGGCAGACAGACAGACTGGCAGACTGGCAGACAGACAGACTGGCAGACTGGCAGACAGACAGACTGTGACAGACTGGCAGACTGGCAGACAGTGACAGAGTGGCAGACTGGCAGACTGGCAGACTGTGACAGAGTGGCAGACTGGCAGACTGGCAGACAGACAGACTGTGGCAGACTGGCAGACTGTGACAGAGTGGCAGACTGGCAGACTGTGACAGAGTGGCAGACTGGCAGACTGTGACAGAGTGGCAGACAGACAGACAGACAGACAGACAGACAGACAGACAGACTGTGACAGAGTGGCAGAGTGGCAGACAGACAGACAGTGACAGAGTGGCAGACTGGCAGACTGGCAGACAGACAGACTGTGGCAGACTGGCAGACAGACAGACAGACAGACAGACAGACAGACAGACAGACAGACAGACAGTGACAGAGTGGCAGACTGGCAGACAGACAGACAGACAGACAGTATGGCAGACTGGCAGACTGGCAGACTGGCAGACAGACAGACAGATAGTGGCAGACTGGCAGACAGACAGACAGACTGTGACAGAGTGACAGAGTGGCAGACTGGCAGACTGGCAGACAGACAGACAGTGACAGAGTGGCAGACTGGCAGACAGACAGTGACAGAGTGGCAGACTGACAGACAGACAGTGACAGAGTGACAGACTGGCAGACTGGCAGACAGTGACAGAGTGGCAGACTGGCAGACAGACAGACAGACAGACAGTGACAGATTGGCAGACAGACAGTGACAGAGTGAGAGAGAGGCAGACAGATAGACAGGCTACCAGGAGTATGTTTGTAACAAAGTAAGAATTCCAAATAATGATCACCTCAATGCATTGTTGGGGACAGGGATCAAACCAGCGACCTAATGGATTCACAGGCTGCCTCTCTTCTCATTGAGCTAGAGATATGGCCTCCCTGATGGTGTCTGTTGATATCTATAGGTTTTTCCGTCTGTTATGGACCAAGCCTCTGTTTCGCTAACTACTGTAGATCACTGATTCACAAAACATTTACCAATAAAGTTTTTTTTTTGTGTGAAAATAGTCGATCTACAAGCTCACAACGCGTTGCTATCTGAAAAGTTGTGAGATTGTAGATCGGCTATTTTCACAAGAAAGTATGTCATACATAAAAAACAACTACTCTCAAAAAAGCATTTCATGTTCTTGTTTAAAAATTGCACATGTCTGAATTAACAGGGTCATGTTTTGTATAATGCAATATAAATGTAAACTGTAATAAGTGGGATTTGAACCAGGGACCTTCGGCACATGAGGCTCACACTCTACTGGTGGAGCTATTGAATCGACAGCATTAGATAGTGAGAAAGGAGAATCCAACAACACAAAACAAAAGGGCAAATGAATTACGTCATACATTGAAAATAACTACTTTCAAGTATGCATTTCTCGTTATCTTTAACAATTGCACATGTATTGATACAGTCATTTTGTGTGCAATGCAATTGAGTTGAGGTCTGCATGAGGTGAGATTTGAACCAGCGACCCTGTGGTATCAAGGCAGATGATTAAGCCATTGGCCCAACAGACCCGAACTGATGAAAAGGGAGTTCACACACATGACACACTTTCACGCAAATTGCTCAGAAATGCTGGATTTAAATGTTTTTCAAACTGCTCAAAATTGCAGACAATCTAAGGGCGGAGCTTACTGGTCAAAGTGATAGATATGTTCCTCATTGATACAGTCATGTTATGTGCAATGCAATTATAATGAAGTCTACCTGAGGTGGTATTCGAACCAGCAACCCTGTGGTTTCAAGGCAGATGATTAAGCTATCAAGCTATTGAACCTACACATCTGAACTAGTGAAAAGGGAGTTCACACACATGACACACTTTCACGCAAATTGCTCAGAAATCCTGGATTTAAATGTTTTTCAAACTGCTCAAAATTGCAGACAATCTAAGGGCAGAGCTTACTGGTCAAAGTGATACATGTGTTCCTCATGAGTCAAGGCACATGTGTAAGCAGGTTTAACGGCTGTCGGCCAAACGAGGCATGACTTTTGCCTGTTTAAAGTTTGCATTTTCAAAAAATTGCTATAGCGCCCCCCTTTGACCAATTGGAGTAAGATTGGTTTCAGTGATACTTGGAATGACCTTCTACAATATTGCAAAGTGTCAAACAAATGCGAGTCTGCATGTATGTTTTAGGGGCAGATGAATAATTGTCATAAAACTGCAATTTTCATTGGCTTATAAAAGCTTAACGTTTTCACTTATGGAAAATCCGCTTGCTCACGTCTGTCGGCATTGGTCCAAAGTTCATGTGTATACAGTTTCGTACAGATTGCTCAATCTGTACGAAGGAAGAGTCTTTTTTACTGCTTTTCATAGAATTCGAAATGGTGGGAGATCTAAAGGTCAGAGGTCAAAAGTCAGAGTGTGAAAGTTGTTAGGCATGAGGAGACGCATGTGTGCATCGAAGTTTCATGGCTGTGGGTCAAACAGGGCATGAGTTGTACCTGTTCAAAGTTGGCATATTTCAATTGAGTGCTACAGCGCCACCCTTTGGCCAATGTTTGTGAGTTTCGGGTTTTCGCCGTTTGGCATAGCCCTCTACCATATTGCCGAATTTCATAAAAAGTGACCACGCGGTTAGGCCAGAACTGGCAAAACCGGCGGAAGAATAATGAACTCTTACAGATGTAATAGGGTTCGAAGCCTGATAGGCTCTCGAAAACTAATAATAGTGAAAGCCAAGGAATGCAATAAGGCTTCGAAGCCTTACAGGCTCTCGAAACCTTAAAAAGAGGGAATGAAGTACATCATACATTGAAAACAACTACTCTCAATAAGCATTTCATTTAACAATTGCATGTTTATTCATTGATACAGTCATGTTGTGTGCAATGCAATTGAGTTGAGGTCTGCATGAGGTGAGATTTGAACCGGCGACCCTCTGGTATCAAGGCAGATGATTAAGCCATTGGGCCAACAGACCCGAACTGATGAAAAGGGAGTTCACACACATGACACACTTTCACGCAAATTGCTCAGAAATAGTGGATTTAAATGTTTTTCAAACTGCTCAAAATTGCAGACAATCTAAGGGCGGAGTTTACTGGTTAACAATTGCACATGTATTCATTGATACAGTCATGTTGTGTGCAATGCAATTATAATGAATTCTACATGACGTGGGATTCGAACCAGGAACCCTGTGGTTTCAAGGCAGATGATTAAGCCATTGGGCCAACAGACCTGTACTAGTGAAAAGGGAGTCTACACACATGACACACTTTCACGCAAATTGCTCAGAAATCCTTGGTTTAAATGTTTTTCAAACTGCTCAATATATTTCGGAATGGAAACTAGTGGAAAATAGTCGATCTACAAGCTCACAACGCGTTGCTATCTAAAAAGGTGTGAGATTGTAGATCGGCTATTTTCACAAGAAAGTATGTCATACATAAAAAACAACTACTCTCAAAAGCATTTTGTGTTATTGTCTAAACATTGCACATGTCTGAATTAACAGGGTCATGTTTTGTACAATGCAATTTAAATGTGAACTGTAATAAGTGGGATTCGAACCAGGGACCTTTGGCACATGAGACTCACACTCTACTGGTGGAGCTATCCAATACACAGCCTTAGACAGTGAAAAGGGAGAATCCAACAAAACAAAACAAAAGCGCGAATGAAGTACGTCATACATTGAAAATAACTACTTTCAAGTATTCATTTCTCGTCATCTTTAACAATTGCACATGTATTCATTGATATAGTCATGTTGTGTGCAATGCAATTATAATTAAGTCTACCTGAGGTGGGATTCGAACCGGCTACCCTATGGTTTCAAGGCAGATGATTAAGCGATCAAGCTATTGAACCAACACACCTGAACCTGTGAAAAAGGGCCTCAAACATGTATTTGACACAGTTTCATGCAAATTGCTCAGAAATCCTGGATTTAAATGTTTTTCAAACTGCTCAAAATTGCAGACAATCTAAGGGCAGAGCTTACTGGTCAAAGTGATACATGTGTTCCTCATGAGTCAAGGCACATGTGTAAGCAGGTTTAACGGCTGTCGGCCAAACGAGGCATGACTTTTGCCTGTTTAAAGTTTGCATTTTCAAAAAATTGCTATAGCGCCCCCCTTTGACCAATTGGAGTAAGATTGGTTTCAGTGATACTTGGAAGGACCCTCTACAATATTGCAAAGTGTCAAACAAATGTGAGTCTGCATGTATGTGTTAGGGGCAGATGAATAATTTTAAAAAAGCTGCAATTTTCATTGGCTTATAAAAGCTTAACGTTCTCACTTATGGAAAATCCGCTTGGTTACGTCTGTCGGCATTGGTCCAAAGTTCATGTGTATACAGTTTCGTACAGATTGCTCATAAATCCCAGGAGGAGTAGGCTTTTTACTGCTTTTTACTGCTTTTCATAGAATTCGAAATGGTGGGAGATCTAAAGGTCAGAGGTCAAAAGTCAGAGTGTGAAAGTTGTTAGGCATGAGGAGACGCATGTGTGCATCGAAGTTTCATGGCTGTGGGTCAAACAGGGCATGAGTTGTACCTGTTCAAAGTTGGCATATTTCAATTGAGTGCTACAGCGCCACCCTTTGGCCAATGTTTGTGAGTTTCGGGTTTTCGCCGTTTGGCATAGCCCTCTACCATATTGCCGAATTTCATAAAAAGTGACCACGCGGTTAGGCCAGAACTGGCAAAACCGGCGGAAGAATAATGAACTCTTACAGATGTAATAGGGTTCGAAGCCTGATAGGCTCTCGAAACCTAATGACCCATCTACAATTTGAGTAAAAGTACTTTAAGCACTTGAAAGTTACTTCAGTGAGTAAAAATATTTAAAAGTAAATACATTGAGTAAAAATACTTAAAAGATGTTTCTGCCATCATAAAGTTCTTTTAAAGCATTCTTAGGCTAATAATAGCTTAATGAAATGAACTCATCGAAGCAGGGCCGGCCCTAAGATTTTCATGGCCCTAAGCAAGATTAGGAGATAGATGAAATAATTACGATATGACTTTTTTTTTTCTTTTTTATAGCAGCAGCCGGCCCTGGGTGGGATTAGTAATAATTATAGTAATAATAAACTGTATTTGTAAAGCACCTTTCATGACATGAAATGCATCTCAAAGTGCTTTACAGAGCAAGAATACAATAACAGCAGAAGTACAAATGATTTAACATTAAAGCAAAAAAGAAAAGCAAAAGCATAAAACAACATTAAAATAATATCAAAACTTGCTCTGCACAGTGCATGTCTGCATGATGATTAAATAAGTAATGAATCAATACAGAAGTTATTGGCCAAATCTATTAATCCAGGGGTATTCAACTAGATTAGGCAGGGGGCCACAACTGTAAAATAATTTGGAGTTGGGGGCCACACAGTGCGCACACAATTTGCGCGCACGCGCGGGTCTAGTTCGGTCTAATTCGGGTCTAATTCGGTTCTATTTGACCAATATAAATCAACCTTTTTTCGGGTCTAATTCAGTCTAATTCGGTTCTATTTAAGGTTCTAAGTTAAGTTCCAATGAAAGATGGCCTTTCAAGAACTAATGAAGGATAAATAATTTGTACTGTTTTAACTTTGATAACATAAAAACGAACATATATTTACATAAATAATAATTATGAAAATAAAAAAAATAAAAAATAAAAAAAGTTTTTTTTTTGGAATATGGCCAGGGGCCACAAGGAAGCTCCTCGCAGGCCGCACGTGGCCCGCGGGCCGCCAGTTGAATAAATTAATCCATTAATGTATGTTATTGTTGAAGTTGACTTTATATCCTGAATTAATGGTATTTCAATTTCAGATCAGTCTATGGAGTCCAGACTGCAGGTGAAGAAGAACTCTCCAGACACAGCCACGTCTGTTTCTAATAAACAGAAGGAACATGGAGACCACCAGGACCTCGGTAAGTTTCATACTCTGTTTCTTTTCTTTATCTGCTGAACATCGTCTTTCACTTCTAATGTAAAACTGGAGATTAATGTTGATGATTATTTTATTTCTCACTTGTACAAAATTCAAAAATTCAAATTTCGTCAAAGATATAGACACGGACGAAACAGACCTTTCTTGTAATATAGGCTTTGAAATTAGATGCTGATTAATGCACAAAGCTGGCTCTTATGATGTCTGTGTTTTCTCTGTCAGATACCTGTCGTGTCCTGTCCTCAGTTAAACAAAGACGGTGGTGCTGTGACCAATGTGGACAAAGCTTCACCTCAGTTTATCATCTAAAAGTACACCGGCAAATTCACTCCGGAGGGAAGCCTTACTGTGAACAATGTGGCAAAATCTTCAGTGTAAAATCTAGCCTCGTACAACACCAGAAGATTCACACTGGAGAGAAGCCATTCAGCTGTGAAATATGTGGGAAGTGTTTTACTCATGTTGTACTCTTAAAAAGACATAAGTATGTACATACTGGAGAGAAACCTTACTGCTGTGACCAGTGTGAGAAAAAGTTCAAACAATTGTCTCATCTAAAACAACACCAGAACATTCACAATAGAGAGAAGCCTTACTGCTGTGACCAGTGTGGGAAAAGCTTTCATAGACTGGAACATCTCAAAATACACCAGCGTATTCACACCGGAGAGAAACCTTACAGCTGCGGCCAATGTGGGGACAAGTTTACTCAAATGTGTAATCTCAGAACACACCAGAGATTGCACACTGGAGAGAAGCCTTACTGCTGTGACCAATGTGGGAAAAGCTTCAGACAAAGGCCTCACCTTGTGAAACACAAGAGAATTCACACTGGAGAGAAGCGTTACTGCTGTGACCTATGTGGGAAAAAGTTTGGTGACATGCGTTGTCTCAAAGAACACCAGAGAATTCACACTGGAGAGAAGCCTTACTGCTGTGACACATGTTGTAAAATGTTCAGTACATTGTCTAGTCTCAAAGTACACCAGCGATCTCACAGTGGACAGAAGCCTTACTCCTGTGACCAGTGTGGGAAAAAGTTCACTACATCATCTGGTCTCAAAGTACACCAGATAATTCACACCGGAGTAAAACCTTACAACTGTGCCCAGTGTGGTAAAAGGTTCACTCAAAGGGATAGTTTAAAAAAACACCAAATGATTCACACTGGAGAGAAGCCTTACAGCTGTGACCAGTGTGGGAAAAGATTCAGTACATTGTCTTCTCTCAAAAAACACCGCCGAATTCATACTGGAGAAAAGCCTTATAGCTGTGACCAATGTGGGAAAAGGTTTACTCTAAAACCAGATCTCAAAATACACCAACGGATACACACTGGAGAGAAGCCTTACAGGTGTGTCCAGTGTGGTAAAAAGTTCAGAACATCTTATAGTCTCAAAGTACACCATAGAATTCACACCGGAGAGAAACCTTACTGCTGCGACCAGTGTGGGAAAAGGTTTAGTAAATTGTCTCACCTCGTACAACACAAGATAAATCACACCGGAGTAAGGTCATTCAGCTGTGAACAGTGTGGGAAAAGCTTCACTCAAAAGTCAATCCTTGTACAACACAAAAAAATTCACACTGAAGAGAAGCCTCACAGCTGTGACCAATGTGGGAAGAAGTTCAATAGATTGGATTCTCTAAAAACACACCAGAGAATTCACACTGGAGAGAAGCCTTACTGCTGTGACCAGTGTGGGAAAAGGTTCGCTCTAAAGGCGGATCTCAACAAACATCAAAGAATTCACAGTGGAGAGAAGCCTTACTGCTGTGACCAGTGTGGGAAAAGGTCCACTACATTGTTTAGTCATAAAGTACACCAGAGAATACACACTGGAGAGAAGCCTTACTGCTGTGACCAGTGTGGGAAAGGTTTTACTGTATCATCTCACCTCGTACAACACAAGTTAACTCACACTGGTGTGAAGCCATTCAGCTGTGAAATGTGTGGGAAGTGTTTTACTCAGCATGTACACTTAAAAACTCATCGCTGCATCCATACTGGAGAGCTTACTAATGTGACCCATCCAGGACCATCTCTGTTAAACAGGAGGAACCTGAAGACCCCCCCCAGTAAGATCATTCTCACTGTTTATTTATTTTTGTCACATCCAAGCTGCTAATAGTTCCACTATAGACTCTCTAGAAGTGTTAACTTGTTTTTTACCTTGCCTGGCCAGCTAACTGGCCTGGATGTTGAGTAGAGGTCAGGGAAAGAATTGATTATAAGATGCATCGCAATGCAGCCGTGCACGATTCTGCATCAATGCAGAGACGTAATGTATCGCGCGAGCGAAATCTCCGACTTTTGGGCGAAATGTCTGGGCGAAATATCCGACTTTTTGGGCGAACGTCCGGCCGGGCGAAATGACTGGTATTCTTTCAAATACCCACTACAGTTGAAACAAATACAAGCCCGGGTCACTATTAGAGGAAATACGGTAGCTGCACCTATGCTCTGGATTTTAAGTACAAACAAACAAACAAAATGGCTTCTACAGTATTGTATTGTTTGCTTATTAGACATAACTTAGAACATTTAATTGTCTACTCAATGTTCTACCCAGTGTGAGTTTCATGCATGTCAACATGTCCTGTCTTACTTTGCCATCCAATGTGTGTGGCAGCGGTGGCCTAGTGGTTAGAGGGGCGGCCTTGATACCGGAAGGTCCCTAGTTCGATTCCCCAATTCATCACATCAATCATGAATCACCGCTGAATAGCCCTTGAGCAAGGCTTCCATGCAGGGTCCGGCTGGAAACAAGTTTCGTACTTAGTCCGACACCCTGGGTAAACAACAAACTTTGCTTTGCTTTGCTTTGCTTTGCTTTGCTTTGTTCACCTCTCTCACAGGCTCCGTTAAGCAGCTCTGAGTCATCTGATGATTGATGTCCAGCTACCAGGGTCCTCTGGACATCCAGGAGGATAAGGAGCGCCGTCTAAAGCGGACTTGAGCCACGAGAGGCCCCGCAGAGTCGCTGTGCCGAGCGTTGCGAAGTCCACTTCAGCCGTCCCAGCGCTGTTCGAGTTATATGTCCCGATAGGGACAGAATCGTAACTCATAGGGTACCCCCCCCCCCCCTTACAGTCAAACGTTTGACATTTGGGAGTGAGAGTGTGTTATATTTACAAGTCTAGAGCAGTGGTCTTCAACAGGGGGTCCGGGACCCCTAGGGGGTCCTCAGAGCTACTACAGGGGGTCCGCCAAATATTTGTGTGATAGGATTTAGTTTTTTTACATTAACCACTTGAACCCTAGAATTCCTTTTCTGAGGGCAACATTAGCCGAAAATAGACGATCTACAAGCTTTTTATGAAAATAAATAATCAGTACTGGGTTTGGTGATGTTCTATATTGTCTGAATCAGCTTTGTTTGCGTTTGTTTATGTGCTAACAGAGTGAATGTGAGAGCTGTTTCACTGTACAATGTAAATTAACGAGGAGCATATTTTGAATTATCAATTTCTAATCAAGGGAGCACTTATTTTTGATTTCTTGTCCACCTTTGGAGTTACATCATGGCAACCCAAACCTCTACCAAAGTGGTCTTGCCCTTTAAGATAGTCAAAGAGACAGTGCTCTCAATACCCTCATACCTGTGTAACTACTTCTCTAAAGATGGTACCACACACATTTAGAACAAACATGGGACAGTTCTCGTTCTACTGCTCTGCCACCAAAATGTGGAATGCCCTGATACCATCCATTAAAGGATGTGTAAGAACAAAAAGAAACATCTATCAGGAGACCACAAGGGGATGCAAATGCAATGTTCCATCTCTTTGTACATATAGTGTTTGTATTGGTTGATGACATGTATTTTTGTGTATAATGTTTGTGCAATGTTGATGAGTTTAATACAGGACCACAATGGAAACAAGTCCCCAGTATGTTTTTGTGTTATTTACTGTACCATGTGCTATTTACATTTCTGACAAAGGTATTCAATCAATAAAAGCACACAATGCCAGTTGAGGATGATTGACTGGACATATCTGAACTATATGTGTGAAAGTGTTGTTTATTGTCATGCATGGGAAGGCATTTCCTGGCAGAATAATTTAGAATGAAGAAGTTCAAAAATACAAGAGGGACAGGCGTAGCTGCCTGGCCATTAACATTGTTCATTGCAACCTGAAGAAGTTGCAAAGATGCAAGAGGCCTCCTTACTGTACTTAATGTCCAAATAGAGGTTCATTTCATCCACTAGAGGGCAGCATAAGACAACAAAATTATCACATATTGAACTCCATTTGTCTTCATATATAATGGCCATTTCGGTATTGTGTGCAGTTGCAATGTAACATAATAGACAGAGCCAGCTCTGACACATTTAGTGTATAAGCAAGAGGTTCTGTACTTTCTGTATTTTATTTTATTTGTTTCCGGTTCCAAGCTTTATGCGTATACTTGTTGAATATACTGTATAGTGCAAATATTAGTAAAGAAAAACAATGCGATCCTAATTCGCGTTTTCAGAGTAACACAAAACGCTGACATCATTCATTTGCAAAAATGAATAGGAAGGTGCATAACTACCCATGTACTAGTCTGGGAGGCATTGCCTCGGAGTTTGGACAGCGGGGGCGCGGCCACTGCGTTGTGATTCAAATCAACAGCCAATGAAGAAAAGGGGGCGGGATCCACATGCAGTGGGTGTTGCATCTAAATAGGATCGACGGGAAGCAATTTCCCCTTGAGAAATTTCGGCCGCCATTGTTGTGTACTGCTGTTTGCCTCTCGTCTGACTTTTTACACGAGTTGCACAGCTCCAGACCGGTAAGAGGCGTGTCCGCTCAGATTCAGAGCGTAAATTACATCCCGCCCACAAATCCCAGGGCTCTGGCCCAGAAGTTCCTCGCCGAGCCGGCGAAAACTTCTGGGAACTCAGATTACCCATGTACCTGTCAAACCACTTCAAAAGAGTGAGAACACAGGGAGCTCCACTGATCTCATTCCCCCTAGATCCGGCACAAACATGGGGACAAATTCATTGTACTGTTATGCCACCAAAATGTGGAATGCCCCCACCAACAGCCATCAAAAAGTGTGACTCCCAATTCCCTCCTTCAAAACCGCCATGAAGAGCACCTGTCTGTAATTTGCAACTGGACTTAGACAAGTCTTCTAGCTTGCCAAAAGAAATGACCCTCCAACAGTTTTTCTGTCAATATACTTTCTTGTATAGTTTTGTATCTCTTTATATGTCTTGATGAATTGAATACATACTGTAGGACCACAATGGAAACAAGCCCCCAGGGCTTATTGTGTTATCCATTTAGCATTATTAGTTAGAAGCAGTTAGAAGCAGATATGTAACTTTAATCTGTGCTGCAAACTGTACAAATTTGTATTCAATCAATCAATCAAACCTCTTAAGCTTAGTTTATATTAAGCCTCATTGCTCATGGCTTTTATACTTAATACATGTCTCAATGACAAGGATCATGTCTCCATTGCAACAGTGTGAGCCAGTAGAAGTTTCAGGAGTTAAAGCCAAGTGTCTCTCAGCCTGAGAGACTTTAAATGACATTAATGAGCCTCAAAGGCCTTGTCTTACACAGTATGAATACGACTTTAGGTCCTAATGTGAGGTAGGAGAGTTTTTATTCATTTAGAAACCGACTTTCAGTGTGATTATATTATTATTATTATTGTCTCCGCCAGGAGACATTGTTTTCACTTTCCACATGTCAAGCTAACATTGGTCAAGCCTCACGTGACACGTGACAATACGGTGAAATAGTGTGATCTGATTGGCTAGTGACGTATAGCGGCCTATAAATACATTTGTCACTTTGAAAGAGTCTTAGCCTCTTTCAAAGTGAGGTAAGACAGGAATAATCACACTTACACAGACAGGACAGATAGGACACTTACATAGGACACTTACATAGACAGGACGGATAGGACACTTATACAGACAGGACGGATAGGACACTTATACAGACAGGACGGATAGGACACTTATAGAGACAGGACGGATAGGACAGTTATACAGACGGATAGGACACTTGTGTCATGTTACTATGACACAGTAACATGTTCTATTTTTTGTAAGAATTAGAACATAAGAAGTAGAACATTCCCAACATTCCCAAGTCTGCTGGCGGAGACTTGTGCTCCGAGGAGCACTTTTTCTAGTTATTATTATTATTGTCTCCGCCAGGAGACTACGTTTTCGTTCTCGTCCTTCCGTGTGTCCACCAAGCTAACATTGGTCAAGCTTCACGTGACACGTGACAATATGTTGAAAGGGTGTGCTGTGATTGGCTAGCGAGACGCATGATGAAATAGTGGGAACAGCCTATCCTAATCTCAGACACACTTGTATGTATGGCCCAACAGGGGTCTTTGGGGGGTACCAGGGGGTCCCCAGCAAAATTAGTTGATATAGCGTCACAATAATTTTAACCACTTACCCATATTTCATACTTTGGCTATTCACAAATAGCAGACCTATAGGCTCATAGCGCGGCTTGCAGATCTGCTATTTTTGAAAAATCCCTGGCACAAAATATTTTTGAGATGGGGGGGGGGGGGTCCACAGCCAAATACATATAATTTTGGGGGTCCTTGACATGAAAAAGTTTAAGAACCACTGTCCTGAACACCCATGCAGGCACACACACACACACACACACACATACACGCGCGCGCGCACACGCACGCACGCACGCACGCACGCACGCACGCACGCACACACACACACACACACACACACACACACACACACACAGCTCAGAGCAGAAAGGATACGCATTCCTAATCTATTACTAGCTGTCATTCTTGGCTTAGGGCCTGCCAAGGCTCTCTTAGCTCAGTTGCGGATCTCTCACTCACTCACTCTCTCACTCTCTCTCTCTCTCAGGGAGGAGGACCCAGAATCTGCGCATTATGATCATCAACATCGAGGGCTTTAATGCATGATTGTAATGATAGATGAATAGATCCTGATTTTGTTTTAAGATCCGGAGCTGTTCACAAAACATTTGTTGCCGCGGTTAACAACGGCCACCCTACAGTTTTCCATCAGAGTGTGATCACACTCTGACTTCGAAGAACAGAGTTGTAGCAGCGATGCAGACCATCATGTTGAAACCAGTGATCAAGTTACATAGGATAGGTATGTACTGTTTTACTATGTTCATTATAAACATTTAGTCTAATGGTGTTGTAGCAATTGTAAGAATATTGAAACTTTTGTCGTTGACTGTACAACCAACACCATTTTTATTCACAAGCATATTAACTGCCAAGTGTGCCAAGGGGCAGCAAAATGGCATCATAACAGACCGTTGCCAGATTTTGAAGAAACAAGCAACTAGGCCACATGAGCGCACACACACACACACACACACACACACACACACACACACACACACACACACACACACACACACACACACACACACACACACACACACACACACACACACACACACAACATTAGGAAGCAAGCCCAAATAAGCAACTACACTTTAGAAACAAGCCCAAAAACCCGCAACCCGCAACTACCAATATTTACAAGCGACTTTACAGAGAAAAAAAAAAGCCCAAAGTCACTTATAATAAGCGGACATGGCAACACTGATCCAGCCACGCAGTATCTCCCTCTTAACCTATTCAAACCAGGAACGCGCATCTGTGTAACCACTTTATCCATATTTTATACTTTGGCTATTAAAAAATAGCTGATATACAAGCACAGCACCGAGTGCCACGCTATGAGCTTGCAGATCTGCTATTTTTGAAAAATATTTGAATATATATATATATAGGTCTATATATATAAATATATATTTTTTTAAGGAAACGTTTTTGACGAAAATATTTGCTTCTGGAGCAAAATATTTTGAGTTGGGGGTCGCGGTCAAATACTTAGGCCTAAATTCGGGGGTCCTTGCATGAAAAAGTTTGAGCACCACTGACGTAGCAACAATATGTGTTTCAGAAAACTGTTGGGATTTAGAGGACATGCGTAGAATTGGTCTCAGATCTAAATGGGTTAAAGCAAATGGGTTAGTGGCTTTAAATGGGTTATTCACAAATAGCAGACCTATAAGCTCATAGCGCGGCTTGCAGATCTGCTATTTTTGAAAAATCCCTGGCACAAAATATTTTTGAGATGGGGGGGGTCCACAGCCAAATACATATAATTTTGGGGGTCCTTGACATGAAAAAGTTTAAGAACCACTGTCCTGAACACCCATACAGGCACACACACACACACCAGCGCGTGCACGCACGCACGCACGCACGCACGCACGCACGCACGCACGCACGCACGCACGCACACACACACACACACACACACACACACACACACACACACACACACACACACACACACACACAGCTCAGAGCAGAAAGGATACGCATTCCTAGTCTATTATAGCTGTCATTCTTGGCTTAGGGCCTGCCAAGGCTCTCTTAGCTCAGCTGCGGATCTCTCTCTCTCTCTCTCTCTCTCTCTGTGTCAGGGAGGAGGACCCAGAATCTGCACATTATGATCATCAACATCGAGGGCTTTAATGCATGATTGTAATGATCGATGAATAGATCTTGATTTTGTTTTAAGATCCGGAGCTATACTCACAAAACATTTGTTGCCGCACCCACCCTACAGTTTTCCATCAGAGTGTGAAGAACAGAGTTGTAGCAGTGATGCAGACCACCATGTTGAAACCAGTGATCAAGTTACATAGGATAGGTATGTAGCCTACTGTTTTACTATGTTCATTATAAACATTTAGTCTAATGGTGTTGTAGCAATTGTAAGAATATTGAAACTTTTGTCGTTGACTGTACAACCAACACCATTTTTATTCACAAGCATATTAACTGCCAAGTGTGCCAAGGGGCAGCAAAATGGCATCATAACAGACAGCGTTGCCAGATTTTGAAGAAACAAGCAACTAGGCCACATGAGCGCACACACACACACACACACACACACACACACACACACACACACACACTGACACACAACATTAGGAAGCTAGCCCAAATAAGCAACTACACTTTAGAAACAAGCCCAAAAACCCGCAACCCGCAACTACCAATATTTACAAGCGACTTTACAGAGAAAAAAAAGGCCAAAGTCACTTATAATAAGCGGACATGGCAACACTGATCCCAGCCACGCAGTATCTCCCTCTTAACATATTCAAACCAGGAACGCATCTGTGTAACCACTTTATCCATATTTTATACTTTGGCTATTAAAAAATAGCAGATATACAAGCACAGCACCGAGTGCCACGCCTTGAGCTTGCAGATCTGCTATTTTTGTGCAAATATTAAAAAAAAAAAATATATATATATATATATATATATATATATATATATATATATATATATATATATATATATATATATATTTTTTTTTTAAGGAAACATTTTTGACTAAAATATTTGCTTCTGGAACAAAATATTTTGAGATGGGGGTCGGCGGTCAAATACTTAGGCCTAAATTCGGGGGTCCTTGCATAAAAAAGTTTGAGCACCACTGACGTAGCAACAATATGTGTTTCAGAAAACTGTTGGGATTTAGAGGACATGCGTAGAATTGGTCTCAGATCTAAATGGATTAAAGGGACCATCTCCATCCGGCCCCAAACCCTAGCTATGATGAATCATATACTGTACCCTTTCTTGGTTGGTACCACCATTTTCAATATATTTTAAGTTATTTGTCATATCTGCCCTGTGCAATTTCTGTTTACAGACCCTAAAAAGTAAACAAAAGCAATTTGTATTTACATGTTCCATGCCAAAAAAACAAAATTAAACCTTTAACCACAATTATTTGTACAACAATTAATCATCAGCTAAAAGGTCAGGATCGTTACAGCCCTAATGACAGACCCCCCGCCTCACCCATCGTACTTGTCTGGCACCGGCCAAAGCTTCTGCCTTCTTCAGACCCTTTATCACGTGCTGCAAATTGGTATAAACACGTTTCTTATCTGTCCCCGATTCCTGTTGCCTTCCTATCATTTCACACAGAGGTTCAGAGCAATTAAACTGACGTTATACACAACACCATAGATGGGAGAGGAGAGCCCAGGGAATGCATGTAAATATGACATGATACATAGTGTTAGGGGTGAAGTCGGGAAGACCTCAGAAAGTAGATTGGTGAAGATCTACGAGGGAGTCCAGGCCGGCTAGTTGCCTCCTGGAGTATTGGGCTGTTAAGCTTATCGTCAGAGTTGTTTGGATGAACAACTAAAAGGGGATGAGATAGTTAGCTGAATAGACTTTAAGAAACTGTTATAATCTTTTATTATCAGACAGCTAGAACAGGAAGGGGACGAGATAGATAAAGGGCCGAGGGATGACATCATCGTCGGAGATGGCGTAACGGTCACATAACCGTTACGTCACCCTCAGACCTCAGAAAGTAGATTGGTGAAGATCTACGAGGGAGTCCAGGCCGGCTGGTTGCCTCCTGGAGTATTGGGCTGTTAAGCTTATCGTCAGAGTTGTTCGAATGAACAACTAAAAGGGGATGAGATAGTTAGCTGAATAGACTTTAAGAAACTGTTAGTAATCTTTTATTATCAGACAGCTAGAACAGGAAGGGGACGAGATAGATAAAGGGCTGAGGGATGACATCATCGTCGGAGATGGCGTAACGGTCACATAACCGTTACGTCACCCTTAACACATAGGCCTATATGACAAGCAGGCACCGACGCATGTGACACACCATTCATTATACATTAATTATTTCAAGCAAATATGCTTTTATTGCCTGGTCTATTGGTGCCTAAAGTTGCTGTTCTTCATCTCAAGTGTAAATAACTCATTTAAGATGATCAACTCATAAAGATTATTATCGTGATTGGTGATCGCCACGGCCTGGGATCATTTTGATGCCCCCTCGGGAACATGGGGCCCTATGCACAGTGTGTGGTATGCGAGTGCGTTGCGGCGGTACTGAATACACACATAGCAGGTACTTGTGTATTTAGCATCCGGGATGCTACAGCAGTATCAGGCGACTACACATGTATCTACACTAACATTGTGGCATCTGGTGTTACACAAAGACGAATACATACTGTATGTAGTGTTTCTTTTCTTTTTTTTTGCCCCACATTCCACCGACTGGGTTGGACCAACCAGGGCTCAGTAGGCCTATGTGCTAGAGGTAAGCCCATGGGGGCACCAGAATGTACTGACTGACATGTACATCCTTAGCCTACATCAGCTGTGCAGGCTAAAAGTATACCACAACTTTGTGTTGTCAACATGCCTATGTTAACATGCATAATATGTTTGGAATTGTTTTCAAGCCAGCTAAGAGGTTCAAAGAAAGGGCACTTTTGGTCAGTTGAACACTTTGGTATCAGAACAAGACATCTTGAAAACTGGCTGCATTGTCATCGTTGGATTTGCTGTGAACCTTCATGCTTCCCAGTAGATACTGACGTTGGCGACCCATGGCCTTTTACTTAACGCCACTTTTAGGCCAAGTATTCAAGTTGCACACATTTAAGTCAAGTGGGATTAGTGCACTTGCTCTGCACACTGCATGATGAATTGAAAAGTAATTGATGAATCAATGTACAAGTTGCTGTCCAAGTCTATTCCTCCATTAATGTCTTTTATTGTTGAAGTTGACTTAATACATACTGAATTAATGGGATTTCAATTCCTTCATTCCAGACCAGTCTATGGAGTCCAGACTGCAGGTGAAGATGAACTCTCCAGACACAGCCAGGTCTGTTTCTATTAAACAGAAGGAGCATGGAGACAGTCAGGACCTCGGTAAGTTTCATTTTCTCTCTCTTAATTTATGCCTATATATCCTTCCTACATGTTGGTTTAACTTAGTAACATCATTTATAAAGTTCATTGAATGAACACTCAAAAATATTTTGTAAATACATTCAAGACTTCTTACGTTGTTTGTAGTAATCCAACACTCGAAAATATTCAATATTTACATTCATGTCTTCATTCTTATACACATTTATACACCCGAATGCGTGCGTATACCCATATACACACATTCTAATATGCATACCGTTATATACAAAGGCCAACACTACCACATCACACCAATACCCCTCAATCTACGTGTTACACCTTATATAATCAGTTTAATTTTGTACTGTATAACATTTATATTTTCTATAAATCCCTTAATTATCATGTCTATATTTCTCCAAGATAATCTGCTTGTACTGTTTTTTAAATTGTATTATATTTTTACATTGTTGCACCACTCTGTTTCCCTCTCATAAGAAATTCAATAACATTTGTCAAAGATATAGACACATGTAAAACGGACCTTTCTTATAATTTAGGCTCTGAAATTAGATGCTGATCAATGCATGAATCTGGCTCTAATCAGGTCTGTGTTTTCTATCTCAGATACCTGTCCTGTCTTGTCCTCAGTTAAACCAAGACGGTGCTGTTGTGACCAATGTGGACAAAGCTTCACCTCAGTGTATTTTCTCAAAGTACATCAGCAAATTCATACCGGAGAGAAGCCTTACTGCTGTGAACAATGTGGCAAAATCTTCACTGTAAAATCTAGCCTCGTACAACACCAGAAGATTCACACAGGAGAGAAGTCATTCAGCTGTGAAATGTGTGAAAAGTGTTTTACTCATGCCGGACACTTAAAAAGACATAAGTATGTACATACTGGAGGGAAACCTTACTGTTGTGACCAGTGTGGGAAAATGTTCAAACAATTGTCTGATCTAAAAAAACACCAGAGAATTCACACTGGAGAGAGGCCTTACTGCTGTGACCAGTGTGGAAAAAGCTACACTAGACCGAACCATCTCAAAAGACACCAACGAATTCACACCGGAGAGAAACCTTACAGCTGCGGCCAATGTTGGGAAAAGTTTACTGAAATGGGTATTCTCAAAATACACCAGAGAATGCATACTGGAGAGAAGCCTTACTGCTGTGACCAATGTGGGAAAAGCTTCAGACAAAGGCCTCACCTTGTGACACACAAGAGAATTCACACTGGAGAGAAACGTTACTGCTGTGACCAATGTGGGAAAAAGTTTGATGACAAGCGCCATCTCAAAGAACACCAGAGAATTCACACTGGAGAGAAGCCTTACTGCTGTGACACATGTTCTAAAATGTTCAGTACATTGTCTGGTCTCAAAGTACACCAGAGATTTCATAGTGGACAGAAGCCTTACTGCTGTGACCAGTGTGGGAAAAGGTTCACTATATCATCTAATCTCAAAGTACACCAGAGAATACACACCGGAGCAAAACCTTACAGCTGTGCCCAGTGTGGTAAAAGGTTCACTCGAAGGGATAGTTTTAAAAAACACCAATTGATTCACACTGGAGAGAAGCCTTACAGCTGTGACCAGTGTGGGAAAAGGTTCAGTACATTGGCTTCTCTCAAAAAACACCACAGCGTTCACACTGGAGAGAAGCTTCACAGCTGTGACCAATGTGGGAAAAGGTTTACTCTAAAACCAGATCTCAAAATACACCAACGGATACACACTGGAGAGAAGCCTTACAGCTGTGTCCAGTGTGGTAAAAAGTTCAGAACATCTTCTTATCTCAAAGTACACCATAGAATTCACACCGGAGAGAAACCTTACTGCTGCGACCAGTGTGGGAAAAGGTTCAGTAAATCGTCTCACCTCGTACAACACAAGATAAATCACACTGGAGTGAGGTCATTCAGCTGTGACCAGTGTGAGAAAAGCTTCACTCAAAAGTCAATCCTTGTACAACACAAAAAAATTCACACTGAAGAGAAGCCTCACAGCTGTGACCAATGTGGGAAGAAGTTCAACAGATTGGATTCTCTCAAAAAACACCAGAGAATTCACACTGGAGAAAAGCCTTACTGCTGTGACCAGTGTGGGAAAAGGTTCGCTCTAAAGGCGGATCTCAAAACACACCAAAGAATTCACACTGGAGAGAAGCCTTACTGCTGTGACCAGTGTGGGAAAAAGTCCACTACATTGTTTAGTCATAAAGTACACCAGAGAATACACACTGGAGAGAAGCCTTACTGCTGTGACCAGTGTGGGAAAAGTTTTACTGTATCATCTCACCTCGTACAACACAAGTTAACTCACACTGGTGTGAAGCCATTCAGCTGTGAAATGTGTGGGAAGTGTTTTACTCAGCGTGCATCCTTCAAAAGGCATCGGTGCATCCATACTGGAGAGCCTACTGCTCTGACCCATACAGGACCATCTCTATTAAACAAGAGGAATATGAAGACCACCAGGACATCAGTAAGTCTCATTCTCTCTGTTTCTGTCTTTCTCTCACATCCAAGCCATCCATATTTCAACTGGGCTTTTAGCCGTGGTTGCCGCAGTTAACGCGGTTTGGGTGGATTCGGGTCAATCAAATATAATTATTAATTAACATCGGATAAACCGCGGGTGAAATATTGCGGTAAATAAATTAATGACATCTAATATATCTATCCATAAAATAGCTAAATCTCTGCGTGCTTGTGTCTGTGTGAGTGTGTAGAGCAGCCCCTGCGATGCGATCACAAAATGCATTGATTTAGCCTATGGAATGTCGGTGGCTCGTGCGTCTTTTTTCTTTTTTTAAACCGGCACTGCTCTGCTGCGCTGGCAGTTGGATGCTGCATGTCTGTTGGATGCCTGTATGTTGGATGCCGCACTGTTCATCGCAGCAGAGCAGTGCGCTCTGTATGTTCAGCGCAGCACCGGTTTAAAAAAAAGAAAAAAAGACGCACCGACATTCCATAGGCTAAAATCAAAGCATTTTGATTGCATCGCACAACTAATACTAAAACTAACGGGGAATACCAGAAAATAATAATATTTTGACATACGGGAAAAACGGTTCGTGCGGATATTTAAATTGGATAATATAATTATTGCGGTTGGATAACGGGCGGATAATTAATTTGTACATGCGGATTCGGGTGACGCATCTCTAGTATGTTGGCTTATTAGACATGACTTCCAACATTTAATTGTCTACTCAATGTTCTACTCAGTGTGAGTTACATGCATGCTCTGTCTTACTTTGCCATCAAATGTGTTTCTCTCACAGGCTCCGTTAAGCAGCTCTGAGTCATCTGATCATTGATGTCCAACTACCAGGGTCCTCTGGACATCCAGGAGGATGAACCTATGTGAACTTTCTACTTACATTTACTTTTTAGTTTGAGGTTGTATTTAGAGCTGATGAGTTTAGAGGTTGAGAATTTACCTATAGTTGAATTGTTAAAAATGTTTATACATAAAAATGTCTACATTTTGGACAGGCATTTTGTAACATTTTGACTAGTTCTTCACCAATTAATTTGATTTCATTTTTAAACAATTATTTTAGCCGTTTTAGTGTTGTAATAAACAGGTCAAAAGCGTGGGTATACCAAACTTTTCTCAGCTGTTCCTTAATGTAATTGTTGACGTAGAATGCTTGATACATTTTTGTATTGTGCATAATTAATGAGACAATTTGCATATTTGAATAGATTAGCAGAAATAATGAGTTGTGTTTTGGTGATTGTTTTTGTAAATTAATATTGTGTCTCAGTTAGGTGCAAGCTACAGTATGTGCAATGTAACCATTGGGAATGTTTAAAGTGGTTAATTAGCATAGATTATGCATATAACAACTCAAAGCAAACACATGGTTATTAGTCTTCTAGTTTGCCAAAAAAAATACCCCCCACTGTTTTTATGTAAATATACTTTTACTGCTCCTAGTATTGATGATTTCTACTAGTATAGTATTGCATGTCTTTATATGTCTTGATTAATTGAATACATAGGACCACAATAGAAACAAGCCCTCAGGGCTTTTTGTGTATCCTTTTAGCATGTATTGTATAATGTGCATCTGTTCAATCAATCAGTCAAGCCTTTTAAGCTTAGTTTATACTAGACAAGCCTCATGGCTCTCTAGGTGTTTATATGTAATACAATGTCTCAATGACAAGCTTCTTGTCTCCATGGTAACGGTGTGAGCCGGTAGAAGTTTTAGGAGTTATAAGCCAAGTGTCTCACAGCCTGTGAGACTTTCCTAATCAATGAGCCAACAAATCTGCCTCAAAGGCGTTGTCTTACACAAAAATAGCTGATCTACAAGCTCTGTGACGAGTTGTGAACTTATAGATTTGCTTATTTCTGCAGAATGTTCACATCATTTTCACCAAATGTCGGCCCCAGAATTAGGGATGGGTCCAAATAATTGAATATTCGAGTAATCGTTTGTAGGATACCTAGTATGGCTGTAATATGTATTTATTCTCTATTTTGCGTTTACAGGAAGTAATTCAAAATATAGGGACTTTTGATATAACAAATACACAAAAATGGATTGACCGTGGGCATGCTCTAAAAGTGTGAAAAACATGTTTTTTTTTTTTTCTCCACGTCTTTAATGGTTTAGTTACAATAATGTAAAAGATATACATGCTACTGTCTTTGTTTATTTCTGAAAATCAGTTTATAGGCCAATGCAATGCTGTTATTGTAACCTATGATAGTCATTTGATGAAAAAACTAAACAAATCCCCAGAACAATTTTACCCAAAGAAATCCCACCATAAAAAATAATCAAAACAAATAAATATATTATTTTAGTCAAATAATCAGTATGAATAGAATTATACTAATCGATTATCATTTTGGTCACTTTTACACATCCCTACCCAGAATAGGGACGCTGGGATTCATGTGGTTATAATGAATCAGAAGTAATGCATTTCACATCCTTTGGAGTCTGTATGATGGATTTAAAAACAAAATAAGTTATTAATACAGACATAATAGTATTACATTAATACTACATTCTTTTATCATAGGGCACAGTCTATCCTATGGCCCTGCACACACACCTATACAGGCGCTTACACACAAACACGTACGGGCACGCACGCACGCACGTACGCACGCACGCACGCGCACACACACACACACACACACACACACACACACACACACACACACACACACACACACACACACACACACACACACACACACACACACATACACACACACTGCACCCTGTCTCTCTCACTTACTCTCAGGAGAATATTAGTCTGCCCCTTCAATGCCAACACGATCTCATTAGCAAACGTAGCCTACAATGGATAAGTAATGACCACACCATGAAAACGTGCATAGATTAAGTTAGGTCTTGAAATACATAACATATTTACTGCCAATACTTCCGCTTGTTATGTTTATTTGTCCCCTGTATGTACATTACATATTCAAAATGGTCAGTAAGAATACATTGAGTATTCTAGCAGGAGCACTCATCCAATGTCACTTCCCACACCAAAGGGAGCTCCACAAATCACGTTCAACCCAGATTTGGCTCTAACAAGGGATACACATACATGCATTCATTCTACTGTACTGCTATGCCACAACAATGTGGAATGCCCTAACAACATAAAAAAGGTGAATCCTTACTCTCCTTCAAAACTGCTCAAAAAGAGCACTTACAGGTGTCATGTATAAAGGCTCTTGATTTACAACATAAACGTTTAAGCAAATTGTACATGCGTTTTGACCTTTTCTACAGCACCCATGAGTGTATCCTGCTTCCATCTGTGATGGCACAAATTGGCATGATCACGGCCCCTGTTGTGCCCTTGATGTGACTATTTTGCCACTGAGCGTGCTTCTGCACCTCCCTTGCCCTGCTCCTATTTCCCCTCAGCCAATCTCCTACTCTCCCTTCTACCTGAGGCCAAGAGTTGCCCTGAGTCTTGTCACCTGTGAGGACCAGCTGAGCCTGGTTGGGTGACGATCTCCTGAGACTATAAAGCAGGGGTGGGCAAGGTTGATGATGGAGATTGCCACCATATTTCCACACTCACTCGAGGGCTACATTGCTTACACTGTCTTTGTTTTTTGGTGGTATTTTTTAATTGGAATCCTGAAAAGTATCATTTTTATTTAATTTCAAATGTATTTACTTATATTATGTTAACTTTATTAACTTAAATACAAATACATTGGACATACAAAAAATTAAAAATACTAATACTAATATAGACTGAAGTAATTAAAGTGGGTCATGTTTGCATGTTTGGAATTGTAACAGCTGAAATCAATAGTGTATCAGTAATCCGATATTAACCTGCGGGCCGCATTAAGTGAAGGTGGGGGCCACATGTGGCCCCCGGGGCCGCCAGTTGCCCATGTATGCTTTAAAGACATATGTTTTAGTGTATTCAGCGCTGGGTCATAAGAAGTGTGTCAGGTTCTCTGTTGCCAGTGTCATGTTATGAGTTCAGTTATTGTGTTAGTTACTAGAGTGTTTCTGTAAGTTGTATCATTGTTCATCTGTGTCATTCTTAGTAAACTTAGGTTTGTGATCCTCATCTCCTGCGTTGTCTGAGTTCCTGCTCTTGCATGGGTCCTACATTCCTGACATGAATGAAGGTAGATATAGGCTAAATGAGAATTTGTACCTGTCGTTTCTATTTGCAGGGGCCTCTAACCGTTGGCCGGAAGGCAAGAGCCTGTACTCAAGATTTAGGGGATGAGAGCCGTCCGCTCTAATAGATGACGCTTTCTTAAGCAGATGCTTGTCATAAATATATGACTGAGACAGCTGCATTGTACCCCCACAATCTTGCTAGCCCCCCCTCACGACCCCGTTAAGGGCATTATTCGGTCACTGAGCCAACAAATCTGCCTCACAGGCGTTGTCTTCAGTGGTGTAAAGTAACTAAGTACATTGAAGTACTGTACTTAAGTACAATTTTGAGGTACTTTTACTTTACTGAAGTATTTCCAATTGTCTGTACGTTTGCTTCTACTCCACTACATCTCAGAGGCAAATATTATACTTTTACTCCACTACCATTATTTGAAAACTTTAGTTACTAGTTACTTTGTAGATTTTGATTATTATTACAAAACATACATTAACTACTAAATACATTTCGGCCATTTGAACATAGTCGATCTACAAGCTCACAATGTGTCGTGATGCAACGCATTGTGAGCTTGTAGTTATGCTATTTTCAAAAGATTTTTATACATTTGAAAACCTATGCAGACATTCTGCACAATGAGTATTTTACTTTTGTACTTTAAGTACATTTTGATACCAATACTTTTGTACTTTTACTCAAGTATATTTTGAATATCGGACTTCTACGTGTAACTATATAAATACTTTTACTTAAGTAAAACATGTGAGTACTTCCACCGCTGGTTGTCCTCTCACACAGTATAAATTAGACTTTGGGTCCTACTCTCAGGTAGGAAGGATTCATTGTTATTTGTTTCTAGTCAGACTTTCAGTGTGATTATAATAATATTATGATCTAGTGTGTGATAAATTCAATTGTAGGAGTAGTAGTGTAGTGTAGGAGTAGTGTTTAATTAAGTGGTTATTAACATTATGTTGTCGTGTATTTTCCTACATTATTGACAGTATTAACCACTTGAACCCTATATACTTTGTTGACCGGGTTTCCCCCAGCGTCCATACTTATAGTCTCATTCTTTTTTTACCTCTTCATCAAATGTCTTCGATGAAAATAGCTGATCTACAAGCGCTGTGACAAGATGTGTTTTGCAGATTGTTCACATTATTTTCATCCAATGTTGCCCAGTATAGGGACGCTGGGATTCATGTTGCCCAGTTCTCGACAATTTAAGGACCTTTAAGACCTTTTTAATACTTAAAAAAAAGAAAGAAAAAGACCATTACTGCATCAAGTAATCAACAAACTGTACTATACATTTTCAAATAATATAAGAAAAAGGCAACAATTGTGAAAATAGCCGATCTACGAGCTTGTAGATCAGCTATTTTCACAATATTTATCTGTGGAATGGAGTCATGCGCAATTCAATGCCTCAACTTTTACATTCCACAATGCTGTTGTGGGGGGTCCCCAGTTCAAATATGATTATTTTGGGGGGTCCCCAGCTGAAATATGATTATTTTGGGGGGTCCCCAGCTCAAATATGATTATTTTGGAGGGTTACAGCCTGAAAAGGTTGAGAACCACTGGCCTAGTTAATGAATCAGTACAACACTGACAAATAAAAAATCATTTCACATTTTGGACTGTATGGTGGATTAATTCATTACTAAAGTTATTAATACATCCACAATCTGTTCATACTACACTCTTATCTCAAGATAAGTGGAGACAGTCTCTCCTATGATGTCAGACACATTTGTACGGCCCCCACACACACCCATACAGGCGAGTGAGCGCGCGCGCACACACACACACACACACACACATACACACACACACACACACACACACACACACACACACACACACACACACACACACACACAATCCAACTGCACCCTGTCTCTCTCAGGAGATAGTTGTCTACCCCTTCTATGCACCTGGTGCGTTGAAGGCGCCATCATAGCGCCGTAGTGAGTGTAAACACTACCAGAGTACAGTATGTCCCAGTGCAAAGATGAGTGAGTGAACCACATGTGGCACACGCACGCACGCGCACACACACACACACACACGCACACACACACACACACACACACACACACACACACACACACACACACACACACACACACACACACACACACACACACACACACACACACACACACACACACACACCACCACCACGCACCACACACCACACACCACACACACACACACACACACACACAGGGGAGAGAGAGGAACCACATTCCTGGTCAGTGGCCACCTGTTCCTTCTTGTGGCCACCTGTTCCTCTCTCTCTCTCTCTCTCTCTCTCTCTCTCTCTCTCTCTCTCTCTCTCTCTCTCTCTCTCTCTCTCTCTGTCTCTCTCTCTGTCAGGGGGAGGAGGATGTGCACTGCGTTTTCGTTCAACAATATCGAGGGCTTTAAAGCATGATTGTAACGATAGATTTATATTTACTGTTTTAATCTGAGGTTGTTTTTATATCCAGGGCTACTCGTAAGACATTTGTCGCCACGGTTAACGACGCCCATCCTAAAGTTTTCCATCAGAGTGTGAAGAACAGAGTTGTAGCAGTGATGCAGACCACCATGTTGAAACCAGTGATCAAGTTACACAGAATGGGTTTGTGCTGTTTTACTATGTTCATTATAAATCAATTTAGTCAAATGGGTATTGTAGGAATTGCAAGAATGAAAGGACTTCAACTTTTCTCGTTGACTGCAAAAACAAGTTTAAGTTGAAATGTAATTGTGTGTTTGACATTGAACATTGGATGAATACAACTTTAATTTCCGTTTGCCTTTTAGGCTACCTAATAATAAATTGCACAAAGTAGATATGACAAATAACCTAAATATACAAATACATTATTGACATACTTAATCATTTTATAGATGTAAAAATAGCAGAAATAGCTGATCTACAAGCTTACAACACATCACAAAGTGGCGCGTTGTAAGCTTGTAGATCTGCTATTTCTGCTTTTTTTTATATTTGAAAATGTGCGAACATTTTTCAACATGGAAACGATTATGAAATAATTGTAACAGGCCTAATTTAGATAAGTGGTTCTGTACTTTGCCACCGACCCCCATCTGAAAATGTTGAGTGCCAGGGACCCATTTCACTTACCAATATATTATTAACAAATGAAGAAAAAGCAACACATTCTGTGATAGCCTGGCATGACTAAATATCACTGCGTAGCCATTAGTCTGGAATCTCTGTGTGGAACCTGCATTTCCAATGCAGGCGAATACAAAAAAACTTGATAAACCCGGCCCATATTTGCATATACTGGGCCCTGATCACCAATCAGGGCCCAGTATATGCGAATATGGGCCGCTTCGGGGGCAGGGAAATCCAATCACAACCGAGCGGGGCCAGACTAATTCTGCCGAGGGCTATATATACTTTTTTTTTTTGCACTGGCAGATTTGTCTGGTTTCCAGGCTAATTCTGTGAGGTCAACAGAAAAGCTAATAGGCATATGAAATGTCCAAGCTAATAGGTTAGTTGAACTTGCCTGACCTTTTTCTGTGTGTGTGTGTGTGTGTGTGTGTGTGTGTGTGTGTGTGTGTGTGTGTGTGTGTGTGTGTGTGTGTGTGTGTGTGTGTGTGTGTGTGTGTGTGTGTGTGTGTGTGTGTGTGTGTGTGTGCGTGCGTGCGTGTGCGTGTGTGTGTGCTACAATAAATGTACGAAATCTTGGTACGTACATATGTAGAGTACATCCCATCTGTAGTTCATATATCTATATAACTTGTAGTTTTTGATCAATACCAAGGTCATGTATATGAATTGTCAATAAATGCATCGATCAATGAATCAATCAATCAATCAATCAATCAATCAAGGGCTTCACTGCCTGGAATAACATTGAAATGATTAGGGCTATTTCTTTATTATTCAAATTTTCTTTCTTCTTTCTTTCTATCGATCCAGAGCATTTAAAAACACATTTGACATCCAGCTCAATCAACAGCCATCCTAAAGATTTCAATCAGAGTGTGAAGAACAGAGTTGTAGCAGCGGTGCAGACCACCATGTTGAAACCAGTGATCAAGTTACACAGAATAGGTATGTACTGTTTTACTAATGGAGCATGCACAAAAACTAATTTCACCCACTGTTTTACACCTGTAAACCTGTGAAGGCTGTGATGTGACAATAAAGTCGATTCTGATTCTAATAGGTATGTACTGTTTTACTATGTTCTCACATGTGTGGCCTGGGTTTGATCCAGGGCACCGGCAACTCAGCGTATGAGTAGCACGGCATGGGTAGCTATAAGTGTTGTAAGAAAGTACTGGCTGGGGGCGTGTTCTCTCCTCCGCGTCATCAGTGCCCACACCCTAGGTGGGGTTGGCGAAAGGGCCTTTCTGTGTGGAGTTTGCATGTTCTCCCCATGTCTCCTAGGGTAGGTACCCTCACAAAAAAACATGCAGTAATCCTGGTCACTATACTGCCTCCCCCTGGCCAGCCGGGGCGCCTGATGGAGGGGAAGGGAACTGGTTGGAATAACGTGTTCCTTCCACGCGCTACGTCCAACCAGGGAAACTCTCCCCTGTCAGGTGACAAGAAGGTCAGTTGGCTCTCATGCATTGAAGGAGGCATGAGCTCAGCCCTGGCCTCCCTAGGTTGGCAGAGGGAAGGTAGTGCCCAGGATTACACGCTTAGGCATTGGCACCAGGGTGAAAAAATAGGGGTTACAAAATCGTGGGATAAAAATGTGTTAAAAAAAAAAGAAAGTACTGGGAGCAGATGGTAGGTGTTACGCTTCAACCAGGTGGCAAGCATCCGTTTTTTTAAGATGAGGCCGATAAAGAAGAGCCATTTCTGCTGCAATTCTCGTTATTGGCCCTGCAGATGTTGCTATTTCCCCCTCCTGCTGGCTGCAGACAAACTAACACTCCTTTCAAGTGAATGAGGTTTTGGCCGGACTTTATACTTGATTTTATTACCTTAGCTAACATTTTCATAAATAATTTTATGTTTTCAATCGCTAGTTGAAAGATTTGAAAGACATGCGTTTAATAAATGATGGTCCCATAAATGTTTTAATTAATGATAAAGTAGGGTACGCACTATGCTTCTAGGGGTTTCTACTGGTTCTACCGAGTGAAGACCTGCCCTCACTGCCCTTTCAGCCAATAGCATTCGTTTCCGGTTGCTTTTTGCGACCGGAAGTTCCAAAATGATGGATTTGAATTGGCAGAAAAAGAGGCTTCAAAACTAGTCTGTAGAAACCAATGGGTCTGCCTTCGTCCATATGTTTTACAGTCAATGGCTTATTGGCTTCACCTCAGAATTCTATCTCCCAGTGGTCTAGTGCAGTGTTTATCAACCCTGGTACGCGGGACACTTTTGTACCGCGAAGTAATGGTAGGTGTTCCGCGTAAAATTTCGAATGAAAAAGAAAGAAGTCAACCCCCTCCACCCAGAACAATAGATGCGTCGTGGACTGCTGCTGCCTTGAGCCATTGGCTCATCGTCCGTCGCGGACACACATCCAGTGAATCGACCCTCGCACATATAAATGCAAATGTGTGGCTTTGTCTACTCTTCACGGGGCCATCACTGTACTCGCCTAGCTGGCAGGTACTCAGGGGTGAAAGTGGGTCGGAACGGCCCGATACGAAGAGGGGCTGTTAAAAGCCCATATTATAATCTGCCATGTTGAATGTACTAACGTTAAATCAACATACGGGTTAGATTTCTTATAAAGTGCTTCTAAATGGCTCCAGGGTGTCAGTGTGAACGTAATCCGTGGTTTGTTGTGTTTAATTACTCCACGGCTGCTGCGAGCCTGCGACGTTGACTGACTGGGGTAAGCGAAAGTCTCGCCCCAATGCACGCTACCCCCATTTGTTTTCGTGGACCTGCGGTTCTTGTATTTGTTTTACTGAGGATAAGGTTAGAAATAAGTTTAGGATTAGGCATAGTTTTACCGATGTTACGTTTAGGATTAAGGTTAGGTTTAGATATAGTTTACTGAGGTTACGTTTAGGAATACCAGATGGGCGACTGTGTTTTGGGGCGAGTGTTTTGGTATCAGTCTGCAGTGGGCAACTGGGAGCTCCGTGTGTGCTTGTCATCATTCTCAGCCAGGATACAAACTCTGCGTTCAGCGAAACAAGCTCAAGTTTCACACTAAGACTTTTGTAGAGTTGTATTGTGGCCTAATTTTTTATTTTATTTTTACAAATCTTTTTATTACGTTTTAAAGTATTTCTCTAAAAAAGGACTGAAGTTTCAAACAAAGACACTGTCTCTTTCCTTTTTTTTTCTTTTTAAAGTTATTTTTTGAGTGAGTGCTGTCATAAATGTTTGGATGTTGTGTTTTTAGAAGTATATTGGGTTTAGTACAGAAGTACAGAGTAAAAAATAAGTTTTACTCTGGTAAGGTGAAATCAAAGTCCTCGGGTCAGCATTGACCCACGTTTAATGTTCAAGGTTTCTTTATTACATCTTGTGTACATGAGAGTAAATATTTTGTAGCAGCATATACTGTATATATATACTGTGTATATATATATATATATATATATATATATATATATATATATATATATATATATATATGTATATATATATGTATATATATATATATATATATATATGTATATATATATATATATACGTATATATATATATATATGTATATATATATATATATATATATATATATATATATATATATATATATATATATATATATATATATATATATATATATAAATAATAGCAAATCTGACCTACTTATTACTTAAATGAATGAAGGGAATTTAAATACGGTCAAATGCTGCTAGAGGGAATGGACTTTTATAATATAGTATATATTTTATAGTATACAAGTTTATTAAGTATATTTCAAGTAAGTGACATACTGGTAAAACATTGCAATGTGTTGTTCTGCTCACCTTCAACTTGAGTCAACATATGAGGAGATTAGGGCTGTTTTTTTGTTTTTGTTTAAATATATATATATATATATATATATATATTTTTTTTTCCACTATTCTCATTGTTGTCATTTATTTATTTATTTTATTTATTGCAGATCCCGAGCTATTCATGATACATTTGACACCCAGGCCTGATAACATCCATCCTAGAGTTTTCCATCAGAGTGTGAAGAACAGAGTTGTAGCAGTGATGCAGACCACCATGTTGAAACCAGTGATCAAGTTACACAGAATAGGTATGTACTGTTTATTTTAATATGTTCACTGTATGTTCACTACTTATTACTTTAATAAATAAAGGGAATTTAAATACGGTCACATGCTGCTAGAGGGAATGGACTTTTATAATAAAGTTCAAGTATATTTCCATTTAAGTCACAGTAAGTGACATACTGGTAAACCGTTGCGATGTGTTGCTCTGCTCACCTTCAACTAGAGTCAACATAATATGTTGACATAATATGTCATAACATAATGATGAGATTAGGGCTCATTTTTTATACTATTCTTATTGTTGTCATTTATAAGAATAAAAATGAAACATCTTTTCTTTCTTCTTTTTTTTTGCAGATCCTGAGCTATTCATGATACATTTGACACCCAGGCCCAATAACATCCATCCTAAAGTTTTCCATCAGAGTGTGAAGAACAGAGTTGTAGCAGTGATGCAGACCACCATGTTGAAACCAGTGATCAAGTTACACAGAATAGGTATGTACTGTTTTATCTATGTTCATTATAAACATTTAGTCTAATAGGTTTGTACTGTTCTACTATGTTCATTGTAAACATTTTGTCTAATGGGTTTGTACTGTTCTACCATGTTCATAGGTATGTACTGTTTTACTATGTTCATTATAAACATTTAGTCGAATAGGTATGTACTAAACATTTAGTCTAATAGGTATGTACTGTTTTACTATGTTCACTGTAAACATTTAGTCTAATAGATACTGTTTTATGTTCACGGTAAACATTTAGTCTAACAGATACTGTTTTGACTGTTTGGGGTTAATGTCGGAAATGTCTAGTGGCTTTAACCACTGCCATAGTTCCTCTCAGGTTTGCTGAATTTACGGCAATGGTACGCCACCCCCTCCACCATGCTGGGAGGCCGGGGATAGCATTGCCCCCAGGCCCAGGCCCTCAGTGCTATAGCATCCGTAACCAGAATGGTGGGCTTGGCTTCTATTGTGGGTGTGTGTGTGTGTGTGTGTGTGTGTGTGTGTGTGTGTGTGTGTGTGTGTGTGTGTGTGTGTGTGTGTGTGTGTGTGTGTGTTCTTCACCAGCCGATGTAGGGGCACAGCAATTACGGAACAGCCAGTAGTATGATTCTGTTGCCTGAGAATTTCGGTTGTGGTCAATTTCAGACTGCTGCCACCTGGCCGTCGGTGCTCACTTTGTGACCCACAACTTTGTGTTGTCAACATGCCCATGTTAACTGACCCATGGCCTTTTACAATAACACCATATTTTGGCCAAATATTCCAGTTGCACACAAGTGCACTAATAACACAAAGTATTATTAGTGCACTTGCTCTGCACAGTGCATGATGATCAAAAGAATAATAATTGCTGAATCAATACACATCTATTAATGTCTGCTATTGTTAAAGTTGACTTAATATTTAATGGGATTTCAATTCCTTAACTCCAGACCAGTCTATGGAGTCCAGACTGCCAGGGAAAATGAACTCTCCAGACACAGCCAGGTCTGTTTCTATTAAACAGAAGGAACATGGAGACCACCAGGACCTCAGTAAGTTTCACGCTCTCTCTGTTTCTTTGATTTTTTTTCTTGTGTCCCTCATCTTTCACATCTAATGTAAACTGCCATTTTGTGTAATGTAGAATATGAACTTCGATGCTGTTAAATGCACAAATCTGGCTCATGCATTCAATCTGGCTCTGTGTTTTCTATCTTAGATACCTGTCCTGCCCTGTCCTCAGTTAAAACAAGACAACATTGCAGCTGTGACCGATGTGGACTAAGCTTCACTTCACGTTATTATCTCAAAGTGCACAAGCAAATTCACACCGGAGAGAAGCCTTACTGCTGTGAACAATGTGGAAAAAGCTTCACTGTCAAATCTAGCCTCATACAACACAAGAAGATTCACACTGGAGAGAGGCCTTACTGCTGTGACCAGTGTTTGAAAAGGTTCACTCTAAAGGCAGATCTGAAAAAACACCTAAAAATTCACACTGGAGAGAAGCCTTACTGCTGTGACCAGTGTTTGAAAAGATTTTCTGATATGTCTTATCTCAAAACACACCAGAAAAGTCACACTGGAGAGAAGCCTTATTGCTGTGACCAATGTGGGAAAAGCTACTCTAGACTGGAACATCTTAAAATACACCAGCGAATACACACCGGAGAGAAACCTTACAGCTGTGACCAATGTGGGGAAACGTTTACTCAATCCAGTATTCTCAAAATACACCAGAGAATGCACACTGGAGAAAAGCCTTACTGCTGTGACCAATGTGGAAAAAGCTTCAGACAAAAGCCTCACCTTGTAAAACACAAGAGAATTCACACTGGAGAGAAACGTTACTGCTGTGACCAATGTGGGAAAAAGTTTGATGACATGCGTCGTCTCAAAGAACACCAGAGAATTCACACTGGAGAGAAGCCTTACTGCTGTGGCACGTGTTATAAAATGTTCAGTACATTGTCTAGTCTCAAAGTACACCAGAGATTTCACAGTGGACAGAAGCCATACTCCTGTGACCAGTGTGGGAAAAGCTACACCTTAGGATCTCAGCTTAAAAGTCACCAGAAGATTCACACAGGAGAGAAGCCTTACTGCTGTGACCAGTGTGGGCTACGGTTTACTTTAGGGTCTCAGCTTAAAAGTCACCAGAAGATTCACCAGAAGAAGATTCACACAGGAGAGAAGCCTTACTCCTGTGACCAGTGTGGTAAAATGTTAAGTTCTGTGTATTCTCTAAAAACCCACCAGATGATTCACTCTGGAGAGAAGCCTCACAGCTGTGACCAGTGTGGGAAAAGGTTCATTCTAAAGGCGGATCTCAAAACACACCAAAGAATTCACAGTGGAGAGAAGCCTTACTGCTGTGTCCAGTGTGCGAAAAGGTTCACTACACTGTCTGCTCTCAATATACACCAGAGAATTCACACCGGAGAGAAATCTTACTACTGTGACAAGTGTGGGAAAATGTTTCGCAGATCGCATCACCTGAAACTACACGAGGTAACTCACACTGGAGTGAGGCCGTTCAGCTGTGACCAGTGTGAGAAAAGCTTCACCGGAAAGTGTAGCCTCGTACAACACCAGAGAATGCACACTGGAGAGAAACCTTACTGCTGTGATCAGTGTGGGAAGAGGTTCAATAGATTTGATTCTCTCAAAAAACACCATATAATTCACACTGGACAAAAGCGTTACTGCTGTGATCAGTGTGGGAAAAGGTTCCCTACTAAGACAGTGCTCAAGATACACCAAATAATCCACAGTGGAGAGAAGCCTTACTGCTGTGACCAGTGTGGGAAAAAGTCCACTACATTGTCTAATCATAAAGTACACCAGAGAATACACACCGGAGAGAAGCCTTACTGCTGTGACCAGTGTGGGAAAAGTTTTACTGTATCATCTCACCTCGTACAACACAAGTTAACTCACACTGGTGTGAAGCCATTCAGCTGTGCAATGTGTGGGAAGTGTTTTACTCAGCAGGGACACATAAAAACTCATCGGTGCATGCATACTGGAGAGCTTACCGCTGTGACCCATCCAGGACCATCTATGATAAACAGGAGAAACCGGAAGACCACCAGTACCTCAGTAAGTTTCATATATCTGCAGAATGCACCTACATTTATGGAAAGCCAAAAGGATAATATTTCACTTCACATCTCCTGTACACTTGTACTATCACAGAGTTTAATGAACACTGGAGTTTTTACTGTGTGTAACCTACTCTGAAGTGCCACTCTCTCACAGAAACACTTATTTTTGTATGTTATATATATGTAGCACTATTCTAAAGTTGTAACTCACTGCAGAAGGATTCATTTTTTGTTATTGAAGACTGCCCAATCTCACAATAGGTTGGCTAAGCCTTAACCATTTATTTTATTATTATCGTTTACAATATTTCATTTAATGTTAAGACATGTTTGCCTGAGGGTGAGTGATTCTAAAAACATGTTACAGCACTTCACGAATAAAAAAGGAGTCATAAAACTGCTTGTATTAGCTGCTTGAGCCAATAGCGGTTAAATATAGAACATTTAGATGCATCGTAGACTTGAAGGGGGCCTTACAAAATGTAATTGTCTACTCAATGTTCTACTCAGTGTGAGTTGCATGCATGTTAACATACCGTCTTACTTTGCCATCAAATGTGTTCAACTCTCTCACAGGCTCCGTTAAGCAGCTCTGAGTCATCTGAAGATTGATGTCCAACTACCACGGTCCTCTGGACATCCAGGAGGATGAACCTGTGTGAACATTCTACTTAACATTTATCATAGTTTGGGGCTTTAATTAGAGCTCAGTTTGGAGTTGTAGAATTAACGTATAATTGAATGGTTAATTTCAATTGTTTATTCATAAGAATGTCACACCTTTTAGCTTCCGTATTAGGCATTGTGTGACAATTTGACTAGTTGATATTGAAAACATATTAATGAAGTAGTAAATGTTGAGACCCTTCTAATCCATATTAATACATTAGGTTCCTTTTATGCCATATTCCCTTCATGAAATATTTTTCCAATGACATTCTTAAATCATTTGATGCATATTCAGCATCATAATGACATAATAATGACATTTCATTGTACAGAATATGTTATAGTTTTATCAGTTGTGGGGTAATACTGCAGTGGACCTAAATGTTTTTGTGCAAATACATGTAGCAATATTGAACAAAGTCAAATCATTGGACCAATCACTTTTTATTTAAAATTAATGTTTATTTGTATTAGTTTTACCTCATATCTTTTTAAAATACGCTTTTAATAGCTTTAGTTAACTACAATAACCCTGTGCTATACCTAGCTATTCTCTATCTGTGTCAAAGAGGGAGGTGTTCGTCCATGAGCAACTCCTCCTATTGAAGCAAAAGTTACACAGAACCCATAAGGGTCCATTTGGTTCCATTTGTACACACTCAAGAGTTACAGACCTATACAGGTCTATTTGGTTCCTAACTACCAATAATAACTATCTATCATTTAACTGGGGACCCCCCTGAAACAACCTCAAGGACCCATGGGGGTCCTCGGACCCCACTTTGAGAACCACTGTGCTAAGGAACCTTCGACAGCAAAGCCACCACTGACACAGAGCTCTCCAATATGACACAAAACCAACCTCCGTCTTGTTCTGTGAACAATGCTTTAAAGGACAACTTTGTCAGGTGGCAGGTCAGGTGGCTTTGGCAGGTGGCCAAATATGTATTTATTCACACAATAACACGGCGATTTCTTTATTATTATTTACAGTAGCTCTTCTAGACCGCAATAACTCACATCTGGCCATCAAAGACCTTTTTTATTGTGTAAAAAATACATATTTAGACGCCTGCCCAAATGCCCCCGCCCCCTAAAAAAAAATACGAAAATTGCTAAAACTATAGAAAGCAGTAAATGAAAAAATGTTAACGCTCATCTTTTATTTACTTTAATTACAAGCTAAAACATAAACCTTGGTTGTAAAAAAACAAAGTTGTCCTTTACTTCATGAATTGTAGTGCTTTGTTTTCACTGTGTTGTGTTGTTTTCATTATATTCTAGCGTGTGATGATAATATTGTAGGAGTAGCAGTTGTTTAATAAAGTTGTTAATAACATTATGTCGTCCTGTATATACCTATTATCCACTTGAACCTTACAGTATAATAGCTTTTGCCAAATGTTCGCTTATTCATGCTCTGAACAGGGATGCTGGGATTAATGGGTTTAAAACAACACTAATTCAAAAATAGATGCAATTCAGTCCATCATCCTTGGACTGTATGATGTATGATGAATAAGATTTGTCCAAAACTATTTTACTACACAGAGTATTGTAATATATGGGTTTATTTCATGTATTCAGTCCGGATTCACATTCATCCACTTGTTACTGTCTCTTTAAGAGCCCTGTGAGGTGCTCTGATCTAGCCAATGAAGCAATTGGCCAATGAGGTTTCTCAATTAATAGACTGCTCTGTGAAGTCAACACCAGCCCCGGTAATGTGATTTAGCTAATTGCATGGCCACAGAGGACAGAATGTTCTGGAAAGAACATGAGACAGAAGCCTGTTAAACAAACAGCTAGAAGAAAGACAGACACAAAGACGTGTGATGAATGTGAACATAATATTTACTGTTAAAAAATGTTTTGGTTGATCCCATCTCTTTTTGAGACAGGAGTGCTTTTGATCCTGATGAAACATTTGATCCTGAATCTCTTTGAATTCAGTGAACACTGACTTGGTGAGTTGAACTGTAGGCCTACTGTGTTTGTGACAGACTGCAGCAGCAGCCTCTGTCTAATTTTCATGTTTTTTTTTTCATTCAGTTTTCATTTCATTGAGCATCCAGCTAATTGTAAATGTACTGTTAGTAGTAAGATGATGTATTTTTATTTATTTATTTTGATTTCTAAACATTTAAGGGCGTGATCCTAATTTGTGAATGTATGACACTGTTGTATAAACAGGTCCGTTTTTTTTGGTGCTTTTATTGGAGTTGGAGTGATATTGCCATATCACTTCCGATGGATGAAGTTTGATGGCGAGCTACCCAAGATACTACTGATCAAGATCTCAAAGCAGAACCCTTAAACAGATATTGAGCACTTGGTAGTGTGGTAGCACTCAACACTACTCATCTCACATCACTGCAGCAGCAGTGAGACTCACAGTGCTAGCCACTTGCACTGCAAACACCTACCCATACCTGGATGGACACTCAGTGAACTTTACAGTTACACTGTCATTCACTACACACTCAGATGGACTCTTTAGCCACACATTCATTAATCTCATACACAACTTACTGCCACACACAGTGGAACTCACTTTGGACTTTTAAAACCTGTAAATGGACATTTATGGTTATTATTACGTTCATGGGAATTGTAATGTGAATATTGATCTAGTGATTTGATTTAACAATGTTGATTGAGTGATTAAGTGAAATTGAGTATATACTGTGAATGTTTTGAGCCGGGTAATTTCATTAAAGGGACACTTCACCCCAAAAAAACTTTGTTTCAATGGATTAGTCACCCCATGGAGACTTGAATTCATGGATATTTTTTATTTTTTGTCTCATTCCTAAGATAATAATTTGATGTCCAGCGGACCGGTAGGCAGCGGTTCCGGTAGGAGACACAACGGAGACTCGTTGTGTCTCCTACCGGAACCACTGCCGGTCATCAAATTATCGTCTTAGGAATGAGACAAAAAACTAAAAAAATATCCATGCATTCAAGTCTCCATGGGGTGACTAATCCATTGAAACAACGTTTTTTTTTGGGTGAAGTGTCCCTTTAAGGTGTTTTGATTTTCTAAATAGGATAATGCATTGATAGAAAAACAAATACTTACCGTGAACCTAAACAAGGAATAATTTACTTTATACTTACCTTAGTTAGACCAAAACCTGAAAAGTATAAACAAATAGATCTAAAACCTGAAAGGGAAACTAAAATAGAGACCAGGGCAGGAATTTCTCGGCGGCCACGGCGGCCATGGCCGTCGTTGCCCCTCTCATTGGCCGTGTGCCCCTCGAATAATGACATGCCTTCACGGCCACAGTGGCCGTGGTGCCCCAGCTGCGCCCAGCAACTGATTTCACAGTTTTTCCTCTGCGCGATTTTCTTGTCAATACGTTTTTTTTTTAGTCACCAGTCCCTTTGGTTCAGCTGCGCAGCTACAACATGCACAGTGGTAGGTAGGTTTGATTTTAAGCCTCCTATGAACCTTCGGAATCCCGCAACACAGTGTAATAGACACAAAAGCATTACCGGGCCAAACAGGAGATAAATCTAACGCAGCCTGAACTAATCAATGGTAGATTTGATTTCTAGCCTGAGAGAGAGAGAGAGAGAGAGAGAGAGAGAGAGGATTCTGTAGTCCTACAGACCGATGTGCCCCGATGTTTTTTTCAACAGCAAAATATAGATGAATACATCTAATAAAATACAGCAAAATCCTCAAATTATGAGTCTTAATATAAAGCAAGCAACAGAATAACTGCAAACAAATTAAAAGTGTAGGCTATCAATATCATACAAAAGAGTGACCTCACCGCTCTGATGGACAAGAAATAAATCCTTTTGCAAACCACATCCATGATATCTGTCAACAATGTTCTAATTGGGAAGTTTATTTAAGTTTAAATTCAGCAGAATGTGACAGTTTTAGTCAGTTTTTTGGTGCGCAACACAGCCCTCGTTTAAGTGATTGCTTTCACCTGCTGCTGCAGTGTGCGGAGCTTGTGCGCAACAGGGCATATCTCCGCCAAGCCAGGGTGACCTACCCAGGGCCATAGATTCATATGCAGGCATAGTAGCCAATTAGAATGAAATCTGCAAAAACGGACTAATATACTGATACAGAACCATATATTGGCTATATATTATGGCTTTCAGGTGGAAATCTTGTATGTTCCTTTTTTATTATTATTTAAAAACAATTTAAAATCATGAAAATAGCCAATCTACAAGCTGTAATTATTAATAATGAAGAAATACTATATTTTAAAGAGAGAGAAAATCAACTAAAGTCATTATTAGTGCAAGTTCAATCACATTTCATTTGAATGAAAATAACTTGTGGGGAAAATACATAAAATCTCTCAGAGGTCTTCAACAGGGGGTCCACGACCCCTAGGGGGTCCACGAAGGTACTGCAGGGGGTCCACGAAATTGTTGTTTGATTTAAAAAAAAATGTTTTTAAAAACTTTAAAAACTTTTTTCTTCTTTTTTTTCCAAAAATGTAAATTTGTCTTTAAACATAACATGACATATTTTAATAGCTTAGTAATGAATGCACAATAACATGGTATGTTTATACATATTTTGTAGAGAAAGATCAGTGGTGTCAGTTCAGCAAAAGCTAAGGTATGGCAAGGTTAGGGTTGCCAACTCCCAGAGATTAAAATAAGGGACATCTATCCTTTTTTTAGGGGTTCAACCCCCCCAAAACCCCTGAAATGCATAGAAACTATGCATTATACCTATAACACAATGCAAACACAATGGTCTGGTCTTACACCTGCATTAGGCTACTATTCATGATTTTTTTTTCTGGAGCCAAGGTATGGCACCTGCCATGCCTTGCCATACCCAATTGACGCCCCTGAGAAAGGTCCTTTTGCACACCTACTGGGTCAACCTGTGCGTAGGAGCAGGCAATTTTTTCATGTTTATTTATATAAAACACAATTTTATACATAAATATATGATATATAGTAGCCTACCCCCTACCCTACGAGGTAGGGGGTCCCTGCTCCATCACCCCATCAGTTTGGGGGTCCCTGGCCTGAAAATGTTGAAGACCCCTAATTATTCTGTGAATCTAATGTGATTAATGTGACCCCTACTTCAGTCAGTGAAGTCCAGGGCTGAATGTGACATATTGAGACCTATATAACTAAATATTGGTCATTTGCCAACACATTATTTTGTGAAATAAATGAGTTATATTTCACAGATAGTTATACAATTCTTATAATATATTAAAATACAATCATCCTTAACCTTCAAGTTAAATGCATTATTTCTGGGGACTTAAACACTTTTTTTTTTGGATGGCCTTCCTGCCCTGGCATTTGGCCTTTGTGCCCTCCAAAAAATTACAACACCAAAGGCCAAGTGGCCTTGCCCCTAAAATGACGAAATTCCAGGCCTGATAGAGACTAAAATAAGATTTAGAAAAGTACTTACGTGTTTAACCTGTGGTTTCATAGGGGTGTGTAAAAGGAGGTACTTATCTGTGACACTTAACTGTCTAAGCACAGTTGGTTTTCTTTTGTTTTATGTGATTGTTATTGTTTTGTGCGTCTGCCATTCTATTTTTATTTGCTGTTAATACAAGCCGTCGGGCTACTATAAAACCTTACCCATGGTCTGTGGTCTAAATTATTCTTCTGTGATAGCCTACTGCTCTTCCGAACCTAGTAACTAGTCCTATAATACCCTGCCTGTAATAACTGTATCATCATCAGGGTTGCCATGTCCACTTATTATAAGCGACTTTGGGCTTGTGTTTCTGTAAAGCTGCTTGTAAATATTGGTAGTGGTGGGTTGCGGTTTTTGGGGTTTGTTTCTAAAGTGTAAGTTTGCTTATTTGTGCTTGTTTCCTAATGTTGTTTGAACCAGTTTGGTTCAGTTTTGTGTTGTTAAAATGTTTCACAAATATTCCACATTTTACTCACTTTTTTCAAGATTTGTTTAGAAAATAGCAGATCTACAAGCTCACAACGCGCCGTCGCATCGTGGCGCGTTGTGAGCTTGCAAATCGGCTATTTTCAAACAGCCAATTTATACAGGTTTAAAGTCCTCATGTGGCCAATTCAGTCGGTTATTTTTGTTTCCATTGACCTGGTTGCTTATTTCTCTCCCAAAATCTGGCAACAGTGGTCACCATCCTATTCCCCCAACCCCTCACTCTGGATGAAAGCGGGGTAAGCGTGTGAGAACGGGGAATGATTGATTGATTGATTGAATACTTTATAAGCAGTTTGTACAAACTTGTATAAGCTTGAACATCTGCTATTTCTGAACATTTTAGAAACATCTTGAATCATTTTCAAAACACTTTTTTTAAAACACAAATCTTCTCTTCTGGGGGGTTCTTGGCACAAAATATTTTCAGAATGGGGGGCCTGTGGCCAAATACATGTTATTTTGGGGTCTTTGGCACATTTTTTTTAGAACTACTTAATGGGTTAAGTAAGAATCTGTTTGCTGTCAAGGGCAGCTGAGAAAGTAGTGTCAGTTAGGATTTAACCACAAGAACAAGGCAGTTGCTATAGTAACAGCCTAGCTGGAAAGAGGAACTAACTGTGAAGGCAGTAGAAAACAGGAAACCACAGACAGGGTGGGAGCGACCCAAGCAGAAGTGCAAGTGACAACCCAGACAAAGTTGTGATAATCATTTATTTATTGATAGATTTATTGAAAGCAAGTTTATTTCAATCAAGAAAAGAAAAGATTGAACTGTTGAAGGAAGGTACCTGAACATTTTTAAGTATGGTGTGAACGGGAAAGTAAGGAAAGTTAGTTAGTTAAATCATTTATTGGGTTATAGCCCACAACATATTATATAGAATGAACTGTAGAGAAATACAGTTCAAAATGAATGAGGAGCGCACCTAGGAATCATTTATGAGTGAATGATATAACACCCCCACAGAGAAGCTGATATAACAAAGTGTAGCATTGGTAATATTATTGTGTCCTCATTGCGCAAGGTTTCATGAGCAGGCATACACCATAAGGTGAAGCCACGAGCAAATGGTGGTGAAGTACAACTCTAGTCTTTGCACAGTGCAACCAACCGCTCCTTATCTAAACACAGGTGTTTGTCTGCAGGAAACCGATAGAGAGACCAGGAAACCGTTAGAGAGACAGACACAGAAACCACACACACTCACACACGCGCACACGCACACACACGCACGCACGCACACACACACACACACACACACACACACACACACACACACACACACACACACACACACACACACACACACACACACACACACACACACACACACACACACACACACACACACACACACACGAGGGGAGAGACATGAGGGGAGAGAAGGAGCACATTTTTCTTTTTCTCTCTGAGGGAAGAGGACCCAAAACGTAAGCTACTGCGTTTTCAATCAACATTATTGAGGCTGTAATGCTTGATTGTAATGACAGATTGATAGATCCGAGGCTTTTTCTTTCTCATTTTGTTTTTATACCCAGAGCTGTTCATGAAACATTTGGCCAGGGTTAACGACACCCATCCTAAAGTTTTCCATCACAGTGTGAAGAACAGAGTTGTAGCGGTGAAGCAGACCACCATGTTGAAACCAGTGATCAAGTTACACAGAATAGGTGTGTGCTGTTTTACTATGTTCATTATAAACATTTAGTCTAATAGCTATGTACTGTTTTACTATGTTCATTATAAACATTTAGTCTAATAGGTGTGTACTGTTTTATTATGTTCATTATAAACATTTAGTCTAATATCTATGTACTGTTTTACTATGTTCATTATAAACATTTAGTCTAATAGCTATGTACTGTTTTATTATGTTCATTATAAACATTTAGTCTAATAGGTGTGTACTGTTTTATTATGTTCATTATAAACATTTAGTCTAATAGGTGTGTACTGTTTTACTATGTTCATTATACACATTTAGTCTAATAGGTGTGTACTGTTTTATTATGTTCATTATAAACATTTAGTCTAATAGGTATGTACTGTTTTACTATGTTCATTATACACATTTAATGTAATAGGTTTGTACAGTTTTACTATATTACTCAAGATGATGTCATATTGACATCTGGCATGGACTAGATATGCCTGCGTCAGAGCAAATTGCTGCTGTAACACAACGGTTTCTGTTGTGTGCGTTATACTAGAACTCGTTCAGACAGACAGACAGACAGACAGACAGACAGAATATTCTATGAATATGCATGCTAATAAGCAGTTAATGATGAACCAATATCTTTAATATAATGTGTTGATAAACTATATTGAGGGTTTTAATGCAGCATATAGGAATGACATGAAAAGATATGGGCTTTTTGTCTCCGCCAGGCTGAAGGCATGGCCGAGACTATGTTTTGCACCCTGTCTGTCTGTCCGTCCGTCCATCCGTCCGTCCGTCCGTCCGCCTTCCCCCCTCTTCATTCTTCACATGGGCCTGTTATAGCGCCACCAGGAGGCCAATTTTTACTAAACAATTATTTTGACAGTCGGCCTACAGATTTTTACCAAACATCACGCAAATCTACACAGTATCTCTATAGACATTTAATTAAACGGGTCTTTCAGATTTTGCATATTCCATCCTGATTGGCTAAGATTGGCTTCCAAAGTTTGCAGGAGTGCTCCGTTTTGAACAAAATGCCTCAAATCATGAACACTGCGTTCGATTTCTGTGAAATGTTGCATGCATATTCCCACTAGGCCGAGAAAGAAATGACAATTGATTTTTTTCAAATCAGCCTCATGGTAGTGCTGTAACAGGCCGATTCGTGTTTTTACCTATAACAGATTTTTCATATTCCATCCTGATTGGCTAACATTGACATCTAAAGCTTGCAGGAGTGGCCCGTTTTGAACGAAATTCCGCAAATCATGAATGCAGTGTCCGATTGCGGTGAAACTTTGCACACACATTTGCACTACACTGAGTAATAAATGCCACCCTTTTAACATTTCCATATTATAGCGCCACCAGGAATATGATTTTTGTGATTTTTTTTTTTTAATATTATGATTTTTCATATTCCATCCTGATTGGCAAATTCCAAACATTGCTGGCCCACAATAACCTACCTGACTTTGACCTTTTTGTAGTTTTGTATTATTAATTAATTTGTTTGTTTGTTTGTAGATCCGGAGCTATTCATGAAACATTTGACATCCAGCTCTAACAACGGCGATCCTATCGGCGTTTTCCATCAGAGTGTGAAGAACAGAGTTGTAGCAGTGATGCAGACCACCATGTTGAAACCAGTGATCAAGTTACACAGAATAGGTTTGTTCTGTTTAACTATGTTCATTGTAAACATACATTTTTAGTCTGCATTTGTGTGTGTAATGGGGCCACTTGGCTTCTTCTCCTTTTAGAGTTGTTCCCATGCTTCACCAAAATAGAGGTACATTTTGGATCAGAGAATGTTTTTTATAATAGTGGGACATTCAATTGATAAACCCCTCAAACTCATTACAAAACGTTTAACCACAATTATTTGTACGACAATTAATTATCAGCTAAAATGTCAGGGTCGTGACCCTAATGACGCTAATGAACCCTGATGACAAGGCATTTTTCCCATCTCACCCATCTCACTTGTCTGGCACCAGCAAATGCTTCTGCCTTCTTCAGCCCCTTCATTGCGTGCTGCAAATTGATACGAATACGTTTAATCTCTCTCTGCCCCTCGACTCTAAACTGATGTTATACACAACACAATAATCACAAGACAGGGGAGAAGAGCCCAGGGAATGCATGTAAATACTACATGATACATTGGCATATATGACGTGCAGGCACCGACACATTGACACACCATTCATTATTTCGAGAAAAAGCACTACTCTCACGCCCTGCCTCTAAGGGGGGGGCAGTGCGGGAGGGGAGCGGAAAAAAAGGAGCCCAGGGGGGGAGGAGCGGGTGCAAGGAAGCGAAGGCGTGTGTGTGTGCGGGTTATGTTAAATTCATGAGAACCATGTGTTCGTGTGTGGAGAGAGTAGGCCTGAAGTTTGTCCTTGGTGTTTTCACCCAGTGTAGTTATCTCGTGCGCTGGTGTCAGAGCGATAACACAGCGAGTTGTGAGGCTGTGGGAGACGTCCTTGATTGGGTTCCGACCCAGAGTCATAACAACAGGTGTCCATGGGGGGTGGGGGGGGGGGGGGGGGTCTTCTTCTCCACAATGTAGCCACCGGAGGTTGTCCAGTTTGATGTTGTCCAGTTTGGTGTCCAGCTTGAGGACCCTCTCATTGATGTTATTCGTGTCGCATTTCAGTTCAGTGGTCACACCCGTCTGAGTTGTCAGCGCTCTGCCAATCTCCATTATCATTACAGGCAGCCTGGGGGCTCCATCCAGGGCAGCTGTCTTGCCAATTTTCCGATACACAAGTGCAATGCCCGCTCCAATTAGCAAAAAACCTGTTATCGAACCACCTAAGCCTATGCTGTCTATTTTCCAAGTCAAGGAGCAACGGTTCTACTCCGAGTCTCTCACAGGTGACTGAACTTCTCACCCTATCTCTAAGGGAGAGGCCAGCTGCCACCCGTCCGAGAAAACTCATTTTTTTCGGCAGCTTGTATCCGCAATCTTATATCTTTTTTTTCGGTCATGACCCTACATTTCATGACCATAAATAACTCATCTAAGACTATAAACTCATTTATGATCATTATTGTGATTGCTGATTGGCTTTAATATGTTTATATTTATTTGTTTATTATTGACACTGTGGTGAAGCTAAATTGTTTGTGGGTCACTCCTCTGCAGTGCTGACAGTCCTGTTGATTGGAAGGGGCCAAGCACTGTAGAGGAGGGGTGTTTCATTCCCTGTAGTGCAGCAGATTAACTCATTTTTTCAAGACGATACTTCACTTTGGTATAGAAGCATGAAATTTGGCACAGATACTCTCCAAGGTCTACTCTTTAGGGAACAGGCGCGTGCCACTCAAAATTCCAAGATGGCGGCCCCAAAATCTAAGATGTCCGCCCAAAAACGTGCTTTTTCCTTTATAACTCGAAATGCCTTGATTTTAAGCCCCATAGATATATTAAAGTTGAATATAAAGTTGGGTATTGTGGACATTTTGGTACCAAGTACATGTCTGTATCCATTACGGTTCTTGAGATACATCATATAGAAACTTGTATATACCCGGAAAAGTGAGAATTTTGTAAGATTGATTGTTGTTACGAGAACATGGATTTATGAAAATGTTACTCTCATAACCTGATATTTTCAGTAGGGTTACTTACTATTAAGACAACCTGAGGGTTGTCTTATTAGTTAAAGATGTCGGCCCTTTTTTCAAGATGGCCGTCAAATTCTCATTATATCAATCGTTCAAACAGTGATGCAAGTATATAAGTACACTCTAAAGTTTTTTTTTAGTGAAAGGGTGCTTGTCCCTCATATTCAAGATGACAACACTTTTCAAGATGTCTGCCACTTATACCGAATGCTCATTATGTCAATTTTTCAAAGTGTAACATACATTTAAGCAAAAATATTCAGCAAGGGTTTTGTTATGCTGCTGATTCATGTATCAGTATGAGAGAACATTTTAATGAGTTTAATAATTATGTATAGTAGAGTGAATGTCACTACACAACCAGGGCACACTGGTGACATCACTGCTGTGGAACTCAGCATGGGGTTCAGTGCCAGTTGATCTAGTTGTACTAATACTGTAGTTGTTGTCTAGTAGTGATAGTATAGCTTTGTTTAGTGTCCCAAATGCTGTCTAACAGCCACATGTCAATTAGCTAGTACTAGTTAGATGTAGTTAGATAGCCGCACCTGAATTGACAGGTTGTGCCAGCGCGGGAGAGCCGAGCCAAGGGTAAGTGGGGCATTACAAGACTTGTTCATGTATTCTTACCTGGAAGGTGTACAGATCACATGGGACTTAAATGGCACTGGATGAATGATCGGGCTAGGTGTAGGTGACCCAAACCTAGTTGAATCCCATACCCGAATGTGTAGCATTATGATTAAAGTGGTATATAAGGATAACCCCTCGGCCGTAATCAGACATGGCAAATGCAAACCCAATGTTAGCCAAGAGGCAAACTGATTGGAAGAAATGCTGTCTTTGTCAGACAGACAAGAAAGAAGATCTCCAATCACCACCTACCCATCATGTTCTTCAACATGATGGCTATACAATGCTCGCCACCAACGTTCCACTCTTCCATGAGATCAAGCAAATGCCAATGATACTGGACCTGGGAAGGCTGGATGAAGGTGGTGGGATAGAAGCTACTTTGAGAAGGAACCAAGCAAAGTACCATTTAAACTGTCGAGCTTTGTTCAACAACACAAAGTTACTTCGTGCAAGGAAGAGACACTCCAATACTCAGTGCAGTGAAACAGATGACAGCCAAGTAAAGCATCGCAAATCCATGATGCAAAAAAGTAAGGATGATCAGGTTTGCTTTCTTTGTGATAAGATATCTCCTGCATCTGAGCTCAGCCAGGTCATGACAATGCACACAAACAACAGACTACATGAATGTGCACACACACTGAATGATGGTAAATTATTGGCTAAACTCAGTGGGGGTGATGCCATTGCACAGGAGCTGAAATACCATCCTGCGTGCCTCGCTTGTCTTTACGGGTGCAATACGTTAGTCCGACAGCGCATTCCTCCGACAGCGCAGTGCTCCGACATTAAACAGTAAACCCGAACCCAACCCGCACCCTAACCCTAACCGCACGCGGATGCCACATAGTCGGAGAAAAGGTCTGTCGGATTAACGCATGCCTCCCGTCTTTACAACAGGGAGAAACTCCACCTCAGAAGACTTGAGTCCCTTCAGAGTGAAACAGTTCAAACAGATCTCTTTCCTCAGGCTCTCTGTGAATTGGTGAACTATATTGTAGACACCAGTCACTACCTCCTTCCGACTTGCAGATATGTGCAACCTGTACCAGCAGCGTCTGGAGCAACTGGGTGTTAACTCCCCTCCAGTAAACTGTACTAGACTTAAGGAAAACTGTGCGGTTGCAAATGTGAATAGAGCAAGTACACTGAAAACCTTGTGGTGGGCCTGGAGCCTATCGAGTACCGTGATGACAAGTGCACCTTCCTTGATATGATGCCCCTGATGCAACCCATAATACTGAGTGCCAAGCAGGGAGAACTGTAGTATTTCAGATGGTCTTTCGTTTGACTCGGCGGGGGATCGAATGCACAACCTTTCAAATTCAGTGTGGACATTAACATCTTTAATTTTTGCTGGTCATTGAATTTTGCGATAACAGTGGCCCTTTGTATGCCTGCATCTTGCAAAAGGCAGCATCTTGATTTTTTTACTGGCTATACACTTTTTCAAAAAGAGTGGCCAACACAATATGTGTAGCACATATGCTTGCATCACTATTTAAGCATTGTGACAATGAATATAGGACAGGAGTGGAAGACATGTTAAAAAACGGTCGCCATCTTGAATTTTTACTGGCCATTTTCCAAACGAGTGGCCCTTCCTCTCTGTAAGCTGCACGTTGCCGTGGTGGAGAGGCTTGAGTACTCCAGTGATCCTGAGGGCTATGCCGGTGGGGATTTTAATTTATATCCCTGGCAAGTTTAACTAAGCCGGATAGGTCAAAGGGGAGGAGGCAGACAGGTTGAGGGTTGGCCATGGGGATATCTACCCCATAACCCAGGAACAAATTCAATTCAAGTCCCAGGATCCCAGGAACAAATTCCCTGGAACAAATTCAAAGTGAAGTATCGTTTCACTAATCTGCTGTACGATTGATATAATGAGAATTTGACGGCCATCTTGAAAAAAAGTCTGGTTTAAGAGTTCTATGTTATAAACCTAAGGAAAGTAAAAGATTATGAAAATAACATTTTCATATGACCATATTCACTTAACAACCATCAATGTTACAAATGTATCACTCTCCCGAGTCTGTACAAGTTTCTACATGCTGTATCTCAAGAACCGTAATGGATACAGACATGTACTTGGTACCAAAATGTCCACGATACCCAACTTTATATTCAACTTCAATATATTTATGGGGCTTAAAATCAAGGCATTTTGAGTTATAAAGGAAAAAACACATTTTTGGGCGGACATCTTGGATTTTGGGGCCGCCATCTTGGAATTTTGAGTGGCACGCGCCTTTTTCCTAAAGAGTAGACCTTGGAGAGTATCTGTGCCAAATTTCATGCTTCTATACCAAAGTGAAGTATCGTTTCACAATTCTGCTGTACTACTGCCTAGAACGACTAAAACGACTTCTGTCCCTAAGCCATGCCTGCCTAGAACGACTATAACGACTTTTAAAAAAAAAAACAAAAAAAAAATTATATATATATATATATATATATATTTATTTTTAATTTTTTTATTTTTTTATTTTACCCAAAGACCAAGGAGATATGATTTTTCGAAGATCTAGACTCCCATCCACTTCCTTGTTAACTTAAAACCTAAAAATGCTGTAGCTCGGCTCCTGAGTACTTTTTTTTTTCAATTAAAAATCTTGGCAGTGGGCAAACGCGGCCAGAAATAATTCTGGCAGTGAATGAAGTTATTCAGCATTTTGCTTGTATGTGTTTGGCGCCTGAAATATTTATTGAAGGGCATTTATTGAAAATAAGTTGAAGAAGCATTTATGTAATTGTAGATTAACTCATGGGCCTTGGTTTGCCTCGTTTGAGATAATGGATACAAATGACTTTAATGGTGCTTGGTTTATCCCACCTGGTTAAAAGGCAGGCATGCTACAGGTGTAGGGGTTCAGTTTGGCTTGGGGCTTGCAGGCGACAACATCAGGGAAGAGCTGCCAGGGTCCTAGATAGAAAGGGCATTGCCTGTGTCCAGTTTCTTTAAGTTGTGGTTTGTTGTTTTTCCTGAGTGTTTATTTCCTAATTTTGGAAGATTTACTTTTGGCCAATCTATCCCAGTCTGAAATCTGCATAGTGGACCTGTCTACTTTTGGAGCCTTGAACCGTCGGCCAACCTTTCCACAGTAACATCACAGGTTTACAGGTGTAAAACAGTGGGTGAAATTCATTTTTGGCCAGCTCTACATTGTTTTTGTTATTTCCATAAGATAAAGGGAAGAAGAAGGGGGCAAGGGGGAAGACAAAACAAGACAAATAAATTAAAGACAAAACGAATTATCCATATATTTACACATAGTACCTGATATCTATCCAGTGCGGTAAATAGGCTACCTGAGGTAAGACATAAAGTGCGGTAAGTAGCCTACCTGAGGTAAGACATAAAGTGCGGTAAGTAGCCTACCTGAGGTAAGACATAAAGTGCGGTAAGTAACTGAGGTAAGACATAAACGTGCGCGAGCATAGCAGCAGATATATACTGTACTATGGACGTTGGATGTGGGAGAAAAAGGATGCCGTCCTCTTTGATGTGTACTCGAAAGAACTTGAACTCGCTGACCCTTTCAGCTCGATTGATGAGGATGGGTGCATGATCTCTCTGAGGCCTCCTGAAGTCCATGATCAGTTCATTGGTCTTGTCGACGTTGAGAGTGAGGTTCTTCTCCCGGCGCCGAGTGCCAGTGAGTTGATCTCATCTTTAGGCAGACTCATCATTGTTGATAATCCAACCTATCACTGTTGTGTCGTCTGCATACTTGATGATGGTGTTGGAGTCATATGTGGCTGTGCAGTCATGCGTGTACAGAGGTAGAGGAGAGGGCTCAGCACGTATCCCTGGGGTGCTCCAGTGTTGAGGGTCAGGGGGTCAGATGGGATGCTGCCCATTCTCACCACCTGATTTCGGTTTGTCAGGAAGTCTTGTATCCAGTCGCACATGCTTGGGTGTAGCTCTAGGTCTCATAGCTTTGTGACAAGCTTTGCAGGGACAATGGTGTTGAATCGTAAGCTGTAGTCCATGCATACTTACATATGTCTTTCAGCTGCTTATCATCCATGTGCGAGAGGACGGTTTGGAGAGCCATGGCAATAGCGTCATTGGTATATCTGTTTTGACGGTACGCAAACTGCCACAGGTCCAGCAAGGCAGGTAGCGTGGAGCAGATGTATTCTCTCATCAGCTTCTGAAAGCAGTTGCTGACTATTTGGGTGAGACACAGGTCTCCAGTCATTCAGGCATGTCACTTTGGCCTTTTTGGGGATGGGCACAATGGTTGACATTTTGAAGCCTGCGAGGACCACAGCCTGGGAGACGGAAAGGTTGAAGATGTCAGCATCCGCTGTGCAGGCTAAAAGCACACCACAACTTTGTGTTGTCAACATGCCTATGATAACAATGCATATGCTTGGAATGGAGCCTCTATGAACAGTGATTTTGGTCTATAAAACGCTTTGCTGACTGAATTGTCATTGGATTTGCTGTGAACTTTTATGCTTCCCAGTAGATAGTGATGTTGGTGACTCATGGCCTTTTCAAATAATGCCATATTTAAGACAAATATTCCACATGCACACAAGCTATTTCTAAATCAAGTGGGATTAGTGCACTTGTTCTGCACAGTGCATGATGATAAAAGGTAATTGCTTAATAAATACACAAGTCATTGCCATGTCTATTCCTCCATTAATGTCTGTTATTGTTGAAGTTGACTTGATATATTCTAGATTAATGGGATTTCAAATCCTTCATTTCAGACCATTCTATGGAGTCCAGACTGCAGGTGAAGATGAACTCTCCAGACACAGCCAGGTCTGTTTCTATTAAACGGAACAAACCTGGAGACCACCAGGACCTCGGTAAGTTCCATGCTTTTTCTGTTTCTTTACTTTATTCTGTTGACCATCATCTTTCACTTCAAATGTAAAACTGGAGATTACTGTTGATGATTATTTTTTCTCTCTCTCTAAATGTTTTTAAAACCATTTGTCAAAGAAGCAGAGACACAGTAAAACTGACATTTCGTGTAATGTAGAATCTGAACTTTGATGCTAATAGATATTATAAATCTGGCTCTTATCAGGTTTGTGTTTTCTATCTTAGATACCTGTCCTACTCTGTCCTCGGTTAAAACAAGGCGATGCTGCTGTGACCAATGTGGACAAAGCTTCACTTCACTTTATTTTCTCAAAGTACACAAGCAAATTCACAACAGAGAGAAGCCTTACTGCTGTGAACAATGTGGTAAAATCTTCACTGTCAAATCTAGCCTCATACAACACAAGAAGATTCACACTGGAGAGAGGCCTTACTGCTGTGACCAGTGTTTGAAAAGGTTCACTCTAAAGACGGATCTGAAAAAACACCTAAAAATTCACACTGGAGAGAAGCCTTACTGCTGTGACCAGTGTTTGAAAAGATTTTCTGATATGTCTTATCTCAAAACACACCAGAAAAGTCACACTGGAGAGAAGCCTTATTGCTGTGACCAATGTGGGAAAAGCTTCTCTACTCTAAACCATCTCAAAATACACCAGCGAATACACACCGGAGAGAAACCTTACAGCTGTGACCAATGTGGGGAAAAGTTTACTCAATCCAGTAATCTCAAAACACACCAGAGAATGCACACTGGAGAGAAGCCTTACTGCTGTGACCAATGTGGGAAAAGCTTCAGACAAAGGCCTCACCTCGTGACACACAAGAGAATTCACACCGAAGAGAAACTTTACTGCTGTGACCAATGTGGGAAAAAGTGTAATGACCTGCATTGTTTCCAAATACACCAGAGAACTCACACTGGAGAGAAGCCTTACTGCTGTGTCATATGTTGGAAAATGTTCAGTACATTGTCTTATCTCAAAGTACACCAGAGATTTCACTCTGGAGAGAAGCCTTATAGCTGTGACCAGTGTGGGAAAAGCTACACCTTAGGGTCTCAGCTCAAATTTCACCAAAAAAAACACAGTGGAGGGAAGCCTTACTGCTGTGACCAGTGTGGGAAACTGTTTACTTTAGGGTATCAGCTTAAAAGTCACCAGAAGATTCACCAGAAGATTCACACAGGAGAGAAGCCTTACTCCTGTGACCAGTGTGGTAAAATGTTAAGTTCTGTGAATTCTTTAAAAAGCCACCAGATGATTCACTCTGGAGAGAAGCCTCACAGCTGTGACCAGTGTGGGAAAAGGTTCATTCTAAAGGCGGATCTCAAAAAACACCAAAGAATTCACAGTGGAGAGAAGCCTTACTGCTGTGACCAGTGTGCGAAAAAGTTCACTACACTGTCTACTCTCAATATACACCAGAGAATTCACACCGGAGAGAAATCTTACTACTGTGACAAGTGTGGGAAAATGTTTCGCAGATCGCATCACCTCAAACGACACGAGGCAACTCACACTGGAGTGAGGTTATTCAGCTGTGACCAGTGTGGGAAAAGCTTTGCTCGTAAGTGCAGCCTCGTACAACACCAGATAATGCACAGTGGAGAGAAGCCTTACTGCTGTGACCAGTGTGGGGAAAGGTTCAATAGATTGGATTCTCTCAAAAAACACCAGAGAATTCACACTGGAGAGAAGCCTTACTGCTGTGACCAGTGTGGGAAAAGGTTTAGACTAAAGCCGGATCTCAAAACACACCAAAGAATTCACAGTGGAGAGAAGCCTTACTGCTGTGAACAGTGTGGGAAAAAGTCCACTACATCGTCTGGTCATAAAGTACACCAGAGAATACACACCGGAGAGAAGCCTTACTGCTGTGACCAGTGTGGGAAAAGTTTTACTGTATCATCTAGCCTCGTAAATCACAAGTTAACTCACACTGGTGTGAAGCCATTCAGCTGTGCAATGTGTGGGAAGTGTTTTACTCTGCATGGACAATTAAAAACTCATCATTGCATCCATACTGGAGAGCTTACTGCTGTGACCCATCCAGGACCATCTCTGTTAAACAAGAGAAACCTGAAGACCACCAGGACCTCAGTAAGTCTCATTATCACTTTGTCTTTCCTTCTCCCGTGTCCAAGTTACTAATAGACTCTCCAGAAGAACCGAGGCTCAGTGTTAACTTGTTTTGTACCTTGCCTGGCCAGCTAACTAGACTAGATGTTGAGTAGAGGTTTGGAAAATAATATCTGCAACCTTAAAGTGTATATAAAGCGACACCTATGTTCTAATAATAACATTGCTCCTCTTGATATGCTGGGTTTTAAGTACAAACAAACAAACAAACAAACAAACAAACAAACAAACAAACAGGCAAAATAGCTTCTACAGTATTGTATTGTTGGCTTATTTGACATGACTTAAATCATTTATTTGTCTACTCAATGTTCTACTCAGTGTGAGTTTCATGCATGTTAACAATTCCTGTCTTACTTTGCCATCCAATGTGTTCAACTCTCTCACAGGCTCCGTTAAGCAGCTCTGAGTCATCTGATGATTGATGTCCAACGACCAGGGTCCTCTGGACATCCAGGAGGATGAATCTGCGTGAGCTCTGACTTAACATTTACTATAGTTAAGATAGTTTGAGGTTTTATTTAGAGCTTCTGAGTGTGGAGTTTGATAATTTACCTATGGTTGAATTGTTAAAATGTTTGGATTTTTGGACATTTTCCACAGTAGGGTGTGACTGACATCGTGTCTAGTTCTTTATTTAAAGGGCATTTCACCGATTTTTTACTCAATCCTGTTTTATTGAAGTTGAGGAGATACAGTGTATGTGAGTGTGATGATGTCTTCCCCTGTGACATCACAAAGGTGAAATGCCAGTTCTTCGTGGACTAAAATGCCATGTTTCCTGAAGTTCCAGTCAAACCGGGCCCTCCAGCTGTCAATCACCTTGTTGTCAAGACTGTCAAATATCTTGTCAGACTGTAACAAGTGGACAGGGAAGAGAGAGGGGTGTGGTTGACGGTTGTTTAGTTTGGCTTTTGTTTGGTATTTAGTTCAGTCATGCAATTCTTTTAAACTTGTTAGTTAGTAATTTGTATTGTGTCTGCAAATGTTTGTGTTGTTACAGAATGATCTTCTAAAGTTATTGTGGGAGTGTCACGTTGCCCTTCACTGTGGAGAGGCTGGTAGACAAAATAACCTTGAGCAGTCTTAAGAACATCGGCTGGAGGGGACAAAACACACTCCAACAACATGTTTATTATGTAAAAAATGGGATTGTTATATTTTGTTAAAATGGGATTTGGATGCAAAGTCGGTGAAGTGCTCCATTAATTGTATAATCTGATTGAAAGAACATATTAATTCATTAGTAATTATATATAATCGAATCCATATTAACAAATCAGCATATGTTATGAATCATATAATCTTTTATGTATGTTTGCTGTAATACCATATTATTCCTTCTTGTGAACGTTTTTATTTTGTTTTTCAACGTTCTTAAATCATTTATTGGATATACAGTGGTCTACTGAAGGTTTGATTCTGGCTATATAGCCAACAATGGGATGTCATTTATGACTGGGGAGGCATAACGTTCCTTTTAGGTTTTTACTTATGAAATGCACAGGCACGGTTTACAGGTTGGGTCAGTGTGTGGTTCTACAGGAGAAATAATAAATAAAACATATACAGACAATCAATATCAATGCAGTATTTGGCAAACTTAAACAAACAGTTCAAATGTGTGAGCAATAATACAACATACTGTGCTCGTTGGCGAGTGACTCATGAGGAGGTCACTCTGACCCCTGAATCACCAGTTGAGCCTTTTGTACAAGTAGGCTACATAATAACATGTCATTATATAAATTACTTTACAGTTGTATCAGTTATGGTGTATACTGCAGTGGACAAACCTAAATGTATGTCATGTTGCATTAAACTAAGTGAAAACATTGGGCCAAGGACGGTAACTGCATCTGGCAACGCTACACTCATCTATTCTCTGTCTGTGTCAAAGACATTGGTGTTTGTCCATGAGCAACCCAACTCCTCCTATTGAAGCAAGGACTTCCTGCTAAGTTACCTTGGTAGCATGCTGCCTCTATGGACGGTGGTACCGTCCACTCTACGCTATATTCATACTCCCAAGTTGGTAGTTACAGATCTGTAAGGGTCCATTTGGTTCCTAACAATCAATAATAACTATCAATAATTTAGCTGGGGACCCCCTGAAATCACCTCAAGGACCCCTGGGGTCAGGTTGAGAACCAATACCCTTATAACTAGATGCAGTTAAGGCTCCAAGGAACCCTGGACACAGCAAAGCCACCACTGCCACAGAGCTCTCCAAGACGCCACAACACCAACCTCCGTCTTGTTCTGTGAACAATGCTTTAATATTCATGAATTCTAGTGCTTTGTTTTCACAGTAGGCTATTGTGTTGTTTTCATTATATTCTAGTGTGTGATGATAACATTGTAGGAGTAGCAGTTGTTTAATAAAGTTGTTATTAACATTATGCTGTCCTTTATATTCCTATTATCCACTTGAACCCTATATTCTTCTTTGAAATGTCTTTGCTGAAAATAGCTGATCCATACGTTTGTAGATCTGCTAATTTGCCAAATGTTCGCTTAAAATCACATGCTCTGAATAGGGACGCTGGGATTCATGTGGTTAATGAACCGGTACAACACTAATTAAAAAGGAAATGCATTTCATATCCTTTTGACTGTAGCCTATGATGGATTCATTGATAAAGTCATTAATACAGCCATAATACATTCATACTACATTCTTAGGACATGAGGTAGAACCTGACACAGTAATGGTGGTGTTGGGGGTCCCAGGAGATAACAGTCCTCTTAAAGCAAGTGTAACCCAGGTTTCAAATAAAGTCAATTATAGGAATGAAAAGTCAAATAGGCCTAGATCAGTATAAAAAGTCATACTGGATTAAATAAACTAATGGTCAATTCATGATATCAAATGCTCTTTATTTAAAAACAACAATAGATAGTTGGTTCATAAAAAGTAATACATAATCTTAAAAAGGTTAAAATCTGAGGCTGTTGTGTGTAAAATGAGCTGAAACCATTTTCTATGAGAGGTTAAAAATCGGATTTGACAAATCCCTTTAAGTGCACTCCAATGTATAAGGTGCACTGCCCCTTTAAGAAGTCTCTTCCTGACTGCTGCAGTGTGTGTGTGTGTGTGTGTGTGTGTGTGTGAAGAAACAGCAACAGAGTGAACAGACAGAAAAACGTCTTTTTTAGACTGTTTTAAGTTACATTTTGTGAGTTAAATTATTATTTTTGTACAACTTGAGTGATTGAAGATTTAACTAAGTTTGAGAAGTTGTTTGAGTCTACAAAAACGAACTTTGTGACTGTTTAGCAGTTGAATACAGACAAGAGAGATTTTTTCATGAAATGTTTGGACAAGATGGATTCCTCACCATGTGTGTGTGGTAGTGGGAGACAGCACACACAGTCACAGAAGACATCAGATGGTCAGTAAAACCAAAAGAAGTCAAAAATAAATAGGTCTCACCTGTTAAAATAGGCTATACACATAGAATAAAGACTGACCGGTCATAAATAGAAACAATCTTAGTTTAACTTAACTGAACAAACATTTAGTTCATATACTAAATGGAAAACTAAACCTGAGAGTCTGCTCTATAAGAAAAGGGTTAAAACTAAGGGTTTTTGAATATTACCTGCCTGCCTACCTCCACCATTGTACATAGTTTGTATGCATACTGTGAAACTATTATTTTCTTTATTCTACCTTCAGTAAAGCTTGCCGGCTTATTTACATTTAAGCTCTTGTCTCTGATCTATTCATTTCAACCACTCCCTACGAATCTAGAAGCGTAAAGGTTGTTACACACCGGGGCGAACCGGCGAAAATAGCGAAAATACGCAAAATTCGGACTCGTTCCGAATAATTAAAAGACGCTTTTTCGCTTCGCTTTTTCGCTTTTTCGCTCCATGTACGGAGCCATTGACTTTATAAGGTTTAAAAAAAAAACGCATTATTCGCACGAAAAAAACGCCCCGGTGTGTAAGGACCTTTATCCTGGTCCAATATCATATATATAAGTTGCCTGTGATACAGTGACACAAGTGCTACACAAGGGTTCCCAAACCTTTCAGGCCGCTAGCCCCCAAAATAATTATAATTATTTGAACTGGGAACCCCTGAAAATAATCATATTTGAACTGGGGACCCCCCCAAAATATCATATTTGAAGTGGGACCGCCTAAAATGATCATATTTGAACTGGGGACCTCCTAAAATAATCATATTTGAACTGGGGATCCCCTCAAATAATCATATTTGAACTGGGGACCGCCCAAAATAATCATATTTTAACTGGGGACCCCCCACCCTGACAAGCACTTGGAATTGTAGGCATTACATTTAGTTTGATTCGGTTTCACAGATAAATATTGTGAAAATAGCCGAATTACAAACTTGTAGATCGGCTATTTTCACAATGTTTGCCTCTTTCTTGTGTCATTTTTGACAATTTGGTATTAAAAAGGTCTTTAAAGCAATTACATGTTAACGAAATGTGTAGTTACCCTGTATACACTTATACTGTGTGTTGGTTTGTTTACTGTTGAGAGAGAAAACAATTAAGCTAATAACCTGGGGACCCCCCAAAATCATTTGGGGACCCCCCTGGGTCCCAACCCCCAGTTTGGGAACCAGTATCTTAGAGGACGCAACTCCGCTATGGCGGGATTTGTGACCCTCTTGGCACGTAGACTCATTTTATTGAACTGGAAACAGGCCCAACCTCCCACATTCAATGTTGATCAATGTAACACCGTAAATTGGAGAAACTTAGAATTACATCGCAGGGTTCTGTACGAGAAATGTAATAAAACTTGGCAGCTCTTTATTGACTACGTAGAGGCCAGGCGATGAATGTCCTCTGGTTTATTGTGGTTTATTATGAGATATCATTATTGTTCAGCCACCATAAAAACAGCCTTTGTATGTTGGTTTTATTTTTAATTCTTATTGTAACGGCTCCTCGGCTTGGTAGGTACAGTATATAGGTAATAATGAGACAGTTGAGTTTCAAACTGATGCTGGGTTTATTTCTCTGGATTACCATAGCTCAGCACCGTGAAAACTATAGAAAAATATACACAAAAATATGCTTTCACTAAATGACAATAAAGCCATTAGACAAACATTTGACCAAAAGAGATGAACATATTATAAAGTTGCGGCAACATAAAGTAGAACAACTATCAGTAAAAGTAGGTAAGGATTAGCCCAACTATCAGTGCAAGTAATAGTTGTTTGAACTTGACTACAAACAAATAATGCACTTCTTAAAGGGTAAGACCACTTTGGTAGAGGTTTGGGTTGTGTAGTTACCTTGCCATGATGTAACTCCAAAGGTGGGCAAGAAATCAAAAATAATTGCTCCATTGATTAGAAATTGATAATTCAAAATATGCTCCTCATTGACTTACATTGTACGGTAAAACAGCTCACAAAGTCACTCTTTTAGCACGTAAATGAACCCAAACAAAGTTGATTCAGACAATATAGAGCATCACCAAACCCAGTACTGTTTGTTTTTTTAATAAAAATGTTAACTTCCTGTTGATTTTACTATTTGAAGATCCGGATCCGGATCCGCGGATCCAGTCCAGGTTTTCTACTTATTAAAAATGGCAAAATCAACAGGAAGTTGACATTTTTATTTAAAAAAAAAAAACAGTACTGGGTTTGGTGATGTTCTATATTATCTGAATCAACTTTGTTTGTGTTCGTTTTTGTGCTAAAAGAGTGACTTTGTGAGCTGTTTTACCGTACAATGTAAGTCAATGAGGAGCATATTTTGAATTATCAATTTCTAATCAATGGAGCAATTATTTTTGATTTCTTGCCCACCTTTGGAGTTACATCATGGCAAGGTAACTACACAACCCAAACCTCTACCAAAGTGGTCTTACCCTTTAAACAGTACACATAAGCCAACTTGGAACAATAAACAACATTAGACATATGACATTACCCTTTGTAAACATGACATGCTTTAAGTACACATGTGCTTCTGTTGCATTCAACATGGCATGGCATTGATGTGAACATGAACAAAATGAGAAAGAAAAAGCCTCGGATCTATTAATCTGTAATTACAATCAAGCATTACAGCCTCAATGATGTTTATTGAAAAGCAGTAGCTTACGTTTTGGGCCCTCTTCCCTCAGAGAGAAAAATAAAAATGTGCTCCTTTTCTCCCCTCGTGTGTGCGTGCGTGTTCATGTGTGTATATGAAGGGTGGCCTGGAAGGGTGTATGAACTTTATTGTTGTTAGGCCTCCACTTCCAAACCTAGACCCAGCTCTAAGGGTCTTTGTCCGTTCAACAGGGCAGACAGGCTGAGTTTCACACCTGCACAGGTGAGAGGCAGAAAGGATCGGATGAGTATCCATCGTAATTAAAAACACAGAATTACACTCATCAAACCAAATGGATTAACGAAAACATTTTCACATCGAGAAATAAAACTGTCAGTAAACACAACTGAAAAAGTATTTATGCTTGTACGTAATAGAGTGTGCTTTTGTCTCCCTAATTAAATAGTTTAAGTAATCTGGGTGGAGTCGTTTTCAGAGCTTTCACTAACAAATACAGCAGATGAGGTTTAAGTGTCGGGGTGGGAGACCTCCATAGTTAAGTGAGACACATTTAGAGCATGTCCAAACATTCCTATCAAACCCATGATATTCATTCTGAAATCGGTACCTACCAATCTATAACTAAAGACAGATTATGCTCTTGACATAAGCATTGTACAAGCCCAAAAACAAATTGCCTTCAACCAACGGTTGGGGAAGACTCGGATTATCACCTTTTAGAATGTTGCACATACCCAAGTGTAAACACAATGTTCAACTCCACATTTATAACATGCATCATAATTATTTTTAATGAACATTAATACTCGTAATTTTGAACAAAAAACAAGATTGAGTCTATTTATGGCACTGCCTCTTTGTCCAATCTTTAGCCATCAATAATAAGTTACTATGTGCAGTTTCTGAACGAAGCCGCACAAATCCCGACGCTGTGTTCAATTGCAAAGCCGCACAACACAGGCTGCCTGCATGTGTGCATGCAAGTCCTAGTGTGGGATGAACCATGTCTGTGGCTAAATGCAAGGATTTCAATCTAACTTTCACATGCAAGTTTTACTTCACTTTCAGCAACAAGGGGGGAAAAGGAGACAATAACTTCAGCAGCACATAATTCCTTTCATCAATTATGTTTTATCTTTTTATGTTTTCTCACCAGTCAATATGCCAATCCCCCCCCCTCCCCCATGTGTATAGTCCTCGTCACGGTCAATCCCTAGTCTGTCTGGCCTTGGGTAGGGTGTAGACAACCACATTAAGTCCGAAGCCATCTCTTTCCACTTGACAGTGAGGAGTTTCACCATGAGGGCCAACATGTGCAGAGGAACACGTGATACCTCCCAGTTCCGCTCTACGCTGAATAGGTGCTCTGATACAGTGACAGAACACTCTCCCCTACCGGCTTCCCACCCACAAACACAGCCAATGGACTCTGTATACAGTAACTGTAGTTCCAGGTTTTCAGAAGGTTGTATACCCGTTTCCTGTTCCAGTTCCCTTTCCCCATTGCTTTGTTTGATTGGCTCGGCAGCAGGTTTTAACTGGAAGATATCGTTTGTATAGAATGTAGTTGTTTAACTTCATATATGTGGTCAATTTATCATGACAGAGCCTATTTAAAAATAAAAATTCAGAGAACCGGCAGGTGCGGGCACTGGCACGCATTGTATCCGAATAAAGCAACCTATTTTCGGCATGGCCCATTTAGAAGTCCCCCCTGCATCACTCCCTGGTGATCGGGGAAACAAACTGCTGTTGAGGAGGGGGGGGGGGGGGGGGGGGGGGCGGTCTCTGAACTTGCCTACAATCCCTCGCCCCAAAACACGCTCACGCGGTTCTTGTATATTCTTGTATTTGTTCTATACTGCTGAGGATAAGGTTAGAAATAAGTTTAGGGATAGGCATAGTTTTACTGAGGTTTAGTTTAGGGATAAGGTGTTTTGGCACCATTTTACTGAGGTTACGTTTAGTAATAAGGTTAGGTTTAGGCATAGTTTACCGAGGTTACGTTTAGGAATACCAGGTGAATACCGCCCAATGTGCGGTGAGTGTTTTGGGGCGAGTGTTTTGGTACTCGTTAGCGAATGAGATTTTGTTCATTTAAATCGGCTGTTGACATTAAACTATGCGAGAACAGACTATATGGATTTGGGAGCGGTCTCATTTTATACATAAAACTGAAGGTTAAAGAGATTCATATAATAGAAAGCTGGTCGTCGGGTCCATCCATGGAACCGAACTGACCCGGCTCGAGTCTCCGGTTCTGGGCGGACCTGTGCTACCCTCTACCACAGAGGGAGGTGTCTTTTAGTCTTTGTTTTGGCAGGTTTTCCCGCCTGCATGACCTATTGTCCCGCTGAACTATAGACTAGGGATTAAGTATATACGTTTAGGGTAAATCTAGATTTTAATTGGAATTAATAGTTCTATGCCCACTTCCTATCAATGAAAAATGTATACAGTATAAGCTAGTGTAGTCAGTTCACAAACTGCAAATTATTGCTACTAAACTGAGATGATACTATCTTCTATGACCCATGTCCCTGACCAGTTGTACCACACACAACATTTGCATTTGATCATGTTCATTATATCTGGGGTGAGTAGAGTCTCTGACTTCAAACAAATTTAAAGCTGTGTAATTTGCTTAGATTAATTAAATGGCTCAACCTTTCACAATCACACATGTTCCCGTTTGCAACCCGGGCTGGTGACATTTTAATATAAAGAAATCTCTCTTTAGTTAAATTGTTTTTTATTATGCAAACAAATTATCAAATTCAAAAAGTTAAACAGGCTGCTGGAACAAAGGTGCTTAAAGACAAGAAGAGCTAGCTGCTCATTTCTTGAGATCCAGTGGTCTGGTCAGTTGCTTCCAGTCTCCCCAGTCGCCATGTGCTCGGCCGTGTCCCCATCTCCTCCGCCATCAGACTCAGTCCATCCCTGCTTCCCCATGATTATAGTCCACGCCTCGTCAACCTTTGATTGAATTGAGTGAAACATTTATTTTGAAGTTTGCAGAAAAAAGCACATAAAAGTACAGTTCAAATACACGGTCGACTAAATCAAATTAAAACCCCCAAAAGTCTATGGTTGGTTTCAATTGAGGTTCTTTTGTACTCAATTCATAGGGCTCTTCCTCCAGTTCCTCCGGCTCCTCTGGCTGCTCTGGTTGCTCCTCCGGCTGCTCTGGCTGCTCCTCCGGCTCCTCTGTTTCCTCTGGCTCCTCCGGCTCCTCTGGCTCCTCCGGCTGCTCATCCTCGGCCTTCACCGTCTGGTCAACCTTGAATTTAATGAATAATTTATTTAGAAGTTTGCAGATATAAAGCACATGAAAGCACAGTTCAAATACAAGGCCAACTAAATAAAATTAAAACGCCAAAAAGCCTATGGCTTGTTTCAATTGGGGTCCTATTGTACTCAATTCATAGTGCATACCTCGATTTTTAGAGTTCACAGAGCTGTCTGTAGTCAGCGGACGCCAGATATGACTGCTTCCACGCTGCTTTAGCGTCTGCTAACACCGCGCGGCTGTATGCACGGGCATGTCTTGAGTCCCCTCCAAACCTCAACCTGGGCGCTCCCACTATGGAGAACGCTCGTCGATACGGTGGTGATGGAGAAAGGGTCAGGGTTGAGTGTAGCAGCCCATTTAAGAGTAGCAATATCGTCTTTAATCTTCGCAGCGCGCTTGCAGCTCGAATTGGTCTCCGTTTCCGGTGAGGGTCTACGGCTTCGGCTTCGGCTTTTTGGCGGTTTCTTCTTACTGCCGCCCTTGGGGCCGGTTTTGCTAAACCTTTCTCTGCCAGACACGTTGCTTGCTTGAGGGTTGAACGCCGACGTAAAGACCTGTCGTAGTGACAAACACGGCATTGTATAAGAAACCAATGCTCCACCCCCCAGGATACCCGAACCATACAGATTCTACCACTTTCGTTCACGTGATCCACATACAACGGCCCCCACCTGTAGTAGCCTGATTATCACAGAGAGTGGGCGGGGTCTATGGTTTGTAACCCGGCTACGCATGCATGATAGACACACATGGCCGGAAGAGGGGCTCATACAAATCCACGCCCACTTTTGACACAACGCCGCTACTCGAGGTCCTTTAGAACGATGAACTGCAGCTCTCAATGCAATCTCTATGAGAGGCATTGTAAAATACCGTAATTTCACTGGATAACTACTGGGGCTGTAGCGATTTTTTTTGTGTTCTAGTAAACTGCCATTCGTTGAATTTATCCTTTTTAATGTCCCATATCTGTCATCTCGATATACTACCCACAATATACTATAATATACTCCATCAGTGTGTCAAAATGTCTAGCTTCTGAAAATCGTTTAAGTGGTCGCATGGTATATGCGTCACGGACGCATCCCTTTCAGCAACAAGGCGGGAAAAATGAGACAATAACTTCAGCAGCACATCATTTCTTTCATCAATTATGTTCTATCTTTTTTATCTTTTCTCACCAGTCAATATGCCAATTAATTTTCCATTAAGGATGTAACAATTTGATAAGATTCACGATATTTGGTTAAAGATACGATTTTCTCACTTTCTAGTTCAGTACCGTTTCCATTGTATGTGCACAGTAATTGACAGTATGCACCAAGAGGCGATTAGTTAACATGCTAATGAACACTTTCGTACCAGCGCTAACACCTAGCGACCAAAATTACATGATTCAAGCGATTAAAAATATATTTTCACGTCCGGTGGGATTGTTTTATCTAGGGATGTGATCTAATCTAATTTCAAATCTAATGTGAATATTCTACTGCCCTGGCGATGATTCTTTGACTATTCGACACAGCTAACCTAAAGCCACACCGCGTTGCATCCCCGACACGTTGTGGGCTTGCAGATCAGCTTGTGCTTGGCGCACGACACTGTCATATAAACAGAGTTCAGGGAGACGAGCATGAGAGGCGGAGTCGAGCTACAGGACTGACAGAGAGAGGCAGAGAATTAAGAGCTCCTCTACATTAGGCTACAGTTGTACTGAGATATCAAACAGCTGACAGCGTGAACAATAAATCAATGGCAACTTACTGTACAGTAGCATTAGCCTATATTTTAGCTGTAAATTAAAAAAAAAAAAAAAAAAATCTAATTGGAGACTGCCAGGCATCCCTAGTTGTATCGCCATCCATCTATATAAATAACCAGCTAAGTGGTTCAGTGAACCGGTGGGTTTCCAAGGCTACTTACACACACTTCCTTTTCAATTAGGCCCCCACTGAAAACCAGGACTTTAGGATGAGTACTTACTTTGACGGTGGCATCCTTGTGCAGCTTGTATTGGGCTACAATGGCAACGAGTGTGAGGTTGGTGTTTGCGTCCCAAATCGCTTGCATGGCTGTCTCCAGTTTGTCGTTTACTTCCTTGTAGACACTAGCTCCGTATTCTGGATAGTTGTTGCTATAGACATGACCGAAGGGGAGGGTGATTTTACATGATATTTGAAAAAGTATGTGTTTCTTTATTCTGCTGCAAAATGTCTAGTTTTCAATAATTGTCTGTCTTACACCCAGGCGTGCATCTGTATTATGTCTCCCTTGTTGTACTGGACAGTAAGTGGCGTTGTAGATGTTTGGTTGAAGTTGGTTGTTGTCGAGGAACAACTCGCAGCCGGCGAGCCACCCCAGCCGACAACGCCAGCTCCATTGAAAGTGGTGTGTCCCAGTCCACAGCACAGTTCAAGTTGACATACTTCTGTTTGTAGGCAAACTTAACCTTTCCAGTCAACGTGCTGGTGATGTAGGAGAACAGCTGATTAAATACAGATTAAGTGATTGCTAGCTAATACTGTGTATAGAGAGGTTTCCCGTTTTTCTGGAAATGTTTTCCACTGCCTTTTGGTTTCCTAGTTGTCTTTTATCAGCTACGGTTTCAGAGCCAAGTAATCTTTTGTTTTAAAAGCCAAGCTCTTGAAAGTGAAACTTAACTAAGATTTATGTAGAATACAAATCAGCTTATTATCCCCTGCCTTTGAAATTGTATTTAGAGTAGCCATTTATTCTTAGCTCTTTTTTTTCATACATGGGGCAAACAGGAGACACAGCTCTCCCTACAAAATATGCCGGCCACTATGACGCATCACTTCAACGAACAGCAGCGGCCAATGAGGCATTGAGAAAATGCCAGAAATCTAAAGCCTGGCACTTCTATAGTCAGACGACAGCCAAAAGCACCTGCATTATGTAACCAATAACACAGTCATCTTACCCAGTGGCTAGCCAAAATGTGCTGTCAACGGTCACGGTTCCTTGGCCCATCTCAACTATTTTAGTACAGTCACACAGTAGAAATGGGACAATAAAGTATAGCTGAGATGGTTTTCCTGACCTGATCTTCAAGAGTGATCCCTGTTAACATGTTGTTCGGGTCTGTCACTGTCTGTAGGGAGTTTGTGATGGTCAAGGCATGTTTTGGCACCTTGCGATTTATTTCCAGTTTCTTGGGGAGACGGGTACCAGTATCACCAACTATTCTGAATCCCTGAGACAAACAAGGACAGCCAGCCACAAGAATAAAGTTAAGGTTGAGCACTAGTGGTAAATGGTAAATGGTGCATTTATATAGCGCTTTTATCCAAAGCGCTTTACATTGATTGTGCCATTCACCCATTCACACACCGATGGCGGAGGAAACCATGCAAGGCACCAACCTGCTCATCGGGAGCAATTAGGGGTTCAGCGTCTCGCTCAAGGACACTTCAACACAGCCCGGGATCGAAGTGTGAACCTTGCGGTTTCCAGTTCACTCTACCCGGCCACCCCTGAGCCCAGGGCCGCTGACAGGCGGGGCTAAAGGGTACAGATGTCCCCCCACCCGGAGCGGGGGGGCCTCAGGTGAGGGGGGTCCCGCCGTAACAGAGACGTCGCAAATGTATTTATTTATATTTGTGTGGCGAGTGGCGACGACGAGGTCACTGGACCGGTTTAACTGCGCGCAGCGCTGCGCTGCGCTGCCGGCTGCGCCGCTCTGGCTGGTGGAGGGGGGGGGGGTCACACAGCTGAGCTACCCATAATCACTGTGTATGCGCGCTGCGTGCGTCGCGACTTGTCTGTGAGAGAGAGAGAGGGAGAGAGAGAGAGAGAGAGAGAGAGAGAGAGAGTGGGGGGGGGGGGGGGGGGGGGGGGGGGGGGGGGGGTTGCCAGGTAAAGTGTATGTAAAAAGCAAACATTTGCGAAAACCTGCCCTTACAGTATTGATTGATTGATTGAATATTTTATTGGCAGAAAGTACAGTTAAAACACTTTGTCTAAAAGGTCCGTCCAAAAAAGTCCTTGCGGTCTTGTTTCCATTGAGGTCCTTGGTATTCAATTCATAAACATATAATATTCATTGACCGGTTGCTTATTGCTCTCACAGAATACATGGCAACACTAGAAGGGGTCGGTCGGGTGAGAAAAGTAAACAGGATTTATGATGAGACAGAAAATAGCATGTTTTCAACTAGAAATTATGAATTTAGGAGATATTTGGACGTTGGAGGGACATCTATTGTGAGTGAGTACAGAATGTTTAATGTGCATAAATGGCCGCCGTGCCTAAGTAAAAGTGCAAAAGTATAAAATGCACTCGTATCGAAAGTAAAAGTACTCATTATGCAGAATGTCCCATTTCAAGTTTTCAAATGTATAAAAACCTTTTGAAAATAGCAGATCTACAAGCTCTGTGAGCTTGTAGATCTCTGTGAGCTGTAGATCTCACCCTATAAAGGCTACATCTCGAGTAAAAGTACTCACAAGGACTGGAGTACTTTTACTTTTGTTACTCAAAGTACATTTTTATACCAATACTTTTGTACCTTTACTGAAATACATTTTGAATTGACTTTTACTTGTAAGGGAGTATTTCTACATTGCAGTATTTATAATTTTACTTAAGTAAAACATGAGAATACTTTTTCCACCACTGGTTATGAACAGAACTGACTATATATTGGCTTGAGGTGGCTAAAGTGGCCAACGCGAAATCGCGCAGACACCCGACTTAATGTTTTGAGGTAAAAAATAATAATAAATTAATTCAAAAACCGAGAAAAACCCGAATAAAATGATAAGAAATTAATAAATAACCGAATTAAAACCGGAAAAAAATCGCGCGCGTGCATGAGGCATGGGGGGGGGGCCCACTTTCAAAAAACCTGTCCCCCCGAATCCTGTCCTCAGCCCTGAGCCACTCGTTTGCCATTCGCAAAATCAAGAAAGAGTGCTTACCACTAGTGCTTACCCATCTTTCGAGCTTTTTCTTGACATCAAACTCCACCGTGTTACCTCCTAAAGGATTAATTTCATTCAAGTTAAACCATTTTGCAAACTTAATATTGTACATGTTGTGGCACTTTGTTGTGCTTATTTCACTACAATGATCATTGGTCAACATGTAAGAAAAAGGATAAAGAGGAAGAAAAAATTCTCATCATCATCTGATGATGTCATAAATAAATGTCAGGTTTGTGTGAATAAAAGATAACTTAATGGAGCAATCGCCATGCCTTTTTAGCAGTTGTCGGTAATATGCATGTTATTGTTTTACCCGTCCGTTCGTCCGTCCGTCCGTCCGTCCGTCCGTGTGTGTGTGTGTGTGTGTGTGTGTGTGTGTGTGTGTGTGTGTGTGTGTGTGTGTGTGTGTGTGTGTGTGTGTGTGTGTGTGTGTGTGTGTGTGTGTGTGTGTGTGTGTGTGTGTGTGTGTGTGTGTGTTGTGTGTGTGTCCGTGTCCGTGTGTGTCCGTGTGTCCTGTTTGTGTGTTAGCAGCTAATCTCTGGCACCGTTGGCCCGGTCGCTCCGAAACTGTGCACACACACTCCCTGGATGCCAATTCAGAACCTCTGCCTCAAACTTTTCACATGGGCCTGTTATAGCTCCACCTGGAGGCCGATTTGTGCAAAACCCATTTTTTAATATTACTCCTACAGATTTTATCCAAACGTCATGCAAATCGGTACACAGTATCTCTACAGTCATGTGATCAACACGGATCTGTCCGATTTCCCATATTCCATCCTCATTGCCTATGGTTGGCTTCCAAAGTTTGCAGGATTGGTCCATTTTGAACAAAATGCCTCAAACCATGAACGCAGCTTGCGATTTCCGTGAAATTTCACAAACACATTCCCACTAGGCCAAGGAAGAAATGCCACCCTTTTTCACATTGGCCTGTTATAGCGTCACCAGCAGGTCTAATTTAGCAAAACACATTTTTGGAACAAAATGCCTCACATCATGAATGCAGTGTCCCATTGCCGTGAACGACCTAAGAAGAAATGGCACCCTTTTCACATTGGCCTATTATAGCGCCACCAGGAGGCCACAATAACGTACCTGACCTGGTGGAGAGCTGTAAATTGTATAATAATTAGTAATTGATTTGTGAGATTACTATAATGTGTAGCCTACCTCTATTTGTTCAATGTCAATTGTATACAAAAAAGATAAGAGGGCACTATAACTGCAATTTATATTCCTGTTTGATTATTGATTTATTATTGTTTTATTTATTTCATTTCAGTGATATAGTGTGTGTGTGTGTGTGTGTGTGTGTGTGTGTGTGTGTGTGTGTGTGTGTGTGTGTGTGTGTGTGTGTGTGTGTGTGTGTGTGTGTGTGTGTGTGTGTGTGTGTGTGAGAGTGTGCTCGTTCATGTGTGTATATGAAGGGTGGTCTGGAAGGGTGTATGACTCTCTGCCTGAACTACTGTCCCAGTCTGTCCCTGCCCATGTATTTAGAACTCTGGCATTTTATAGTCTATTCACCAACTTTCAGATAAATGTGAGTCTTCTACAACCTTCAACGGACGCTGGTGTAAAGAAGGTGTAAAGAAGTCATGGGTGAAATTAGTTTTTGTCCGGTGATAAGCTTAGACTTTTTACGGGGGCCAGTTACAAATTGCAGCCACCTGTAGGCGCTCTTTTATAGAGGTTTTGAAGGAGGCACATTTTGTTATGACTGTTGGCAGGACATTCCACATTCTACCGGCATAGCAGATAGAAAGAAAAGAAGGTGGAATTTAGTGGTAATGATGAGGATATTCATATTTAATCCACATTTAATCTGATCTGACATTGTTATGATCATGAATATCTCCCAAACCTTAGTAGTGTTAGTACTGTTATAATACTAAATCTCCTATCTGACTATTGGAATGTGTTTTAGCAGTCTCGTGTCTTCACTTGGATCATTCCAGAGTGTTATGTTACACTAAGGGACTGGGGCCTGTCTGTGACTTTTTGACCCTTGGAGCCCCAACTTTGTGTTTATGTTACAGAGAGAGAGAGAGAGAGAGAGAGAGAGAGAGAGAGAGAGGGGGGGGGGGGGGGCAGGTGGGGGTGTTGGGTTGGGTGTCCTGTCTCCTGCACTCTCCTGGTTCCCTGGTTAACTCTCTCCCTCTCCCTCTCTCTCTGCAAAAATAGCAGATCTACAAGCTCAAAATGATACGAGAGTCTGTCTGCCCGACGGTATATGCAATGTGGCCCTCTGGAGTGAGTGTGGAAATATAGTGGCCTTCTACATCATCAAAGTTGCCCACCCCTGCTCTAGTGCATGATATTCCGCTTGCCTGCTTATTATTATATCCTGATATCCTGTTTCAAAGGAAACCTTTTGTCTGCAGGAAACCAACAGACATGCTTTAGCATAGATAAGAGAAACCGCACGCACGCGCGCACGCACGCACGCACGCACGCACGCACGCACGCACGCACGCACGCACGCACGCACGCACGCACGGGGAGAGAAGGAGCCCATTTTAATTTTTCACTCTGAGGGAGAGGACCCAAAGTATAAGCTGCTGCGTTTTCATTCAACATTATTGAGGCTGTAATGCTTGATTGTAATGACAGATTAATAGCAACCTTAAGGCTTTTTCTTTCTCATTTTGTTTTTATATCAAGAAACATGAATGACGCTCATCCTAACGTCTTCCGTCAGAGTGTGAAGAACAGAGTTGTAGCAGTGATGCAGACCACCATGTTGAAACCAGTGATCAAGTTACACAGAATAGGTATGTACTGTTTTACTATGTTTATTGTAAACATTTAGTCTAATAGGTATGTACAGATTTATTATGTTACTGTAAACATTTGTGGCCCTATCTTGGGCACCGCCTTACCCCTTAACCCTAAACTTACTAGCCATTTTTTTAAAATACTTCAACTAGCCGATCTACATCGACACATTGTGAGCTAGCAGGGCGGGAAATTGCCGTTTTCAATACACGATAGTGCACTTGGTGATACAAGCGCGAAATTTGGCACAGATGTCCTTCATATGACCCTAATTGATAATCAACCTCTGGCCACGCAAAAATCCTAAGATTTCAAGATGGCCACCACCAGTTTTCAAAATGGCTGCAACTGGGCAAATGTTTTGGACTATATAACTTTGCTGGGGCTTATTTTAATATATGAGAATATGTTCTGGAGGTATTTCTACCCAGTACGATCAAAAATAACATTAGGTTCCAATATGGCGGCATGTTTTCCAATATGGCTGCCGATAAATTGCAGAAATGTGCATCTGCTTATGGTTTATCCACATGAGCTTGTAGTACATGTATTTGTATTAATTACCATACATAGAATCCATTTATGGAACATTTGAAAGTGATTTATTAGCTTGGTAAAGCTTAGCGCTTACTTTTTGTTTTCATCATCAAGTCATGATAAACACATTCTCATTTACAATGGTGGCTGGGCAAGTGACAGGCCAGTGTACTAGCAACTGCAACCACAGAGGGGTGTGCAGATAAGTCCAAACTTAAAGCATTTGCAGTGTCCAGAACATGCTTTTTTACTTCCACATCGTGTCAGCTTCTGGCATAATTTGGCAAACAGGACTGCACAATAGTGACTGGCCCTGTATATGTCCTACTTGGAATGCACTTCACTTGCATTCACTTCCTTGTAGGAACTACTTCTATGAAGTTCTATCGTACATGAGTACTATGAACTCCTCAATGACTTGCATATGTTTATCATTTATTGCAACAGGTGTTGAACCTAATTTGGAGAAGTTGTCTGCCATGCTGACCTTTTTCCCTTTCCATGGAAGGACGAAACTGTGGCATCCCCTGATTGCATGAAAGAAGCAAAGACCTGATGACTTTGATTCAATAGCTGATGCAATTTCATGAACAGGGATCCATCTGAGATCCTTCCCTCCTTCCAAAGGCAATCCACAGCTAATTCAAGACAAGGCTTTGAACAAGTGAAACTGTTATGTCAACAATGTCAGTATCTGAGGCAGAGCTCAGAGGATAGCATCTGACACATCATGATTCACAGCTCAGATACTGACGTCTTATAGACCCCCTGGTATTGCTGAGGTGGAGCGCCACACTCACCGTACCGTACACTGATCCTGATCGAACCCATGACCATGTGATCCGAAGGTGAAAGCTCTACCGACTGAGCTACCCAGACACAAAGACTTGGCTTGAAAAAGCTGTTGAAGAACCTCAGATGGATCCCTCTTCATGAAAATGCATCAGCTATTGGATCAAAGTCATCAGGTCTTTGCTTCTTTCATGCGTTCAGCAGATGCCATACAGTTTTGTCCTTCCACGGAAAGAGAAAAGGGTCAGCACCTGTTTGAGAAAATATCCCTATATATATATATCTAAGTTTTTGTATTTATTGGTGAACATATTGAAAATTCTGTTGCCATAGGTCATTAAAAAGCTACCAAATCACTTTAAAATGTGCTATAAATTGATTCTGTGTATGGTAATTAATACAAATACATGTGCTACAAGCTCATGTGAATGTACATTTATGCAATGTATCGGCAGCCATATTGGAAAATATGCCGCCATATTGGAACCTAATATATATTTTTTAATCTGATTTGGTAGAAATACTGTCAGAACATATTCTCCTACATTAAAATAAGGGGGAAATCAAAGATTTACAGCCCCAGCAAAGTGATATAGTCCAAAATGTTGGCCCAGTTGCAGCCATTTTGAAAACTGGTGGTGGCCATCTTGAAATCTTAGGATTTTTGTGTGGCCAGAGGTTGATTATCAATTAGGGTCATATGAAGGACATCTGTGCCAAATTTCGCGCTTGTATCACCAAGTGCACTATGGTATCAATTTCCCGCCCTGCTAAGCTTGTAGATTGGCTATTTGAACTATTTGAAAATGTTTGTCAAAATAGTAAAAAATGACAAAGAAGTTTAGGGATAAGGGGTAAGGCGGCGCCCACGATAGGGCCCTTGGTCTAATAGCTATGTACTGATTTATTATGTTATGTAAACATCTAGTCTAATAGGTATACTGATTTTTTTTTCTTTTCTTAAGAATTATAATTTACATTTGTGTGGTCGTGGAACTGTGTGTGTGTGTGTGTGTGTGTGTGTGTGTGTGTGTGTGTGTGTGTGTGTGTGTGTGTGTGTGTGTGTGTGTGTGTGTGTGTGTGTGTGTGTGTGTGTGTGTGTGTGTGTGTGTGTGTGTGTGTGTGTGTGTGTGTGTGTGTGCGAGAGAGAGAGAGAGAGAGAGAGGGAGAGAAACAATGTTGCCATATGTTGTGAGAGAGATAAGCAACCAGGGGCCTGTTTCACGAAACCTATATTGGTTATTATTATGCTTATTATTATAAATAAATTAAATTATAAATTCATAAATATAATACTTTTTTTTTTAACTGGAAACACAGTTTTCTGCTCCTCATTATCAACCTGTGGTTTGGATCCTGTTTCCAAGGAAACCTTTTGTCTGCAGGAAACCGACAGAAATGCTTTAGCATAGATAAGAGAAACCGCACGCACGCACGTACGCACGCACGCACGCACGCACGCACGCACGCACGCACGCACGCACGCACGCACGCACGCACACACACACACACACACACACACACACACACACACACACACTCGGGGAGAGAAGGAGCCCATTTTCATTTTTCATTTTTCGCTGATTGCAACACAAAGATGCAACCAGTTACACTAATTATACACAAACAAGAGTGCAACACACACACGCGCGCGCGCACACACACACACACACACACACACACACACACACACACACACACACACACACACACACACACACACACACACACACACACACACACACACACACACAGGGAGAGAGAGAGAGAGAGAGAGAGAGAGAGAGAGAGAGAGAGAGAGAGAGAGAGAGAGAGAGAGAGAGAGAGAGAGAGAGAGAGAGAGAGAGAGAGAGAGAGAGAGAGAGAGAGAGAGAGAGAGAGAGAGAGCGTGCGTGCGTGTGCGTTTCCCAACAAGGTGTTGCAATTCATAGGTGCCGGAAGGGGGGCAAGACAAATAATAGAACACCAGATACACCACATGTGGTGTATCTGGTGTGTCCATGGAAACTAATGTGGCATTGCAGAACACAAGATACTCAATATATGGGGGAACAAAGCACACGCCCAAACTATTCACCTGTTTCTTGGCTGTGTGTTTTCCACTTCCTGTCGGATTTCATTGGATATCATTAGTCATCTGACCGGTTTCATTGGATTTCATTGGATCAAAAGACAGGAAGTGGAACACAGTGAAAAGTCTAGGAAACAGGTGGATACTTCCGTGGAATTTAAGTGCACATGCACTGTGGCATGTGTGATCATGGACTCCTTATTCATCGAGGTGAAAACACATAATTTAAAGTCATTGGGCCTCATGCAGCAATAAGTTCCTATTACATTTCTTCCTAAGTGAATTCCTAAGAGAAATCGAGTCAGATTCATGAAACATTCTTAAAAGGCAGAATTGTAACTATCGTAATCGTAAAGTTCATCCCAATTACCATAGGTAGCCGCCCCACCAATCCCCATAAGGCATGACTGCATGGCTCATGCCTGCAGTCACACCTGTGTGTGATTGCTGCACACAGAAATCACAGGAAATCACACACAGAAATAAAATTGAGAGAATGAAGTAAAGAATATAGATGGTTGCACACCAGACTCCAAACATAAAAATAAATACATTAATAGTTCTGTGGAGGTACTTCTGAAATGAACAGAAACTTGTTTTATTTAATTAATTAATGTATTTTATTATTTCTCTCACATTAATCAACATATCACCACTAGACATCAATGTACATTTGCTGAAATTAGCAGTTAAAAATGTTATCCATATTTCATGTTCAGGAGTAGCGTTGGTAGTGGATATAAAACATTTTATTACTGAAAGCTGGAGGGTGGATATGGAGGGTCTTTAAGGTAGCAGCTGCTTGCTACGTAATGGGGTGGAAATAAGGGTGATATGGTGGTGCAAGGAGGGGTTTAGGGGGCTGTGTGGGGGGTATGGGGGTGAAAACACTGAGCTTGTAGATCGGCTATTTTCAAACAAAGTATAAAATAGGGTTAAAGTGATTACACTGTTCCTCGTTTGCTGTGGACCCCCTAGAACCCCCTTGGGACAGATCACAGCTAAGAAAACATTGGAGTATACCAAAATCTTCTTAAAAACCTCTTAAGTGGGTCGAAGAAGAAATGCCCTCTTAAGAAAGTGTGCGTAGATTCTCTTCTTACCTAAGAACAGATCACAATTAAGAAAACATTGGAGTATACCAAAATCTTCTTAAAAACTTTTTAAGTGGGTTTAAGAAGAAATTTCCTCTTAAGAACGGTTGCTGCATGAGGCCCATTGTTAATGTCTCTTATTGTAAGCTAGTACAGCAAGGCTAGATTTCATATGGAGTATAGCTTACATCTTGCTGACTGTGTTAGAACAGTATTTTAGGTTTGTCGGGTCCATAAAATAATGGGTGCTGACCGGGTTTGTCTTTTTTTTTCTTTCTTTTTTTTTGTCGGCTCCCCTCGGATCTTGGAAACCATTTCAGGGGTCCAGTAGGGTTTGGGTTCGTCATTTTGAACCTGTGTATAATATTTAATAATCTAATATGTTTATTATTTATTCTGACTTCTTTATTACTAAGGGATGTTTATTGAAATGCAATGTTTCATAAAGTTCTTCTAACTTTCACTATAGACCATATTCACACGGCGGCCATGTTTCTATGAAGTCAATGAAAGTTGTCACCCCGGGTGGCGGCACTTTCAATGTTAAATTCCAATATGGCCGCCGTGTGAATATGGTCTATACACTAGCATAGTAGCATCAGGTGTTTGCATACATTTTTCCCCCCTTTTTGACCACATTGTCCCTCGGGCTGGGTTGGACCCTCTAGGGGTCAGAATTGTGACACCCCTGGTCTAGAGGTAAGGCCATGGGGGTACCAATATAGACAGACAGATGTAGACATCCTTAGCCTGCATCAGCTGTGCAGGCTAAAAACACACGAAAACACCACACAATGTAACATGCCCATGTTACATGCATATGCTTGGAATATTTTAGGCCAGCTAAGAGGCTCAGAATTTGCTCTGAACTATCTTCCCAGTAGATAGTGATGTTGGTGATCCATATGGCCTTTTCCATTAATGCCATATTTTGGCCAAATATTCTAGTTGCACACAATATATTTTTAAATGAAGTGGGATTTGTGCACTTGCTCTGCACAGTGCATGATGATAAAAAATAAGTATAATTGCTGAATCAATACACATCCATTATTGTCTGTTATTGTTGAAGTTGACTTAATATAAGTGTCCTATGTTAATGGGAATTCCTTAATTCCAGACCAGTCTATGGAGTGCGGACTGCCGGTGAAGATGAACTCTCAAGACACAGCCAGGTCTGTTTCTAATAAACAGAAGGAACATGGAGACCAACAGGACCTCGGTAAGTTTCAAGCTCTCTTTTTCTTTGCTTTCTTTAATGTTGTCCATCATCTTTCACATCTAATGTAAAACTGAAGATTATTGTTACTGTCTCTCCTAAAAAAAAGTAAAAACTATTTGGCAAAGACACATTGTAAAACTGACATTTCGTGTAATGTAGGCAATGAACTACAATGCTGGTGAATGTATGAATCTGGCTCTTATCAGGTTTGTGTTTTCTATCTTAGATACCCATCTTGCCCTGTCCTCAGTTACAACAAGACGATTCTGCTGTAACCAATGTGGACTAAGCTTCACTTCACTTTATTATCTCAAAGTACACAAGCAAATTCACACCGGAGAGAAGCCTTACTGCTGTGAACAATGTGGAAAAAGCTTCACTGTCAAATCTAGCCTCGTACAACACAAGAAGATTCACACTGGAGAGAGGCCTTACTGCTGTGACCAGTGTTTGAAAAGGTTCACTCTAAAGGCAGATCTGAAAAAACACCTAAAAATTCACACTGGAGAGAAGCCTTACTGCTGTGACCAGTGTTTGAAAAGATTTTCTGATATGTCTTATCTCAAAACACACCAGAAAAGTCACACTGGAGAGAAGCCTTATTGCTGTGACCAATGTGGGAAAAGCTACTCTAGACTGGAACATCTTAAAATACACCAGCGAATACACACCGGAGAGAAACCTTACAGCTGTGACCAATGTGGGGAAAGGTTTACTCAATCCAGTATTCTCAAAATACACCAGAGAATGCACACTGGAGAGAAGCCTTTCTGCTGTGACCAATGTGGGAAAAGCTTCAGACAAAGGCCTCACCTTGTGAAACACAAGAGAATTCACACTGGAGAGAAGCCTTACTGCTGTGACCAATGTGGGAAGAAGTTTGGCGACAATCCTCAACTCAAAGAACATCAGAGAATTCACACTGGAGAGAAGCCTTACTGCTGTGGCACGTGTTATAAAATGTTCAGAACACTGACTCATCTCAAAGTACACCAGAAATGTCACAGTGGACAGAAGCCTTACTCCTGTGACCAGTGTGGAAAAAGCTACACCTTAGGGTCTCAGCTTAAAAGTCACCAGAAGATTCACAAAGGAGAGAAGCCTTACTTCTGTGACCAGTGTGGGCTACGGTTTACTTTAGGGTCTCAGCTTAAAAGTCACCAGAAGATTCACCAGAAGAAGATTCACCAGAAGAAGATTCACACAGGAGAGAAGCCTTACTCCTGTGACCAGTGTGGCAAAATGTTAAGTTCTGTGCTTTCTTTAAAAAGACACCAGATGAATCACTCTAGAGAGAAGCCTCACAGCTGTGACCAGTGTGGGAAAAGGTTTGCTCTAAAGCCGGCTCTCAAATCACACCAAAGAATGCACACTGGAGAGAAGCCTTACTGCTGTGTCCAGTGTGCGAAAAGGTTCACTAGACTGTCTACTCTCAATATTCACCAGAGAATTCACACCGGAGAGAAATCTTACTACTGTGACAAGTGTGGGAAAATGTTTCGCAGATCGCATCACCTGAAACTACACGAGGTAACTCACACTGGAGTGAGGTCATTCAGCTGTGACCAGTGTGGGAAAAGCTTCACTCAAAATAGTAGCCTCGTTCAACACCAGATAATTCACAGTGGAGAGAAGCCTTACTGCTGTGACCAGTGTGGGAAAAGGTTCAATAGATTGGATTCTCTCAAAAAACACCAGAGAATTCACACTGGAGAAAAGCGTTACTGCTGTGACCAGTGTGGGAAAAGGTTCGCTCTAAAGGGGGATCTCAACAAACACCAAATAACTCACAGTGGAGAGAAGCCTTACTGCTGTGACCAGTGTGGGAAAAAGTCCACTACATCGTCTGGTCATAAAGTACACCAGAGAATACACACCGGAGAGAAGCCTTACTGCTGTGACCAGTGTGGGAAAAAGTCCACTACATTGTCTGGTCATAAAGTACACCAGATAATACACACCGGAGAGAAGCCTTACAGCTGTGATCAGTGTGGGAAGTGTTTTACTCAGTGTGGATCCTTCAAAAGGCATCGGTGCATCCATACTGGAGAGCTTACTGCTGTGACCCATCCAGGACCATCTCTGTTAAACAGGAGGAACATGAAGACCACCAGGACCTCAGTAAGTCTCATTCTCACAGTTTATTTCGCTCACATCCTAGCTACTAGGTTCCAAAATAGGCTTTCTAGAAGAATCCAGGCTCAGTGTGAACTCATTGTGTATATTTGGGTTCCCAAATCTATTTTTCCTGGTTAAGAATAGATCGAAATAAGAAATCCCGGGATGCTAATTCCCTATACAGTAGGCAACCCTAGAGCAGTGGTTCTCAAAGTGGGGTCCGGGGACTCCCAGGAGTCTTTGAGGGAGTTCCAGGGGGCCCCCAGCTAAATGATAGATAGTTAAGAACCAAATGGACCCTTATGGATCTGTAACTCAGAGAGTGTACAAAAACATTTGTAAACTCTCTAAGTTAAATTCACATTGATTTTACAATATAAATTGGGGTCCCAAAGAAAGAAATGCCATTAAATGGGGGTTCGTAGCCTAATGCATGTCAAACTGGGGGTCTTTGAAATTAAAAACCACTGCTAGAGCCGTAAAAATCTTGGCACATCTTTTCAAATGGAGGTCCGCAGGCTAGTAAGTGTCAATTTGGGGGTCCTTGACGTGAAAAGGTTTGACAACCACTGCCCTAGAGTGCACCTTTAGCTGCAGCTATGCTCTAATAATAATAGTGCTCCCCTTAGTGTCTTTTATTTAATGCAAACAAACAGGCAAAATGTCTTATGTATCTATTAGACATGGTTTACGACATCGAATGTTATACTCAAATGTTCTACTCAGTGTTAGTTTAATGCATGTCAACATGCTCTGTCTTACTTTGCCATCAAATGTGTTCACCTCTCTCACAGGCTCCGTTAAGCAGCTCTGAGCCATCTGATGATTGATGTCCAACTACCAGGGTCCTCTGGACATCCAGGAGGATGAACCTGTGGGAAGTTTCTGCTTACATTTGCCATAATTAAAGGACGACTTCACCGCTTTTCAACCTAGCTTCATATAATTGGTCCTCACTCATTGGTCCTCACTCATGATGAAATGGTACAATTTTTTTCTACTTGGTCTGTGTCTCATAGGAGGGCTGTGGACAGTCCAGAAACCCGTCTACCAGTGACATCATCGTTAGGCAGGATTTTTTTTTTCAACAAGATTTCACATTTTTTATTTAGATTTGTATTAACACGAGAACAATGGCTTCTTTTATTGCATTGCAACTTTCCAGGAATAGAAAGCCTGCAGTTTCTGTTAGCTTGGATTCCCCATTGATGATGTCACTGGTAGACGGGACTCTGAACTGTCCACAACCCTCCTCTGAGACACAGACCGAGTAGATTTTTTTTTTACCATTTTATCATGAGTATTAGTGAGGACCAATTATATGAAGACATGTTGAAAAGTGGTGAAGTCGTCCTTTAAGATAGTTTGAGATTGTATTTAGAGCTGCTGAGTGTGGAGTTTGAGAATTTACCTATAGTTGTTAAAAATGTTTATTCATAAAATCTCATACCTTTTGGAGAGTTTCCATAGTAGGGCATTGTGTGACGGTGGCCCTCATTTATAAAAGTTGCGCAGACCAAATAATGGGCGTACGCCGAGTTCACCGCAATTGTCAGGATGTATCAATATATCGTGACTTTGACTTGAGTGTACGGCCCGCTCAGATCTCACGTCTGGTCTGAGGGCGTGTAGGATTTGTCTTCACCAGCTTGTTCCATCGTAGACATGCGGAGCAGCATTGTCTGACCATCTGACAGGCATCTAAACAATGCATTCACTCCAGAAATGTATAGGTATAAAACTAATATAATACATGAGAGAAAGAAAATATTTGTAAGGGCATACATCGACGATGTGTCTAAGACTCTACATCATATTCCCTAATACAGTGGATCTCAAACGTTTTAATTTCAAGGAACCCCAAGTTGGTGTGCATTAGGACACCAACCCCGATGACCAGATGGCCCCTTACGGGTCCTGTTGGTTCTATTTGTACACGCTTAGAGTTAAGCGCACTACATACTCCATACAGCGTCTGAAAATCTCCCGGGTGGGAAAGGCTTTCCGAAACATAAGAACTATATATGGGAGAGTCAGGACATCTGGACGCACGGGTTCCGAGGAAAGGTTTTGGGACCGCCCTTTCCGAAGCTCGGAATGAAGCTCGATTTGGAGTTATATCACCTCTCTTTCTGAAGAAAGTTGTGCATGTTCACTTTTTTTTCTCATTATGATCGCAAGTCTTATCGTTTCTAAACACACCGGCGATACGTGCACGCCGCTCAGACAACAGACATTCCGATCGGGGCGGAGTCTCTGTCCAGCAGCCCAGCGTAAAAACACCATGTTTCGCCATGTGAGCGGAAAACTCACTTACTTTTTCACCTCTCCACAGACCTCGCTAAATCCCTTATGATCGCGTGTTCAACTGTTTGTAGACAAACAGGGTAGTTGTGTGAGTGGCCCAGAGAAGAAATGTTCAATCGGCGACATTCCATTTAGCAGTAGTAGCAGTTTCTAAACAGCGTTTCTGTTACAATCCTTATGTCTAGGAGTGAAGGACTGTGACATAAAGTTGGTGTGTGAAATGAAGCTTTATTGATTTTGACCGTTTTTTCTATGGCATACAGAAAGTGACAGATATTGAATATACAAATAGGTGAATTAACTTAAATTATACAAACTTTATAAAGGGACCCCAGTGCAGAAAATCAATAAACAAATATAAGAAGCTTACCTACTCTTTTAAACCCCTATCTAGCCTAATCTCTATCAAATCAAAATTACATCAAATCCCTAATCTAAACTAACTTCCCTAATCTAACCTGAATCAAAACAAGACAAGTACAAAAAGCAGGCACTAGCGGCCCAACATAAATACACAACAAAGTTGTGCACCGTATTTTTACTTCTGAGGGTTATCACTTATCCGTGGGTCAATACTATTATAGCAAGCTCGAGGCAACCAGGACGCAATACAAGGCAACACAGAATACCAGGGGATACCAAACTTTTAGCCCCCAAAGTATTGACAATATGTTTAAATGGACAGCGTGTAGCAGCACAGCTTTAGCACACCACACACTGCCAATGTGCACAGCTGTTGACAGCACTTAAATAGGTGGCCTTCTTCAGTGATTGGTCCAGTCTGATTGAAGGTGCCTAGCCAATCAATGGCAGCCAGGTGTCCTCCACAGCAGGACCTGAGCTGGATAAATGCATGTCAGGGTGCATACCAATACAACAGTGAAGACAATAACTAAAACCCTTACATGTAACACCCCCACCCTCAAAATCAAATCCCGGACGAGCCCCCATTTATGTTACAATCCTTATGTCTAGGAGTGAAGGACTGTGACATAAAGTTGGTGTGTGAAATGAAGCTTTATTGGTTTTGACCGTTTTTTCTATGGCATACAGAAAGTGACAGATATCGAATATACAAATAGGTGAATTAACTTAAATTATACAAACTTTATAAAGGGACCCCAGTGCAGAAAATCAATAAACAAATATACGATACGATACGATACGATAATACTTTATTGTCAGTTTGCACTGAAATTTGTCTTGCGACCCAGAAACAGCCATGTATGCAACATATAACAGTACACACATTTGACATGACACAAGAAAACAACAAAATACAAATACATACATAAAGACATGCAAAGACAAGAGCAATGTCCAAAAAAATATAAGAAGCTTACCTACTCTTTTAAACCCCTATCTAGCCTAATCTCTATCAAATCAAAATTACATCAAATCCCTAATCTAAACTAACATCCCTAATCAGGAGAGAGCACTGAACATGCATTTTCTGTTTAATAAAGAGCTGGAGAGACATGGGAGACTCCTTTTACTGAACAAACACTCTATAGCAATGAGTTCTATCAGAATATAGAGCTATTTAACCAAAGTAAATCACTTACCCTACCTTTAAGGGTCCATTTGGTTCTTTTTGTACACTCTCAGAGTTACAGACCTGTAAGGTTCCATTTGGTTCCTAGATATCAATAATACAGTTTACAGTTTGCAGTTTAGGCATTTAGCAGACGCTCTTAATCCAGAGCAATTTACTTATAATAACTATCAATAATTTAGCTGGGGGACCCTTGAAACCACCTCAAGGACCCATTGGGTTACGGTGAGAACCACTACCCTTATACTTATTGTCGGAAAGACATGGCTTTCAGATCAGCCTTTCAACCCTGCTTCCCTTAACCTTGGGTACCTTGGACCCCTTATGGCAAATCCCAGCCCAGGGCAGGTGATATGAAGTCTCATGTCTGCCTATTAAACGATGGTCAAAGAAGAGAGGAATTAATAGGACAGAGAATAGCACATGCAGCGGGGCTCATAAACCTTGCTTATAAGCTTACAATAATGAAGAATGAATCAAATCACTTAACTGCATAGTGCTGTGTGTGTAAAGCTTGTATTGCTAAAATTACACATCTTAGGGACAGGATGTTACTGCAATACATACACACGCAAAGTGGTTACTGGACGCCAAAGTTACTGGACGTGCATTGGGTCATGATAGGGCCTCGTATGACACAGGAGATGTCGACAGGACTGGTCACTCAGAAGTGGCAAACAGGATGAAGAAATACATGAGAATGTAATCTGAATCTAATCTCTAATTTGGTTGTGTTATATCGTAGAACCAATTATAAATTATGCTAACGCGTGATATCAATTATCTGAACTCATGTTACTATGATGTACAGTACTATGACAAAATGGTTATTTTTGTGAATTATTGTTGATTTAATTCATTCTTATACTTTGAGACTATGAGTCAGTCCTTCCTTAATATTACTTTTTTGATCCTGAAGAAATAATCAAGAATGTGATTATATTATTTTGGTTTATTTTATTGTTTTTTGACCATACTGTATTATTATGTCTAATCATGTGTTTGAATTGTACTCAACTTGGGAGATGTAATGTATGGGGCTGTTTGTGCAGCAGTGACAGTGGAGCAAGGAGGCAAACAGAAGTTGGTTAAATGACGAAATTAAGTAGGAAAGTACATAGCAGGTGCATCCTGTACTTTGGGCTGGTGAATGCAGATTACACCCCCCCCCCCCACACACACACACACACACACACACACACACACACACACACACACACACACACACACACACACACACACACACAGACAGACAGACACACACGCAAACGCAAACGCAAACGCACACACACACACACACACACACACACACACACACACACACACACACACACACACACACACACACACACACACACACACACACACACACACACACACACACACAGGCAGAAGCACTCACATAGATTGCTTAGGGCGTGGGGGCACAACACTGCTGCAATACACACAGGCACAGGCTCACACATGTGTGAGGCACGAATGCTGTGATACAGACACACACGCATATGGGAAAAGTACCGGGCCATGACAAGATCACAGGAGGGAGGTCAAGAAAGAGGATCTTGACTTTAATGAAGCAGAGAGGCAGATCTAATGCTGGACATGATGGAAAATTATGATTATTTGAATAATGTAATTAATCAACAGTATTGATCATGCTGAAGTATGAAACCAACTAAAATATATGTGTACAACATCTGATAATGAAATGGAGGAGAAGATCTGATGCTTAATAGGCTTGTCAGTGGGTAATACCGTGCCAGGCCACTAGGCGTCGCTGACAGGCTTTCTTACACCAGTGCAGTGTTAAATACCACCAGACAGGCTCGGACTTGGAACCCTCAGCCTGAGGGTTCCAAGTCCGAGCCTGTCTGGTGGTTACCCTAACCCTCCGTTTCTCTTCCCCTGAGGGCCTCAGGGGAAGAGAAACAGAGGCCGGCCCAAAAACACCTGGCGGGGGGTCTCCAGGCAGACACCAAGAGACTGGGATGCACCTTCCACCTATCGAGCTGTCCTGGTCACAGATAGAAAAGAACGCCAGTGACCGAGAACTCTGGAGGTCCATGGTCGACGGCCACGGCCTATTCCCTGTTAAGGGTGTCAGGCATAACTAAGTAATTAGGTTTAATAGAGTTGTTTATATTTAGGTAGTTTATAGATATTTAAGTTTAGGCATTAGGTTATAGATATGTAAGTTTAGATTTAAGTTTTTGGTTAGAAATGGTTAAGTTGGCGTGAAGGTTTAATTGAATTGATAGATCAACCCCTCAATCATCCCTCCTCCATTTGTTCATCATTTCTAGGTGAAATTGTATGTACCTATAGTTTGATAGATGAGAGTGCTAATCACCTCCAGACCAGGCCATCATCCAGTTTGTTGTAGTAGGCTACCCAAGAGACAAAATAAAAACCAACTGTATCACATTCACATCAACTTTACTTGTGTTTTAATTCACTGAAATCATTCTAATGGCTCTGGAACTAATCCTGTCAAAATTATTACACTGTATTTGCCTGATCATCGGAATCATGAAATATTCACAATATGTTTTTCTTAGTTGTCAGAATTGTTTCTATTCATCTGTATACATTTGCATGTTGAAAGATATAAGCCAATAAAGCGGTTCCGGTAGGAGACACAAAGAGTCTTCCTACCGGAACCACTGCCTACCGGTTTAATTGCTGGTCATCAAATTATGGGCTTAGGAATGCGACAAAAACAAAAACAAATATCCATGAATTCAAGTCTCCATGGCGTGACTAATAGATAGAAAAAAAGTTATTATTTTTTTGGGTGAACTATCCCTTTAAGAATTGACGAAGGGAGGTAAGCTCCGCCTACTTCCTGAAACAACATCAGCTGTAGTGACCTTATTTATTCTAGGTAGTGACGGGGACGCGCACTGGCCTTTCCCAATTCCCACCACGTATGTGAGAGAGGCGCGTGCGTCACAGACAGTGGTGGAAAAAGTACTCAAATGTCTTACTTAAGTAAAAGTATAAATACTGCTAGAAACAAGTAAAGTATAGGTTACAAGTAAAAGTCCGGTAATTCAAACTTACTTGAGTAAAAGTTTTATTGGCATCAAAATATACTTTAAAGTACCGAAAGCATTTCACAAGTTTTCAAATACATCAAATGTATAAAAAGCTTTTGAAAATAGCAGATCTACAAGCTCACAACGCGTCATTAGATTGTAGATCTGCTATTTTCAAACAGCCAATGTGAAGTGATAAATGTATGTTTTGTAATAATAATCACAATCAAAAAGTAAGTAGCTAAAGTTTTCAAATAATTGTTGTGGAGTAAAAAAAGTACAATATTTGTCTCTTAGTAGAGTAAAATGACTGCAAAAAGGGAAATGCTCCAGTAAAGCAAAAGGATACCTCAAAAGTGTACTTAAAGTACAGTACTTGAGTACATGTACTTAGCAACTACTTTACACCACTAGTCACAAAAGGGGGCGTTGCCAAGTTACGTTATCCGGTGGGAAAGGCCATTTAAGGCTCGTTTGCGTCGGGGACGCGCCCGTCGCGCAGGCAACCAGTTGAACCAAAGGGCAGTAAATCATTCCGATGTAGGACAGTGATATATTAATCCAAAAGACGGTAATCAGTAACCAATAAGCTCTGGTCCGTCGTAATCTATCTATCTATCGGGTAGCAGCGTTTCACTAACAGTAGGACCTGGATTTCTTTGCCTCGGTAAAAGGTGAGCAATGTTCACTGTTCAGTAGACGTATTTATGATTCTGACGTTTTCAATCTACGAGAGTTGTAGGGTTCACGCCCCATTGACACAGGGACTTTCAGCACTATGCCCCGTAGACACTCCAATTTGGAGTGTCTACGGGGCATAGTGTTACCAATAATACTAATTAAGGCTCTGTTCCATTTAGTGTGGCATAGTGGTTGTCTTATTTTCAAGGACCTCCATAGCTCTGAGAGTGTACAAATGGAACCAAATGGACCCGTAAGGGTCCATTTGGTTCCATTTGTACACTTTCAGAGTTACACACCCACCATAAGGGGCCATTTGGGAACCAAAATGGAGTGTTTCTAGTGAGCCAACATGCACAATATCAGCACCCTGACCAGAATGGAACAGAGCCTTCATTAGTATCATTGGTAACACCTGGGAAGGAAGTAAGGAAGGGGCCCAATTTGTTTCCAATATGGCTGCTGTGCATAAAGCCTATTGAACTCACAGAATTGACGTTGAGTCAATAAATCTAATAAACCGGATGTCATGTCAAGCGGGTAATCATAAATAAATACAAACAATACACAAGGAATGCCTTCTGCAAACGCAATACATAAAAAAAGAAAAGAAAATGATGAAAGACTACATTTCCCATGAACACGGCTGCTGTAGGGACAGTGATTTCAGACCCGGAGGTAGTAGTTCTTAAGACTTTTAAGGCAGAATTAATTCCATTTTCGCCAGAAACAGGCTGTACCAACTATGAATGGATATCATAAACAATGCAGAGCCTTCCCCCTGACAGAAATGCCGGGGTGGTGTGTTTATTTTTGGAACACAGTTCTTATATGACGTGATCTTAGATTCCCCTATGGGGATTTGAACCATAGACAGTAAAAAGAATGGACAAAGCCACACCATTGGTTTCTACAGACCGCAAATGAAGCCGATTGTTCAGGAATTTCAAATCCGCCATCTTTCTATATGGCTTCATATCGCGTCATATCCTGCGCAATGCAACCAGACCAATATTGGTTGGGTAGCTTGTCAATCAAGAGCGGGGCGGGGAATGAATGCTATTGGTTTTGTAGCTTGTCAATCAAATCATCCCGCCTCTCCTAGAGCATACCCTACTTTATCGTCCATTTTATAATAATTTACCAAAACGCATCATCATGATGATTAAAAGAAGCATGATTGTAATGACGGATGAATAGATTCGGGGGATGAATAGATTTGGGGGATGAATAGATTCGGGGCTGTTTTTTAATTATTATTCTTATATTTTGTTTCTAGATCCGAAGCTATTCATGATACATCAGGCCCCAGGCCTAATGACGCCCATCCTACAGTTTTCCATCAGAGTGTGAAGAACAGAGTTGTAGCAGACCATCATGTTGAAACCAGTGATCAACTTACACAGAATAGGTATGTGTTGTTCTACTATTACAATACATTACTCAATAGGATGTCATATTGTTGAGAAAATTGCTTCTGTAAGACAACGGTTAACTGTTGTGTGCGATTTCATACTAGAACTCGATCAGTGAGACAGACAGACAGACAGACAGACAGAATATTCCATGTATATGCATGCTAATATGAAGCTAGTTAACCCATTTAGACCGGGAAAGAACCTTTGTCATTTTTAGATTTCTTTGGCTATTCAAAAGTCACACCCTGTGTCAAGGAAGCGGTGCCTTTGGGGCGGGCCTTAGCTCATTTCAGTTTGTCCCTATTGGTGGTCTGAGTCCACTTACCAAATTTGTACTTGGTAGCATGCTGCAAACTGGAATGATGGCTGTTTAAAGCCCAGCCAATGGGCAGACAGAGGGGACGGGGCTTAAGTAATGACAGTTAGTCCCTATTGCTGGCTTTAGTCCATGTACAAAATTTGTACTCCATAGCATGCTGCGAACTTGAGTTATGGCTGTTTGAAGGCCAGCCAATGGGAAGACAGAGGGGGCGGGGCTTCAGCAATTCATGCTGGTCCCTATTGGTGGTCTAAGTCCACATACCAAATGTGGACTTGGTGGCATGCTGCAAACTGGAGTTATAGCTGTTTAAAATCCCGTGCTCATACGGGCGCTGGGGGTCCCTGGACCCCTCTTTGATAACTTCATCAATTCATGCTCGTGCCTATTGGTGGTCTAAGTCCACATACCAAATGTGGACTTGGTGGCATGCTGCAAACTGGAGTTATAGCTGTTTAAAATCCTGTGCTCATCCCGTGCTCATACGGGCGCTGGGGGTCCCTGGACCCCTCTTTGATAACGTCATCAATTCATGCTCGTCCCTATTGGTGGTCTAAGTCCACATACCAAATTTGGACTTGGTGGCATGCTGCAAACTGAAGTTATAGCTGTTTGCTTCTTTGCCGTGCTCATCCCGTGCTCACACAAACGGACGGACGGACGGACCCGCAGACAGAGTCAAACGTAGAGCGGTTGGCACCGCTAAAAAGTTTTCAAAAATAGCCGATCAAATCTTTGCTTCTGGGGGATTCTACAAATGTATCAGTGGTGCTCAAACGTTGTCATGTCAAGGACCACTCAAAAAAATTATATTTATTTGGCTGCGGACCCCCATCTCAAAATGTGTTGTTCCAGGGACCCCTCCCAGAAGCAAAGATTTTAGTAAAAAATGGTACACAAATGTATGCACACATTTTCAAGATTATTCGTGCTACCAGCTTGTAGATCTGCTATTTTTGAATCGTGCCCAAAGTATAAAATAATGGTTAAAGTGGTTACACAGATGCGTTCTAATGGGTTGAATGATGAATATTATGTATCTTTAATATAATGGGTTGATTAAACTTTATTAAGGGGTTTAATGCAATATTGGAATGACATGAAAAGACCTGGGCATTGTTTAAATATTATTATTTTTTGTTGTTTGTTTGTAGACCCGGTGCTAATCATGAAGCATTTAACATCCAGCAACAACAGCCATCCTACAGTTTTCCATCAGAGTGTGAAGAACAGAGTTGTAGCAGTGATGCAGACCACCATGTTGAAACCAGTGATCAAGTTACACAGAATAGGTATGTACTGTTTTATTATGTTTATTATAAACATTTAGTCTAATGGGTATATACTGTTTATTATGTTCATTGTAAACATTTAGTCTAATAGGCATGTATTATTTTACTATGTTCAATTAAATTCAATTTTATTAACCCATTTATACCTGTTGTAACCTATTCGTTGTTATACCTTTCAATCCGGGAGCCACCTCTGTGTCTCATTAGTTGGTGCTATACTGTACATAGAGCAACATAATTTTGTATTCATCTTTCAAGTAAGAATTTGAACGTTTTCAGAAAACTTAGGTTAGGTTTTAGAAGTTGTTTTTAGAATCGGCCTCAGGTCTAAATAATAAAGTGTCAAATCATTATTTCTCAAGACACTTTACATGTAGAGTAGACATGTTTGTATTAAGCGACTTTGGGCTTCTTTTTCTGTAAAGTTGCTTGTAAATGTTGGGCTTTTTTTGGGCTTGTTTCTAAAGTGTAGTTGCTTATTTGGGCTTGCTTCCACATTTTTGAATTATTATTTAAACCAGTGGTTCTCTTGTCAAATACTTTCATGTCATGGACCCCCAAATTGATATGTATTTGTCCCTATCTTCCATCTGAAAATCTCACAAAATACATATTTTTTCAAGATGCATATACTGTAGGTTTTAAGTGCTCACTTTTTTTTAATAGTCACTTTTCATAGACCTGGTTTTTCTCTCGCAAAATCTGGAAACACTGATCATACACTTCAGGGTCTAATTCAGCCTTAGCTGCAGCAGGAATGTAGCCTACATTGTATTTGCCGTACTATTTATGCCAGCATAAGCCATGGCCAATGCAGGGCTAACAGTACTGTAGCCTATACCTAACTTTATATTTCTACCTCCTAACAATGACTAATCTCTCAAGAACAGATTCTGCTCTCCGCTTGAATCTGTCGGGGGGGGGGGGGGGGTTCGTCATAACATGTACGCACTGGCCTACAAGTGGGTGTGCCTTCAGGAAAGATATTCACATTTTAACTTGCTCTTTCATCATAGAAACAAGTGGGCTTATAACCAAAACGATCCATGTTCTCTGGGAGAAGTGGTGTTAGTGTTCCGTGTAGAAATATTGTTAGTGGGAATGAAAACATAAGCGCACCACCGGAAGTGGAGCGCTGAGGGCAGACCAAAAACCCCGGTTTCGTTGCGCACGGTGCTCCATTTAGCTCCCCCCAGAGCCAAGTGAAAGAGTAAAAAAACAGCAGGCGCTGTTTTTCCTTTTTATTTGGCGATGGGTTCCCAGATTGAACAATGACAGACAAGCAGACAGTGCATAATAAAAAACTAAACACAACAAATGTCTCCATTCGGAAATCAGATTGGGTTACTTTTAGAATGATTATCATATCATACAATTATTTGCATAATGAACATTTGCTTTAGGCCTATATTAATGTGTCTATTTGTAGCTAGTTGTAGTAGTTATAGAAAATACATATTTACATATGATATGGAATAGGCAGCAGAAGTTATTTTTTTTTGCTTGTTTATTTTAGGGGGAAATAAGGGATTTTTCCTTATTATGGGATCAATACTTGATGAATGTCCTGGGCCAGTGGTTACAATGGTTGGGCCAGTGATTTTGGACATTTCCCTTAATGTTAGGGATGTTAACAATTAATCTATCGATTAACTACCGTTAAGAATTTATTTGATTAAAATTATCGATTTTCAATCAATTGAAAAAATATATTTTTGAAAAAAAATATATATATTTTTGTTTAAGTATTTTATTTTGGGGGCTAGTGAAAGTTACAGGTATGGTGTGTGTGATATCAAATGTTGATTTACCATAATCACAGTAATCCTTAATCATATTCCATCCTATTCAAGGGCTTTTGGAGAGAAATGAGACTCCATAGAGCACTGCAGAGGGGAGGTGTGTGTGTGTGTGTGTGTGTGTGTGTGTGTGTGTGTCTGTGTACAGCTGATGCTCGTTCATGTTATATACATCAAGGCAATTATGTTTCTGCACTCATTTTCGGTTTCGGACAAGAATTTTCCTTTTGGTCCTAGACAACGCTGCTTATCAATTAATCTGTTAATCGATTGATAAGGTTATCAATTAATGAATTCATCGATAATTTGCACCCCTGACCTGACCCATAGGTTAAGTATGTGACACATCACCGACACAAACAGACCCATAGCCTTCACAGATCTAAAAGGCACTTCCGCATACTGTACGTCACATACTATTACTTGGACACATGAACAGTGAGGATTTCACTGCATGCGTTGTGTGAGCGAGATGCCTTAGAGTAGACACTGAAAGCGAGTTGTTGCCCTCACAAAGTTTACAATGGAAAGCAATGTTTTTATCTTTTGACTGACGCAATCTCAGAATTATGACAATACCTCCAAGTGTTTAAAGTGTGCCTTTACGCGCTGTGCTTTGTTTTGAGCCACACACACACGCACGCACACATGCAGGCTGGGCTGTATGTGATTGGCCTCTTTTCTTGTCCAGGACTTAGTTGGACTCTAGCTATCATGGCCTGCCGCTCCTTTGCAACCTCTTGATGGATGTGCTCAACACAGCTTCTGTCAACCAGCTGTGCTGACTCTGCACATGGACCCTTCAGGTTGGGATACTCTGTGGAAGCATTGTTCCACATAGAGGCCAAACAGGGCCTGGACTGCCCTCCTCATGTGCTTCCCTTGTAGGATATGCCTAGTTGTGGTATATATACCTCCCTCGTTCCTAGCTTCATTAAGCCCACTATCTTCTATGGTGTTGCTGGTAGCCCTTAAGGTGACTCTCCACCAAACAGACTACTTCAGACTACAACAGACTGCAACAGAGTTGGCAAAAGTTGGCATTTCGTTCAGCACAAGCAGTCGGCTGATCCGCACATTGTTGTGCAAATGCCATCACTGGCCTACCAGATCTTGCCAGTGTTGCCAGGTCTGCTTATTGTAAGCGACTTTGGGCTTGTTTTTCTGTAAAGTCGCTTGTAAATATTTATAATTGCAGGTTGCTTTTGTTTGGGCTTTTTGAAAATACCTGATTTAATAGGGCTCAGGTGGTGAAACTGGTCGCTTCTTTTGGGCTTGTTTTCATAGACCTTTCATAGACCTGCTCGCTTGTTTCACTCGCACCAAAACAAAACACACATAGCATTTTTAGCACTAGTCTAGTCGGGACCGACCAAGCAAGTTCGGTTTCTCATCGGCGGGTCGATGGAGGTCCCGACCCGACGGAATGACGCTATCCGCCAACAATTTGTCGGCAGCAGACGCTTTCCAATGCTGAGCCTTTAGTGCTGTCATCACAGTATGCATTTTCACCCATAGTCTCAGGTCTCATGACCAAGCTCATCATAGTCTTCCGGTCATTGACTGCCCATGACTATGCAGTTGGTCTGTTGTGTCAAGAGTGTTTGCCATTCATGAGCTAGTGCTGCAATCAAAGACCTCTGTCAAAAGCTTCTCAGGTGCCAGGATTGAGTTACAAGCTGACCAGGTATGTATATTGTGATGCTTAACCCTGGTTGCAGCTGCAGGATGTGGTCAAGCTTGGACTGTTGTTGCCTCTGATCTTTCAGAGGGCAACTGGTCATTTCCAGAAGTAGTGTCCATAACTGGACATTTAACTCAGTAGGCTGTGATGGAGGTCTGACCTCTAAGCCCTCAAAGACATCTTGCTGGGAACCCAAGCGCTTGGCAGGTCATCTGCTGGCATGGTGACCATGACCTGGACATCCTCAGCTTCAGTTGTGTGCATGATGAAACTTGAAAGTAATAGTGTCTTGTGCTTAGTAGGGTTTGATTTCTTCAAGGCTTGTTCCAGGTTCAAAGTCAGCACATTTTCCACAAATCAAACGATGCTAATAAGGAAAGGTTGCACGACAAGAGATGAATTTATGGACATCCGAACAGACCTGGACTGTAAGATTGAATATATATTGATCCTTCTCAATACACTGGTTTCAGCCTCATTATTACATCATTTATGCAAATTATGCTTAATTACAAAAGGTGACATAATTAGTTAGGACAAGATAGGAATATCTGGACATGTTAACGGACTCAGAGTTGCTCTTTGACTCTCATATGAGAGTCAAAGAGCATCTTTCTACGTTGACATAACTTTCATAATGTATGCACATTATGCAAAGTGAGAAATGTGGCATGATTGCACCATGGTAACAAGATGAATTTCTAGACATCACCAACATAGACTTAGACTCTTATATCACCTTTCTAAGTTAACTAGAAGGAAAGGTAAATACACCAACATAATGAGATTCTAAGAGGGTTTCCAAGTTACACCGCTTACAAGGAAATGGGGTTGCACATTCATGTTCGGGGCACGGGTGCAAGCTATATTCAACAGCCAATAACTGAAGAACAGAGGGTCGCGGTGACATGCTTTCCCCCCCCGATGGGAGCAGTGACACTCCTCCGTCTTTTGCGACACTCTGTGTGTCGATCGTCCTGGAGAGAAATATTGAAAGGTTAGTAAAAATGCTCAAAAACGCTGGCACTGGCTGCACACTACCAGAAAAAACTCTGGCAGTGAATGAGTTAATTCTCATTCTACGACAGGATCTCATGGGAAAAGTGCTTGGAACCCGGCAAGAATTGACAGCAGCATACGTCAAAGATTCCATTATGCAAATGTTCACACTTTTTGGCAGAAGTGAACAACTGAGCCTATTACGTATCTCCCCCACTATAGTGTCTGTTGCAGTTGACTTGTACATCCTGAATTAATGTGAATTAAATTCTGCAATTCCAGATCAGTCTATGGAGTCCAGACTGCAGGTGAAGATGAAGAGCAATTCTCCAGCCAGGACTGTTTCTATTAAACGGAAGAAACCTGGAGACCTCAGTAAGTTTATTTACTTCATTCTGTTGTCCCTCATCTTTCACTTATAATGTAAAACTGGAGAATAATATTGATGGTTATTTTGTCTCTCTCCTAAAAAAAAAAGTCTGGGATGCAGAGACATTTCTATATTTCAAAGTAAAACTGACTTTTGTTGTGATGAAGGCTCTGAATTGAAAGGCTGATTTAATGTGTAAAGTTGGCTTTTTAATGTGTAAGGTCTGTTTTTCTTTATTTTTATTTTATTTTTTATCTCAGATACCTCTCCTGCCCTGTCCTCAGTTAAACCAAGACAATATTGCTGTGACCAGTGTGGACAACACTTCACTTCATGGTATTATCTGAAAGTACACCAGCAAATTCACACAGATCAGAAACCTTACAGTTGTGAACAATGCGGCAAAATCTTCACAAAAAAATCTAGCCTGGTAATACACGAGAGAATTCACACTGGAGTGAGGCCATTCGGCTGTGAACTTTGTGGGAAGGGTTTTACTAATTCTGGAGGCTTGAAAATACATATGATTAACCATACTGGAGAGAAGCCTTACTGCTGTGACCAGTGTGGGAAAAGGTTTGGTGCAAAGTCTAGATTAGAAATGCACCAGACAATCCATGTTGGAGAGAGGCCTTACTACTGTGACCAATGTGGGAAAAATTTCCCTAGACTGTATCATCTCATAATACACCAGCGAGTGCACACCGGAGAGAAACCTTACTGCTGTGGCGAATGTGGTGAAAGCTTCACACAAGGCTCTACACTCAAAATACACCAGAGAAGGCACACTGGCGAGAAGCCTTTCTGCTGTGACCAATGTGGTAAAAGCTTCAGACAAACGTCTAACCTTAGTACACACAAGAGAAGCCACACTGGGGAGAAACATTACAGCTGTGACCAATGTGGGAAAAAGTTCAGTGACAATCGTTGTTTAAAACAGCATCATAAAACTCACACTGGAGAGAAGCCTTACTGCTGTGTCACGTGTTGGAGACCGTTCAGTACGGCGTCTCATCTCAAAGTACACCAGAGAGTCCACACTGGAGAGAAGCCTTATCACTGTGACCAGTGTGGGAAAAGCTACCAATCACGGTATGGGCTCAAAATACACCAAAGAAGTCACACGGGAGAGAAGCCTTACTGCTGTGACCATTGTGGGGCAAGGTTCAGTGTATTGGCTGTTTTCAAATTACACAAAGCAATTCACAGTGGAGAGAAGCCCTACCGGTGTGACCAGTGTGGGAAAACGTTTGCTCGTAAGGATTGTCTAAAATCACATCAGAAAGTTCACACTGGAGAGAAGACTCACGGCTGCGACCAGTGTGGGAAATGGTTTGCTGTAAAGAAGGCTCTCAAAACACACTATATAATTCACACTGGAGAGAAGCCTCACTGCTGTGAACAGTGTGGGAAAAAATTCACTGCACGGTCTACTCTCAAACAACACGAGAAAACTCACACCGGAGTGAAACCTTACTGCTGTGAGATGTGTGGGAAAGTGTTCCGCAGATCGCATCAGCTCGCATATCACAAGATGTCTCACACTGGACTGAAGCCATCATTCAGCTGTAACCAGTGTGAGAAAAGCTTCACTCAATATTCTACTCACAAAAAACGCCAATGCATTCACACTGGAGAGAAGCCTTACAGCTGCGACCAGTGTGAGAAAAAGTTCACTGCGTTGTCTAATCTCAAAGTACACCAGAGAATTCACACTAGAGAGGAGCCTTATCAGCGCATCCATACTGGAGAGAAACCTGACTGCTGTGACCCACCCAGGACCATCTCTAGTACACAGGAGGAGATCTCCAGGACCTCAGTAAGTTTAATTGACCCTCATTTATCAACCTTGCACAGACCAAAAATGGGGTGTACGCTGATCTAACTGCAATTTAACATTCTATGGTCACTTCGACGTGTGCTTGCTGTAACCAACGCTCATATCTCACGTCAGGTCTCTAGGTCGTGTACTCGTTTTCATATTAGATATGCAGTGCGGTATTTTCTTGACAATCTGACAGGAATCTAAACGTACGCAGCAGCCACGTATGATTCACTTAAAAGGATGTTACAGAACACTTTCTGCCTTTTTTTGTAAAAAAAACATTACATTAATATTCATAATAAAAAAAGGCTTCATAAATGACTTAAAAAGACTAAAGTCAAAGGAAGTTTTAAATTTGTATTTAGGTCTTAAAAAATCACACCCAGTGTGAAGTGGGCGGTGTGTGGTCATCACAACATGACTCACTTTAAAAAAAGGATAAATTACTTTTTTTAAAGTCCATACTGCTATTCATAGGGCTGCACATGTGTCATGTGTTTCGATAGCCAATCACATTACAGTTAGTGGTGATGACACTAGCTGTAATGTGATTGGCTGACTTTGCAAAAGTATCGATTTGCATTAACAATGGAAGGGTTAGGGGTGTACAATGCGTTGTAGACTATTGGCCAATCACGGTGCAGGATTGGTCAGTGTCCAAAACTCACTTATAAAAATGCCATAAAATGCTTCCTGTTCTAATACAAAATTCGTAACTATGAGTGAATCTATTCAGGTGATAAATAGACTGGTCGTAGTTGGTTTCCTGGCATTCCTGGCACTTAATAAACTATGGATATTATGACTGCCCTGTTATGTATGTAAACATTAGGGCTATCTTGGCTTCGATACAAAATTGACCCAACATTTTTGTTATTTGTGTGTGTGTGTGTGTGTGTGTGTGTGTGTGTGTGTGTGTGTGTGTGTGTGTGTGTGTGTGTGTGTGTGTGTGTGTGTGTGTGTGTGTGTGTGTGTGTTGTTATCGATAAATTGGTTTTAAACGTAAGTCTGAGGGTTATTAAAACAAAAGTTTAGATTTTTTTTAGTGGCCTGAAAAGGTTGAGAACCGCTGCTGTAGAGAGAGGTAGCCACTCCCAGTAGGGGTGGGTTAAATTAATCGATACGCCAATAATCGTATCGTATTCCTTGACGATAATCGTATCGATACAGAGGCTACCATATCAATACGGCAGGAAATGCTGTGTTAGACACGGCTTTAAAAAAAACAAAACATCAGCATCAGTTTCTGCTCGACAGTGACGATATACATGAAAAAAAAACTTCAATCTATTAAATGTATCCATCAAAACATTATTTATTATTTAAATGTTATCAACTAAGTTTTTCAAATTCATTTTGGATTTTGGAAACTGGAAATTTTCTGACAATATACTGGTCAAAACATCAGCAATCGGTGTTCTAGGTTGTTGGCAATACCCAGCCCTAACTCCCAGGCACATTCACCTTGGCTCTGAGTATAATATTAACATCACTGTAAATATTGTGCAGGAATGCCCTGCATCGTAATTTGTTCATAATTTAGTTGGATATATAGTATGTGTACCATGGACACAGGGATGGTTGGTTTAATGCCTCCTCTCTTTAAAAAAAAACATCCTTCAGAGACGCAGGACCCGGACCGTTAAACCATGACAACCAAGTTAAGTGGTCTAAAACCATGATTGTCATGATTTTGTTTTTGTCTTTCCCTCTCTCTTTACAGAGCAGCAAGGTCCGGAGCGGAAGCGCATTAGAAAGGAGCCTACCAACACCCAGAATGGTATGGGGATGCCAGGGATCCGGGCCGGGAATCACCCTCTCTCCGAGCGGCAGCAGGTGGCCTTGCTCATGAAAATGACAGCTGAAGAGTCCGTCAACAGTCCAGGTTGGTGCTCGTAATGGAGGCCACCTCTCCATTATCTCCATTGCCTTGTACAGTTTTAGTTATTTATATTGTATTGTGTAGCTGCTCTTTTGTATTTGATTATTGTATTCCTCCTATCTGAATCGCTCTGAGACGGAGAATCGTCTTTAGAAGGACTGTGGTCATCACGTCTAGATTTAGAGATTTTTTTGAAAACAGGTTAAAGGGCAAGACCACTTTGGTAGAGATTTGGGTTGTGTAGTTACCTTGCCATGATGTAACTCCAAAGGTCAATTATTGAGGGGAAGCCAGATTTCTTCAGAGATCAATTGTTTAATGCAGGTCTAAAACATAGATATCAAACAAGACAGGTAAGCTCAGGGTATTTGGAACTTCCAAAGTCAGAAGTACTTTAAAAAACTGTTATTTATAGAGCCACCCAACAATGGAACTCATTATCCGTAAATATTAGACAAATTAAGAGCAAATATGTATTCAAAAAATCTATTAAACAGATATTAATGGGAGAGATCACACAATTAGAATGATCAATATGTTTTTGTACATGATGTTTAACCAATGTTTCTGTGTCTATATCATTGGCACTTTTAATGTAGCTTAGTTTTGGACTGACGAGTGTCAGTTGATGGTTGTATGTATATTGTATGTTGTTTTATGTTGTGATGTTTTATGTGGACCCCAGGAAGACTAGCGACCGCGGCAGCGGAAGCTAATGGGGATCCGAATAAAGAAAGAAAGAAAGAAAGAAAGGTGGACAAGAAATCAAAATGAATTGCTCCATTTATTAGAATTATTCCATTCTAATTGAAAATATGCTCCTCATTGACTTGCCAGACCCATTGTACGGTAAAACAGCTCTCAAAGTCACTCTTTTAGCACATAAACGAACGCAAACAAAGTTGATTCAGACAATATAGAACATCACCAAAACCCAGTACGTTTTTTTTTTTTTTATAAAAAATTATAACGTCCTGTTGATTTTGATTTTTATTATTAAAAAGAAAACCGCGGAGCCGAATCTTCAAATAGTAAAATCAGCAGGAAGTTGACATATATATATATATATATATATATATATATATATAAAAAAAAAAAACAGTACTCGGTTTGGTAATGTTTGTTTACATTTGTTTACGTGCTAAAAGAGTGACTTTGAGAGCTGTTTTACAATGCAAGTCAATGAGGAGCATATTTTGAATTATCAATTTCTAATCAATGGAGCAATTATTTTTGATTTCTTGTTCACCTTACATCATGGCAAGGTAACTACACAACCCAAACCTCTACCAAAATGGTCTTGCAGTTGACTGCCATGGACGAGTTGCCTCGTCAAATTCTGCCAGGGCTCACAGTGCCAACGACGAGTTTGGACACGTTTTTTTCTTCTTTTTTTCTCACACAGAACTAGGAGATAACGTGATCCAAATAAAATATTTACTTCTCCATTCACTCCCTGGTTAACTTATTACTTAAAAATCCTGTATTTTTTTCTTGTGATGTATTTTTGCCCAAACATGCTATTTTTAACGGCGTACAACAAGCGAACAGGAGGTCGCGATGACATTTTTTTCATCAGGGGATGAGAGATAAATATTCTGTGACTACTTGAAAAGGTAAGAAAATCAAAAAAATGCTGGCAGTCTGGGCCTTATTTAGTTGTACATACTCTGGCAGTTAAACAGTTAAATGGTCTAACTCCACAATCCATTACCACGTACTTCACATACTTTTTACATGTTTTCAGCCATTGATTTATAAAGTGTTTAGAAACAAATCATTGACTTTCCTTTTCAGGGTCCTTAACGTCGGACCCTGGTGTTAGATTCATGCATGTTAACATGTCCTGTCTTTGTCATCCAATGTGTTCTGTTAAACTCTCTCACAGGCTCCCTTAAGCAGCTCTGAGTCATCTGATGATTGATGTCCAACTACCAGGGTCCTCTGGACATCCAGGAGGAAGACTCTGTGTGATCCTTCTACTTACAATGACCATAGTTTGAGGTTGTATTCAGAGCTTCTGAGTTTGGAGTAAAACAAATGCAGTTGGTAGCGCTGTCGCGTCACAGCTAGAAGGGTCCTGGGTTCGATTCCAGCCGGGGCCGTTGTGGCCGCTGGGGGCGTGTTCTCTCCTCCGCGTCATCAGTGCCCATACCCTAGGTGGGGTTGGCGAAAGGGCCTTTCTGTGTGGAGTTTGCATGTTCCCCTCGTGTCCCCTAGGGTAGGTACCCTCACAAAAACATGCAGTAATCCTGGTCACTATACTGCCTCCCCCTGGTCAGCCGGGGCGCCTGATAGAGGGGAAAGGAACTGGTTGGAATAACATGTTCCTTCCACGTGCTACGTCCTACCGAGGAAACTCCCCCCTGTCAGGTGATAAGAAGCGGCCTGCTCACTCAGTGTTGAAGGAAGCATGAGCTCAGTTCGGGGCTCTCCCCAGGCTGGCAGTGGGAGAGTAGTGCCCAGGAATACGCCATTGGCACTGGGTGAAAAAATCGTAGGATCATCTTTTTTTTCTTTTTTTTATGCAGATTCATAAAAATGCCACACCTTTTTGACAGTTTCCATAGGCATTGTATGACTTTGTGACAGGTTCTCCGTTAATAATAATTTGATATATGAAATAACCTATTGATTGATGAATGAATTGTGAATTATGTAATCATTGTACGTTTCCTCCTATCGTATACACAGATGTATAATAAGTAATAGATTTTTGAGATTACTATAACGTGTACCTCTATTTGTTCCATGTCAATTGTATAAAAAAACGAATAAACAGACTTAAAAAAAAACTGATTAGAGATGTGTTTTCCTGTTTGATTATTGATTTATTAATTTAATTTCAGCTTTAGTGTGTGTGTGTGTGTGTGTGTGTGTGTGTGTGTGTGTGTGTGTGTGTGTGTGTGTGTGTGTGTGTGTGTGTGTGTGTGTGTGTGTGTGTGTGTGTGTGTGTGTGTGTGTGACTCCCACCCTGAATTACTGTCCCAGTGGCCTGCCCATGTCTTCTTTTCACCAAGTTTCAGATCAATGTGAGTCTTCTACAACCTTCAACGGACGCTGGTGTAAAGAACAGGACAGACAAAAAGAAAGAGCGACAGGGAAACATGTTGAGGATAGACAAAAAAAGAAGGTGTTTATTTTTATGTTCATGAATATCTCCCAAACCTTAGTAGTGTTAGTATTATCATTTTGAATGTCCTATCTGACTATTGGAATGTGTTTTAGCAGATCTCCTGTCTACACTTTGATCATTCCAGAGTGTTATCTAGCCCCAACTTGTGTCTATGTTTAACAAGCCCCAACTTGTGTTTATGTTACTGAGAATGAAGAGAGGGAGGGAGAGAGGGGAATGTGTTGGGTTTCCTGCTCTCTCTCCTGGTTCATGGTTAACTCTCTGTCTGTCTGTCTGTCTGTCTGTCTGTGGGAGGGAGGAGGATCCACACAGACCGAGTAGGAAAAAATCGTACCATTTTATCATGAGCATTAGTGAGGAGCAATTATGTGGGCAAAGTCGTCCTTTCAGGTAAAACATAATACGTTTGAATTTTCAGCTGACTTCCACTTCTATCCTGTATCCTGTATGAGTATCCTGAAAATGTGTTTTCTGTTTACTAAAGACCTGGAGAGACCCTGGTTACTGAACAAACACTTCATAGCAATGGTTACTATCATAATATATTGTAGTAGAGATAACCAGTTATAAAAAATAAATCACTTATTGCACCTTTAGCCGAAAGCAATTCTTATGCTAAGTCTAATTCTAATGCAACCCTTGACAGCCCAAACAGAAATGTCCGATCCGATTGTATTAAACCACTTTAAAATCACCGTCATTGTAGCTGTGCGGAAAGCTTGCTGGATTATCCTCTTTGCATCTTTGTATCTAGTTTTTGATTCATAAAAATCCACCATAGACATGTTATGAGCTACTCTCTGTCAATAAAGTTTGGAAGCGCTCATGGGAAATCACTCAACGGTCCTTGGTACCACCTGTTTCTAAATGTGAGAGACAGGTAAATTACTCATAATACAGGAGGCAGCAGGACGTTGAGTTATAGCAAACGAGCGCTTCCAAACTCCAACACTTAACAATAATCACCTGCACGGAATATTTATTGACAGAAAGTAGCTCATAACATGTCTATGATGCATTTTTATGAAACAAAAACTTGGCCGCACGTCAATGTGGTGGGATATCCTTAACAGTAATCACACGCACATTGTGTCTTGGTGTTAAAAGTAACCTACTTCTGCCCTGTAATATGTCACCGTGGTCACGTGTTGTGTTGTGTGACCCACAGTTAAATAAGGGGGGTGGGTCACAAATCACTTCACCTGATGAAGGTCATGTGGCCGAAATGTTGCGCCACCTGTACCACTTTCTGTGTTTTAAAGTAAAAAAAAAAAAAAACATTTTTGAAAATGCTTGAATATTTTTTTTTTAAACACAAATCTTTTATTCTGGTGGTCCCCTGGCAAAAACCTTTTCAGATAAGGGGTCCTTGGCACAAAAACGTTTGAGAACTATAACTATACTGATGCATTGGTAGAATCGGACTCAGGTCTTAGTGGTTAAACTATAGGGTTTAAACTTTAATGTGTCGTGAGGATCATGTTCATTATTTGTGTATGTGTCACATCAGGGTGGTAGAGAGGGGTAGTTGTGGTGTTGGCCTCCTCTCCATTTCCTCATGTGAATAGGTTTGGTGTTTGGTTTGCTGTGTCACAAATAAAATAAATATTCATATAAATAGTCATAATAACTAATTATTCCGATCTGAAGAAGCCCACCGTTCACTACAATACTGTAGTTTATTTTGATGTATCTACGTTTGGGGTATTTTGGATTAACAACCATTTTGGTGTAACGTTGCCCAATGACGTACGATTGATTGATTGATTGAACGTTGCCCAAACCCTATCTGTATTATGACACTGTACAAATGTAGACCTAGCTACAGTAGTTGTAAACATGGCACCACTGTGTTCTAGTTAATTAATGTTATCATGTTTTGTCAATCGTCTCATTGGACCTTAAAGTTAATTATCTTCCAACAGTGTGCCTGTTGAGCCACCATTTCATCACCCTTGGGCCATATTTCATCACTGGGAATCATACACCTGCCTTTGCTTGCCTCACGTTTAATTTGTATCCACCTGGGCATAGTTTGTTGTTGTCAGACGATCAGAGATGTCCGCCTAGGCGCCTACTGATACGTCTAGACACTTCTGAATGCAAGGTACCAGCGAGACAAAGCTACGCCCACTGTTTTTCAAACCAATCATATAATTGTTTTTGTACTCTAATTGTGTCCAACAAGTTTTAGCAATGACAGCTGAGAGATTGCATCATTCTGGTAATTTTCCAGGTGCTGGAGCTCTCAAACAATCTGTTCCCTTGAGGAACAGATTGTACGACATTTATGTATGTATGTGTGTACGTTCTTAAGTATGCACTGTATGTCTGTATGTATGACGTACGTACCAGGCCAAAGGCGTGGCCGAGATGATGTTCTCGCCCCTGTCCATCCGTCTGTCCGTCTGTCTGTCTGTCTGTCTGTGGACAGCTAATCTCTGGCACCAATAGGAGAGAAACTGCACACACACACTCCCTGGAGGCCAGAGCAGAACCTCTGCCCCAAATCTTTCACATCGGACAGTTATACCGCTACCAGGAGGCAGAACACATTTGTTTTCATATTACTACTACAGCTTTTGTCCAAACACCCCTCAAATCGGTACGCATTATCTCTGGGGTCATGTGAAGATCCCATTCCGTGTGTGTGTGTGTGTGTGTGTGTGTGTGTGTGTGTGTGTGTGTGTGTGTGTGTGTGTGTGTGTGTGTGTGTGTGTGTGTGTGTGTGTGTGTGTGTGTGTGTGTGTGTGTGTGTGTGTGTGTGTGTGTGTGTGTGTGTGCGTGCGTGCGTGCGTGCGTGCGTGCGTGCGTGCGTGTGTGAGAACGCATGCGTGCATGTACATTTCATGATGGGTGAATAGTTGCCAATGTTACCCTGGTGAGATACTGCCTCAGCCCAGATGGGTGCTGTGAAAGATTACGTAATGCCATAAAGTGGTACGTCCCGCCCCCCCCAACATTTTCAGGCCATTTTTGAAAGAAACCAGTCTTACACATCCTTTATGGTGTCAGGGCATTCCATATTTTGTTGGCAGAGTAGTATAATGACAACTTTCCCATGTTTGTTCTAAATGTGGGTGTTATCAGATCATGCTCGCTCTCTCTAGTGTTGTGGCTGTGGGTGTCGTCACTTTGGAGGAACAGGCAATGGCACAGCAATGATGGGTGGTGTAAAACATAGATTTAGAAACCTAGATACCTAATTGGCCGCTGCAGTTCATTGGAGCGACCTGTATCCACGGCCGCCATTTTCGGAAAGCACGCTGCCACTCAAAGTGACTACTGGCCAATCACAGCAAGTCTTTAACGGGACTTTTGAGAAGCTAGTTGTATACAATTATCCTGTTATATTTGTATACAACTTTGACTGCCAAGGGGACTGCCAAGTCCCGGAAAAGACGCTCTGTGATTGGCCATTAGTCACTTTGAAAGGCAGTTTGCCTTCCCAAAAATGGCGCCCGCAGATACAGACGCCCAGACAGAAGTCGGAGGAGGCATCTACCTTTATATGTCTGTGTGTGAAAGATTATGTAATGCCATAAGGTGGCACAGGGGATGGCACTGCACCGATGGGTGGTGTGAAAGATTACGTAATGCCATAAAGGTGGCACAGCACTGTGTATAAAATGTAGCAACTGGACAATGGATTCATAAAGGGGAGGGGAGTGTTAGACAGATAGTGGAGGACAGTCATGAGGGCTTCTCTAGACATACTTCTGCTTTCATACCTGTACTTGACCTTGATATGGTTCTCTTCATTCTCTCCTTTGTCTTCCTCGTCTTCCTCTTCATGTGAGTTACAGGAACAGTTTAATGTCAACAGATTAGACAAGGCTGGGGACTTGGTTTTGGGTGGTTTGTTTCCGATCCACTACGTCCCTGTGTTTCCTGAGCTGTCTTTCATCTCCAAGCCTCAGCCCCCCACATGCACTGGGTAAGTATCACACATGCAAAACAGCAAGCAAGACTACAGGGAGCAGTTTTGATATATATAGCATTTATGTATATCACTGTTTCCCAAACAATGGGTCCGGATTTATGTGTGGGTCGCGGATACATTTTCGCGGGTAGCGAGTGTATATCCCTTGATTTTTTTGTTTCCTAAATTTTGGCATGAATTATTATTTTAAAAGTCTTTCTAAAGATTTCCACAAAAACTCACACATGAACAACTTCAAACATTTGAAAATAAAAGATAATGCAAGAAATTCCCTAAAATAGAAAACGAAATATTTAAGAAGTAGTGAAAAGTAGCAGATCTGCAAGCTCGCAACGTGGCGCGATGTGAGCTTGTAGATCTGCTATTTTTCACTAGTTTGGGTCTTGGGCAAACATCTGATTTCTCTTTTGGGTCTTGAGCTAAAAAGTTTGGAATAACCACTGATAGTAGATAGTAGGCGTAGCTATGTTGTATTTCTACAAAGATAAATATTCAAGGTTACACAGTGGAATTGTATGTGTTAGTTTTTACATTCAAGGGTTCAGATGGGCCCAGTCCATGGCTTTTGCAGTTAATGAGATCAACAGAAACCCCAGCCTGCTGCCCAACGTGACTCTGGGCTATAGGATCTATGATAACTGCTACACGCTTGGAGTCGGGTTCCGTACAGCGTTGTCATTGGCCAGTGGGAGAGAGGAGCAGTTTCCATTGGAGGAGAGCTGCGTCGGGTCTCCTCCGGTACTGGGAATAGTGGGTGCTGCGTCCTCAACCAATTCTATTGCCATCTCTAGTATACTAGGTTTGTACAGAGTGCCCATGGTAAGTTCATCACTTTTACTGTCACCGATTTTATATTATCGTCTCTGTTGGATGTCCAAAACCGTTGCTTTACGGGATTCTTATTCAAAAGTAGCAAAAGCAGCAGATCTACAAGCTCAAAGTGAGTCGATTTGCGCTGCGTTTCGAGCTTGCGGATCTGCTACTTTTGATGCTTGTGTGTGACGCTGTAGTATGATCAATAAGGCATTAATTAACGAAAAAACACAAAAAGTTAGAATATGGAGATTCAGTCAGTGGTTTCTGCCCAACATGATTGATTTTGGTTATTTACTATATTTACGAATATAAAATGTGATAAACATAGTATAGTCTTCTTCTTTTTTTACGGTTTGAAAGTCATTATTATCTCAATGTGTCGCATGCTTCCATAGAAGACATGCCGACTACAGAATCCAAATGACTGAAATCAGTCGTGGCGACTGAGAACTTTAATCCATCCTGATGTTTTGTACATTTTGTAGGTCAGTTATGGTGCCACCTGCGCCTGTCTGAGTGACCAGGAGCAGTTCCCCTCCTTCTTTAGAACAATCCCAAGCGATGCCTTCCAGGTGAACTGCAGTATTTATTTAAAAAATGATTTAAATACGGTGTATCAGCATGCATACAAAAAGGGGCAATCTAACAGTGGTTCCCAAACTGGGGGAGGGGTTCCCAGATGATTAGCTTATTGTGCAATATTGTTTGTAACAGTAAACAGACCAACATACAGTATAAGTGGGTCCCCAGTTCAAATATGATTATTTTTGGGGGGTCGTCGTCTGAAAGGTTTGGGAACCACTGCTGTAGAGAGAGGCAGCCACTCAGGAGAGGAGGAGACGAGACCCGCAGGCGCATTCACTGGTTGTTTAAAAAAAAAAAAATGTTATGATATACCTTTCGATAGGCTAAATACATCCTCTAAAACATCTAGTGAACTTGCCAGAGTTTTAAATGATAAATTAAAATGATAGAAAATGGATGAGATTAAATAAATTGGTTCTTAATAAAGAAAAAAAAAGTGTAGGATTAGGTCAAAACTGTTCATTAAAATCTGTATCAACTTTACACTTAACTATGTACAGATATATACAGCACACAGATATTGAGCATGTAACCGAAGTAAAGTTATTAGGTATTACTGTTGATTGTAAAATGTCTTGGAATAGTCAAATTGATCAACTGGTGAAAGGAATGGGCAGAGGTATGGCTGCTATAAAACATTGTAGGAAATACATGCCTAAACACTTAATCAACAATGAGTACAAATCACATTTAGATTATTGTTCCGTGATTTGGTCCAATACAACAGGAAGTAACAGGTTGCAGGTGGCCCAAAAACAAAGCAGCTGACATAGTTTTCCAATGCCCATATTGAACAAGAGGAATAATGAACAATAATTTAGTTTGGTTAAGGGTAAAAAGTAGGTTGCACTATTCACTAGTGTGTTTTATTCAAAACATTATCATTACTAAGAACCGAGATACACATCAATATTCTACTCGGCAGTCATCAGAGTGTCGGTTCCCTTCATGTAAAACTAATGTAAAACAAAGAACAGTTCATAACAGAGCAATGGTGGCATGGAATTCATTACCTTTTTTTTCCTGAAAGTGATACTATAAGTTTTAAGAAAAAGTGAAAATTGTATTTGTTCACACAACACATTATTTTTTCTAGCTTTTCTCTCTATTATGTTATATGAGCTATACATCCCAGTCAATTTGACATTTAAGGTTGAGTTAAGAGATCTATCAATTGTGTTGAAGATTAAATTGTAATATGGAGCAATTAGACAGGTTATGAGTTAGTGTATTTGTGTTGTACTGTATGTTGTGGTGAGTATGTTGTATGAATGATGAGTAGGCCAGGGGTCTTCAACGTTTTCAGGCCAAGGACGCCCTAGCTGAGAGAGAGATGAAGCAGGGACCCCCTCTATATTGTATAAAATTGTGTTTCAGATTTCAAAAAATGTGTTTACTTGGTCGGCTCTCGTTTCCCTCTACACCAAACACCTCTTTGCCAAAAATAGCAGATCTACAAGCTCACAACGCCTCGCAGCGCGAGGCGTTGTGAGCTTGTAGATCTGCTATTTTTGGCTAAAGTTCTCCTCAGAAAAGGGATGCTAAGGTTCAAGTGGTTAATGTAAAAAAAACAAATCCTATCACACAAAGATTCGGCGGACCCCCTGTTGTAACTCTGAGGACCCCCTAGGGGTCCCGGACCCCCTGTTGAAGACCCCTGGTGTAGGCCTATTGATTTAAACTGTGTTTTTGATGATGCTGGTTGAGACCCCAGGAAGAGTAGCTGCTGTAACAGTACAGTAAGCTAATGGGGATCTAATAAATAAATCACATCAAATCAAACTGCTACAGATAAAACATGTGTTGGTATCAAGTAGTTCAGGTTCCACACACTTGACACATACCTCCCTCTAGTGAGTGTAATGGATATTGCACATGGCCTCTCATTTGCTTGAGCGTATTAGGCTGCTGTGGTCTTTAGTTGAGTTTATTAGGTTAGTTTCGTTTATTACAAAAGTCATAACACATGTTAAAATCATTCGAGGATATGACACAATAAAGTCTAGGACAAGCTCACAACACCGCGTTGTGAGCTTGTAGATCTTCTATTTTCACCACTTCTTTTTATTTATTCATGGTAATTATTATTATTTTATTTTTTATTTATGAAATACTTTTGAAACTTACTTTTTGGAATTGTTTTTAATCTTTTGAAATGATGTTATTATATTTAATATATATTTTGAAATGTAGGAAACTGAAAAAAGGAGACATTTACTAGCGATCCATAAAAAATTGTCTGCGGCCCAAACGCGGGTCCCGACCCACTGTTTGGGGAAACGGTGATCCCTAGCCTAGCAACTCGTCCTTCCATTCTTCTTCATCCAATCAGGTGCAAGCTATGCTCCAGATCATGCAGCGGTTGGGGTGGACCTGGGTGGGACTGGTGATGGTCGATAATGACTATGGACACAGCGTCGCCCAGTCCTTCCGGTCTGAGATGGACCGCTCTGGGTCGGCCTGTCTGGCGTACGTGGAGGTGGTCCCCATGGACGCCGACCCGGCGGAGCTTCGGAGGATCGTCACAGTGATGAAGACCTCCACAGCCCGTGTGGTCGTTGCATTTCTATATGAGAGCCATATGGTTGAACTCATGCAGGAGGTCGGGTTATGATGATACATGTTCATTATGACATGGTTTGCATGATTGTAAGGCAGGGGTCTTGACAGGGGGTCCTTACTACAGGGGGGGCCACCAAATCTTTGTGTGATAGGATTTTTTTTTTAACCCTAGCATCCCTATTCTGAGGAGCCACTTTAGCCAAAACATCTGCTATCTTTAGCCAAAAATAACAAATCCAACGGTCAATTTGACTAAGTATTGAGGGTTACGTGTTTAGAAAACATTAATTTACACAACACTGATGATAGGGCTGTCAAACAAGTCTATGAAGCTATCTATGAAATCTATGAACAAGTTTGATCTGCAACCCAATGTTATACAATATGTAGTGGGGGTCTCTGCTTCATCTCTCTCTCTCAGCTAAGGGGTCTTTGGCCTGAAAAACATTGAAGGCCCTTTAAGACATTCTTTCAGAAGAAATATTATGTTGTTGTTTTTTTAAATCCTTTTTCAACAATTCAACGATTTGCTCAGCATTTGTTTATTTTGTTTTTGCAGTTTTGCTTTTGCTTTTTATTTGGTCTCTGTCCAATAATCAAACAGATAATCACACCATTCACAGATCTCACTGCTATAACTATTTGTTATAAAGTCTATCTGTGGGTTAACATTAATATAGCTTGATATTAACAAGCGTTTGTGACTAATTAACAATTACATTGGATCCATTTTCAAAGCAGGCCTGTGTTTATTTTAATGATCAATCAATCAATCCTCTCAACGAAAACACATTCATCAATGTTTTGAAGAAAAAATACCATGACATGTTATCTTATCATTAAGATCTTAGTGTTGTGCTAATTATGTTGCGGCCCACTTGCTAAACAGGGCTCCCTCATAAAAGAGCTCTTACATCTCAGGATTTCACCTTTATAAATAAAGGTAAAAGAAATACAATAAAAAACACTGCTTTAGACTGAACACATACAAATATAATTTGTTCACCATAACAGGTGGTAAAGCAGAATGTGACAGGTCTGCTATGGATGGCCAGTGAGGCCTGGACGTCCAAGACTGGACTCCAGACTCCTGCCTTCATGCCATTCCTGAGAGGCACCCTGGGCATCGACATCCATCGTGGAGAGATGCCAGGTCTGAAGGACTTCTTGTTGAAAATACATCCTGACAATGACCCTGACAACAGCCATGAAAATAACATAGTAAGGCTCTTGTTCAGTTTAGAATTAAATAATTAAAATATTTAAAAAATCACATTCTATTTTATTCATGGTTAAAGGTGCCATGACATGGCTAGAAAACATCATATTTGATGCTATATGTTAAGTGGTTTCTCTGAAAAGAGTCAGCTAGGGCAGGACATACTGCATCACAGATATTGATTGGCATTTGCAGTAGCCAATGCGATGACCTTATAGTGTGTCCATTGGTCAAATAGTACTGGCATCAAGTCTTTGGGGCTGTTTTGAGTTGGCATAGTCCAGGTAGCTCAGGCGGTAGAGCTCTTGCCTTCAGACCACGAGGTCATGGGTTCGATCTCGGGCACCGCCAACTCAGCGTATGAGTAGCACAGCTTGGGTGCGGTAAGTTGTGTGGTAAGTACTGGGAGCTGAGGATAGGTGTGGCGCCCCACCTCAGAAATCCATCTCCCAGGGGTCCAGCACATTGTAACGGGGACAGATTCCCGCGTGTTACTCGGCTGATACCGACAATAAGCCACTTCCCGACCTACTTATTATAGCCATTTTCATGAATGTACCACTCACTTGGTCTGAGAAAAGGGGGGTGGACAGTCCCTAGCAAGCAAATTTGTGTTGCCGGATACAGTCCGCCTCCTTTAATTTCTGTTTTCGGAATCAGTGGGGTCAAGTAGTGCTGGCATCGTGTCTTTGGGGCTGTTTGGAGTTGGCATAGCCATTTTCATGAATATACCACTCACCTGGTCTGGTAACTAGCTCTTTTTTATTTGTTTCTGAAAATGTGAATTTCAATGCCAGCTAACTCATTTTGGGGGAAGATATTGCATATACAGTGAAGCACAAGAAATAAGGGATAAACGTAAACGTTGATTTCTTTTTTTATGCCATTACCCCTTTAAGTCTTCATTGTGATTCTTCAGGTGAGGCAGTTTTGGGAGCACACATTTCGGTGTAAATTTGCACCCCTTCCATCAGAGTGGGTGGATGCTGGTGGAACGGTGTGTACTGGACAAGAGGACCTAGGAACCGCAGAAACTACCCTGTTGGATGTGTCAGACCTCAGGGGAGAGTACACCGCGTACATGGCTGTGTATGCTCTGGCCCATGCCCTCCATGACATGTTGCAATGTGCGCCAGGAAGAGGGCCATTCGCTGGGCACAGCTGTGCCAGGTTGCAGACAATACAGCCATGGCAGGTGTGATATTCATACATTCACAGTTCACCTTTTACTGTTTCTAGCTGTATTTTAGGGTTAGGGTTAGGGTTAGAATAGTAATGAAAATGTTAATTTAACATCGGTGAAAGGCAATATTTTGTAGCTATTTTTACCCCCCCCCCTCCCACAAGTTATAAAGCTCTATTCTGACAGTAATCATTGCCATCAAGTGGTTCTTCAGTAACAGTCTGTCTCCCCATCTCTCCAGCTCTTTAATGAACAGAAAATACATTTCCAGGTGGAATACAAATGTCATCCAATCAGGAGAGAGGCAAAGACTTAACTTAATTGTCCTGAATGAGTTCTCTCTTTTGATTGAATTAAATTGGTATCCCTACCTGAGAATGTATTTTCTGTTTAGTAAAGAGACGGAGAGACCCCTGCCATTGAACAAGCATTCTACAGCAATGATTACTATCATGCTGTGTCCACACTATAGCGGATACAGTGCAAAGCTACAGTGCACCATTCATTTTCATTGGAGGCCAGCGACATGAAGAAAAAGCTACACCCAGTGTTTGTAGCTGCTACAAAATCTTCAAAGCTGAAATCCAAATTGAGCTTCAACTCTAGACACATGCTATACAACGACAAAAGCTCCAAATGTGTTGTTTAGCCATTTCGACTCACCTTCACTTACCACACAGAAAATATTTGTATTTGTCCTCTAGTTGTCTTTTTAACCCCAGCCTTTATTTTCCTCTCTTCTTTTCTTGCTTGTCCGACTGACGCTGATAACGTCAACGAGCTCGTTGTGAAACAATTAAATAGCAATATGCTACTTTGCTTTGTTAGCTTTGTATCTTTTGTATTTGCCAGTGTGAGTTGTTATTATATTTCCATAATTTGGCTCGTTAACATTTCTAGCTTGTGTATTACCTGGAAAAGGTCAACTTCACCACATCATTTGGTGATGATGTATCATTTGATGAGAATGGTGATCCGTTTCCAATCTATGATGTCATGAACTGGGTGTGGCTCCCTGACGGAAGCGTAAAGGTTCAGAATGTAGGCGTGGTCAAGAAGTCTGCCTCCGGAGACGAAGAACTCATCCTGGATGAAGACAAAATCTTCTGGAGCTTTGAATCCACAAAGGTCCCTTTGACTTTCTCATGTTGAGCTCATGATGAGAAAGTCATTTACTTTAGTCCAGTGGTTCTACACTAAAGTATTCAGACTTTAGTATTAAGACTTCAGCCTCTTGGCTGCCGTGTTAAGTGGACTGTGTGCATTTTCAAAGCATGATCAATCAATTGATCCTTTTTTATCCGGCATCACAATGAAAACAGATTTTGTTTTAAAGAAAACATATAGTATTTCTTAATTACAATTTTCTTTTAAATGTTATATTATCATGTAGTGTTGTGCCAATTATTTGGCCCACATATCGAGAATCGTTACATATTGGGAATCGTTACATATTGATCATTGTTACTCTCCTTTGTAGCCTCCTCGGTCAATGTGCAGTGAGAGCTGTACTCCTGGAACTTATCTGGCCAGAAGGAAAGGAGAGCCTGCCTGCTGCTTTGACTGCATTGCTTGTTCTGATGGAGAGATCAGCAATGAGACTGGTTGGTTTACCCTGTTTACTAGTCCCTACCCTGTTTACTAGTCCCTCCCTACCCTGTTTACTAATCCATACCTAGTGATGTTTGCACCCAAACTACGTATAGTCTTGAGACTTGGGACTGCAACTACCATTACATATTCATAGCCCATGGCAAAACACAGCTTAAGAAGTAAAAAAAAACAGCTTCCGTCATTTTCATATCGATATACCAACAACACACGTTGTAGAAGAGAAAACTGCATTAGAACGGCCATGTAACTGTGAAGTCCCCGTCTGCCGATTGGTCATTAAGTCACCGTAGGATGCTGAGTGGGTTATTGATGACACAATTGATGAGATCATTTTGTATTTAAAGCTTCTGTGCTTTACTGAACACACACACATTGTCTCTCTCACTCACTCACTCACACACACACACACACACACACACACACACACACACACACACACACACACACACACACACACACACACACACACACACACACACACACACACACACACACACACACACACACACACACACAAGGTTAGGATAGGATAGTGGTATAGTATGATAGGATCTAACAACTCAGGTTATCTTCAGGACAATGCTTACACACTATTGTGTGTCCCTTTATCTTTACTGTCTTTGTTAGACTCTACCGAGTGCACCAGTTGTCGAGAGGATTTCTGGTCCAATCTCGAGCGTGACCACTGTGTCCCTAAGACTGTGGAGTTCCTCTCCTACCATGAGGCCCTGGGTATCTCCTTGACAACCATTGCATTGCTAGGAACATTTATCTGTGCGATTGTCCTGGGCATCTTCGTCTATCATCGAGACACACCCATTGTGCGTGCCAACAACGCAGAACTCAGCTTCCAACTTTTGCCGTCACTCAAGCTGTGTTTCATGTGCTCACTTCTGTTCATTGGTCGTCCCAGAATCTGGACTTGTCAGCTGAGGCATGCGGTATTTGGGATCAGCTTTGTGCTGTGTGTCTCGTGTATCCTGGTAAAGACTATGGTGGTGTTGGCCGTGTTCAAATCCTCCAAGCCTGGGGGTGCTGACGTTATGAAGTTTTTCGGTGCTATGCAGCAGAGAGGAACAGTGCTGGGTCTTACCTCCATTCAAGCAATAATCTGCACAGCCTGGCTTGTGTCTGCCTCACCAACTCCTCATAAAAACACACAATACCTCGGTGATAAGATAGTTTATGAGTGTGATGTGGGATCAAAGGTTGGTTTTGCAGTGTTACTAGGTTATATTGGTTTACTGGCACTCCTCAGCTTTGTCCTAGCATTCATGGCCAGGAATCTTCCAGACAACTTCAATGAAGCCAAGTACATCACTTTCAGCATGTTGATCTTCTGTGCCGTGTGGATAGCTTTCATCCCAGCATATATCAGCTCGCCAGGCAAATATGCAGATGTGGTGGAGGTATTTGCTATTTTAGCATCTAGTTTCGGCCTTTTGGTGGCGCTGTTTGGACCAAAGTGTTATATAATGCTTTTGAAACCTGAGAGAAACACAAAGAAGTCCATCATGGGCCGAGGTGCCACCAAGACATAGAAGCAGGAATTCCATGATAACACATTCTCTGTGTATTTTATAACAATAATATGTGGATTTATTTGACTGCTGCCTTGTAAGTAATAGATTCAGTTTTCTAACAGATTAAACTAAAAGCATGAACCTGGTCAGAGATACAAACATCTATTATAAATCTTCATCTGTCATAAAGAAAAGTTAGTGTAAAGTTAATTACCCATCCATAAAGACTATCTTTGGTGATTTTAGACCTACTGTATACGTACAGATAAGAAAAAGTACTAGAGGTCAATTATGTATGCAACGTAACCTTGTTATTTTTTTTATTTTTTTTTGACTGCATTATCTTTGAAGGCCTCTGGTTTCAATGAGTTAAAGCTGCTTTGTTATTGTCATGGTCAAAAAGGCCCAAAAGCCATATGCTCTGTAAAGTATGATAACTAATAGTACAATGTTATGGTAAAACAAGGTACTACTTTTATCTTTCATATTTCTATGAAATATGTGACTCTCTCGGTCAGCCTTTATGGGTTGTGGACTCAGAGAAAAACAATGTAATGATATTTGAATATGTTGAAACACCATGCTCACTGACTGGTGCTACTGACTGCATGTGTCTACAATTATTTCACCACTATGTTGAAACACAGCCTTCAATATAAACTCACATATACTTAGGTTGGTTTCACCAATGCTTAGTGAAGTGAGTGCCCGCAGTGTGTTTTGTGGTGAGGTGATGAGTAATAAGAACTTAAAAACGACCAAACTTAAACACTATTCTTAGTTGACCAGAGTCCTTGGGCCTCTATACTATATATTTGCACAGAATATTCTCCCCAGAATAGGGACACTAGGGGTTAAACCGAAACATCCAAACAAAGCAACCTCAGCATCAGAAAAGGGGAAGAGGGATTTTCTGCTGTGCTCTGTGTGTGTGTGTGTGTGTGTGTGTGTGTGTGTGTGTGTGTGTGTGTGTGTGTGTGTGTGTGTGTGTGTGTGTGTGTGTGTGTGTGTGTGTGTGTGTGTGTGTGTGTGTGTGTGTGTGTGTGTGTGTGTGTGAAAACTAATGCATTTCGATACATATGCACATTCCAGACAGGCTTATTTGACTTAATTGATTGTTGACTAATTGAGATGTTATGACAATTCATCATTTTTGTGAGTTTGGAATCCAGGAAGACACCAGATTTAGCTTTTGGGTCCCAAGACCAGAATGTTTTAAAACTCATGTTGTATAGGTCAGGGGGGGTGGATGTTCTAGGGATGTTTTGAAACGCTAAGGAAGGCCGACGTGCCGAAACACGTCCGTTTCTGTAGATAGACTGCTGCTGCTGTGCAAACCTATTAATAAAATAACATAAGAAAATACTCTGGATAGTGCGGATAATCCTTTCATTCTAGGTCAGGGGTGGACGACCTATTCAGAAACAAGATCTACTTAACCGTTTTCCAACGCTGGTGAGATCTACAGTAGCACCAGCCGTTTGGTTGTTTGAATACTGTAGCCTGTTGGGTGTTGTATATGTTTTATAATGGACCACAATGGAAACAAGCTTCGGCTTTTTTGTATTTAATTCATTTTGGCACTTTTGGTTGCTGATACTGTGCTTTTGATTGTTGCCTAAGTATTCTATTCTATAAAGTACCACCAGAAAGTGAAAAGCATTACTAGTGATAATAGACTGCTAAATAACCCATTAAAGGAGACATCCGGTCATTTTAAGTGAATATGTTTGATGTGTGTCAAATCACTTACCAACGTATAAATGAAAATCGCGTGACTCCACAGATCCCCCTATCGACCCCCACCGTTGGCATTATAGGAGTATATAGGATAGCAGCAATTCGCCTATTTTAACAAATGTAAAGTCTGTTTTTTTCTCCTAGTACTCATTGTGGAGTCCCATGATAACGTAACAGGCGCTAAAACTCCGAAAAGCTAACGGCTAATAACAGAACGAGCTAATGCTGGGGCTGCTTATCTCTCTGCATGGCAGCCCCAGGTTGCCAGGTCGGGAGAGAAACCAGCAACCAGCATTAGCTCGTTCTGTTATTAGCCGTTAGCTTGTCGGGAGTTTTAGCGCCTGTTACGTTATCATGGGACTCCACAATGAGTACTAGGAGAAAAAAACAGACTTTACATTTGTTAAAATAGGCGAATTGCTGCTATCCTATATACTCCTATAATGCCAACGGTGGGGGTCGATAGGGGGATCTGTGGAGTCACGCGATTTTCATTTATACGTTGGTAAGTGATTTGACACACATCAAACATAACACTTAAAATGACCGGATGTCTCCTTTAAGACCTGAGGCCGATTCTGCAAATGCCTCCTAAATCAGTGGTTTTCACACTTTCAAGATTTAAAAAAAAAGTTAAAAAATAGCAAGCTGCAGCGCGTCACTTTGTGCCGCACTGCGAGCTTGTACATCTGCTATTTTTGAATGGCCAACGCTAAAATCAAAAATGACACGGATTTTAATGGGTTAAGTCAATAATTGTATTTAAAAACAGTATCAACAACAACAACACTAACGTAGAACAATTATATAATATAATATGAATAATAAAGCCAAGATAAACTTTGGGGAGAAAAGTGTATGCACATCAAACAAGGATGCAAAAATTACTTTAAAAATACTTGGACAGCACTTTCAGTTCCTTCTTAGTTCACCATCAGCTGTGGAACAAACCAAAACATAAGAGGAAGAGAGGCACATTAATAAGAAAGACCACACATCTCTTGTCTTGAAAAAACGAAAATAAAAGAGAAAGAGACGCACACTAATAAAAGAAAGAAAACACTTCTCTTTTGTTCAGTGTTTTGTGAAGAGGTGGGCCATGTCCTGCAAGAAGAATTAAAGTAATACATGTAGAAATGGCTGCATTTGGACGTTATGAAAACCTTGAGCTAGACGATGTAATGAATGAAGATGTTAGGATCAAGACTGCAGCTCAGAACCAAGATCCACAGATGACATCACAGTCTGGTAAGAGATTTTACTAAAATGAGAATATAATACTGTCGTGAAATACCTTCTTTTTTAAATGAGAACCAAGATCTCACTTAATCCTTTGCTGTGTTTGTGTGTGTGTGTGTGTGTGTGTGTGTGTGTGTGTGTGTGTGTGTGTGTGTGTGTGTGTGTGTGTGTGTGTGTGTGTGTGTGTGTGTGTGTGTGTGTGTGTGTGTGTGTGTGTGTGTGTGTGTGTGTGTGTGTGCGCGTGTGCGCACGCGTGTGTGTGTGTGTGTGTGTGTGTGTGTGTGTGTGTGTGTGTGTGTGTGTGTCGATGTGTGTGTCCTCCAGACATAAGACGGTGCAGGCGGGTTGGAGTCAGTGTTGGATTGCTTTGTGCCGTTCTAGCTCTCCTCAACATTGCTGTCCCACTCTATCTCTGTAAGTCAAGTATAATAACAATGTACTTTATTACAATGTTTTAAATCTGTGATGATCAAACATTATGACCCTCCCTAATACATCAGTATATTATAGTTGTAGCTGTAGTAGCAGCAGCAATACAGTAGTTGTAGCAGCATTGGTAGTTATTATCTCTGCCAGGAGATCATGGCAGAGATAATAAAGATGTACACTGTGTCTGTGTACATCTCATCCTAGCCCTAATGGCAATGGCATTACAGATCTTGTGTGCAGCAGCAAAAACCTAAAACCTGTATTTAATTAAAACCACACGCGTTGATTCATAGGTGATCAATCGATCAATTCTTAATCGTAATCGTAATAAATATGAGAGTAGAAATGATGTAATCACATGGTGCACTGTCATGGTTGTAGGTAGAAATGCCACTGCATACATCACCCTTATCATTAGGACATACAGTACCTCCTGGTGGAGATTTGCACTCTACTGAGCACACCTTTCTAGTTGGACAATTAGTAGTGTCAAATCAAATATAAATGTTATTGCAACTCAGTTCAAGTGGTATTAAACTCATGTTGTGACCTCACTGACCTCAGCTAGCTGGTCTCCAGCGGAACCATTGTAAACAATGACACATGCATTACTCAAAGCAACCCTGATGAGATTTTGAATACGGTGGTCCTTAATGTAAACTCATTCCTTAGAGCTTCACTTCACCACTTGAAAAGGATCTTTTACCACAGTTTTTATTATTTTGAAAAACATTTTAAAATTGTAATCTACTTCGACACTTGTACCTTGGCTATTTTCATTATTTTAAAATGTTTTTCAAAATAATACAATAAGATTATGCATAAGGGATAAGATAGGGCAAGATGGGGCCCAGAGTGTATTCAACTCTCATGGTCCCTCTCATGGTGTTGGTGAGAGGAGGGTTGACAGTTTGGGTGTGGCCAGAGACAAAGTGCATTTTCAAGGATATTGATATCCACTGATTAATATGTAGGATACAAATTATTACAATAAAGTTATACGTTATTCTATACCTGTATGAAAATGCATCCTCTGCATCTGACCCATTGTAACTATCGGGAGCAGTGAGCATCCACTGAGCAGAACCCAGGGACCAGCTCCAGCTCTAATGTCAGTGCCTTGCTCAAGGGCACTGACAGGAGGTTGTCCCTAATACTGTACATGCATGTGATTTGGTGTGGGAGGAAACCCAAGTGAACACTGGGAGAACATTCAAACTCCACACAGAAAGACTCCAGTCTGGTTTGAATCCAGGACCTTCTTTCTGTGTGTTTTGGAAATACCTTTTTCAAGATAGATACATGTATTATTTACTTCTTATGACTGATACCAAACCTAGCCAACTGACTAAAGAGAAAGATCAGCTACAGACTAGTAATGACCAGCTACAGACCAGAAATAGCCAACTGACTAAACAGAGTGATCAGGTACAGAGTAGTTTTGACCAGCTACAGACCAGACACAGCCAACTGACTAAAGAGCGAGATGACATGAAGATGATGCTCTGTGGTGAGTGAGACATCACTGTTTCTTCATTGTTATATGTTGTTCACAATATTCATTATTTGAGACAAATAATGAATATTATTCCTATTCATTATTTGAGAGAAAGTGGCTAACTACAGTATATGTGTTGTTGTTAGAATCACCTGGATGGCAGAAATTTGACAGAGGTTGTTATTACATCTCTACTGAGAGGAAAACCTGGGAGGAGAGCAGACAGTGGTGTAGAGACAGACAATCAGACCTGATGGTCATGAAGAGCAAAGACAAACAGGTGTGTGTGTGTGTGTGTGTGTGTGTGTGTGTGTGTGTGTGTGTGTGTGTGTGTGTGTGTGTGTGTGTGTGTGTGTGTGTGTGTGTGTGTGTGCGTGTGCGTGTGTGTGTGTGTGCACATCAGTAACCAGCAGTTTTTCTGTCCAGGACTTTGTTGCCAGTTTCAACAAGAGAGTGTGGCTGGGTTTGAGTGACAAAGACACAGAAGGGTCTTTCCAGTGGGTAGATGGAACGCCATTGACCACACCAACGTAAGACTGCATCATCTTCATTTTACCTTCATTCTTCTAAATTGATGTTAAAATACAACCCTACTAGTACACTGTCACAGAGACAGTGTCCATTGTCTACTTCACTGTCCAGCTAATTTGCATCTAATATCACCAGAATATAATTTGAGGTCATGATTGAGGAACAAAATATTTAGGATGAAAATGGTTTCCTTGTAAAGGTATTGTAATTAATTAAATGTTCACTTCTCCAGGTTCTGGTGCACTGGTCAGCCTAATAACAAAGCAAAGCAACCTCCTAATACACAAGACTGTGTTATGTTTGATAATGGGACTCATGTTTCCTGTCCTAAAGGATGGAACGACGCATATTGTACTCGCAATTACCAGTGGATCTGTGAAAGAGTTCTGTGCTGAAATAATCATTTTCACAATGCATTAGTTAGCTGGTGTTTTGGTACAGCTACTGTTGGTTTGTTTCATCTGCCTTGCAATTGTACCAAATATGCACTGTGACATAAACATGTACTGTATATCAATATTTTCTTCATTTGGTTAAAGGGAAGCCTATTGAATGTGAATAACACATTATATAAATATCCATCTGAATACTAAATTGTTCATAGATTAATGAAAAATCAAAAGTGTTATAAATGATTAAAGTATTTTTTTTTCTTTTTAAAATGCAAGTCTTGCTTTTTTAATCTTTCTCCTGTTTTTCTTCTCTCTTTAATGTAAGCCCTTTGAGCTGCCTATTTCCTTTTATTAAAGGTCCTAAACAAATAAAGTCTCTTCATTATTATTATTATTACCATTATACTTTCTATGAAATTCATGTATACAGTAGTACATGTTAAATTATTCAGACTCTGTGAGGTTTAGTGTCAGACTTTAAGTAGCCTATATTCATTATATTTTCTAATACCTGTACATATCCTGTGCTTCACAGTTTCAGCATTTGCTGATACAACCCCCTCTTTCCCAAGGGGATCAATAAGATCCATCCATGATCCATCCATCCATCCATCCATCTGCAATGGCATTTCTTTCTTTCTTTCTTTCTTTTTTCTTCAGTGACAGTTATACCCCTCCTCCACCAGGGGGCGAAAGCAACATTGCGTCGACCATTTAAAGCGCAGATGCGAAACACGTTGATCCGACCAGAAGTAGGCGCATTGTCGTGGTAGTGAAAAATGTGTGATAAACGCTATGGATAAACGAGGTAAAATGTCTCAAATAGAGTCTGTACGGCTGTCGATAAATGAACAGCTGACGTCGGTGGGAGAGGAGATATTGTGTGTTTTGGAAAAACAGCGTGGTGATGTTTGTTGTGTGAAGCTTGTCAGAGTGGTTGTGTTGGAGCGCCTCAGTGCGGCTGCAGAGTTCATGTGCAACCTCTTCCAGAGAGAGATAGAGACACTAGAAACTCTGCTGAAGAGAGAAAACAAACTGCTGCACGTGATGCTACAGCCACACATCAAACTACACAGAGCAGGTTTGTTAATGCTGCATTTATACCACATGTTTACTGTACTCATTGCTAAGCTACGTATAGCTAAGTTAACATGTTTACCACTGTTGGACTGATACTCATAGCTAAGCTAAGATACATAGCTAAGTTTGCAGTTTGTCCATCACATCAAAGAGAGAATAATTCATCCATCCATTTGTTTCTTTTGTAGTCGTGTTTTATTCAATCACTCAATGTCATAACATGCCCTCAGCTACATTATACCAACCACATTAGGTACTGTAAATAGCTTCAAAGTAGCTAGATACTTTTACTAAGTAATATGTAGTGTAGATAGTTACTTCCCATCCCCTTTGGAAGACACTTTTGGTGTGTGTTCTTATTCGTTTTGTCCATAAATGGTAATAATGTAAATAGCATGTTCTTTAGACAACTTGCTAGGTTGATGATTACCTTGTATCCTAGTTCTCTATCGTGGTCGAGACTGGCTCTCCACTACATATTATTCAATATGTACGGGAACTGACCCCCTGGGGCAGTGCTCGTGGATACTCTTTAAGACACATCACTCATGGTGGCCCTGCCCTGATCTGTGATCAGTGGGGTATTTAAGCCCCACCCAGGCAGAGCCACTTCGACTCTTTGATTTCCACGAGAGCAGACGCTTGTGGGCTCAGCTTAAGACAGAATACAGAACGGGTGTTTGGCGGCGTGGTCCACTTACGTTGAGAGCAGGTCTTGTGAGGCTCCTCTCGGGACGCTTCGCTGTCATATTTACACCAACAAAAGTATTCCATAGTATTCCATATTATTCCTGGCGCGCGGCGTGCACCCTGGTTCCGAGTCTGACCCAGTCAGAGGGCGGATCAGGGCGGCAGCTGCTCTGCTCGAGCGACCAAGTTGTGAAGCCGTCTGTCGGCCGAACGCTTGGATCGCCGACATCGTCAGAGGGGAAAAAAGAAAAGAAAAAGCCGCCGCGGCTGCAGCCCGGTTCCGAGCCTGACCCAGTCAGGGGGCGGACCAGGGCAGCTGTTGGTTGGGCGCGGTACCGAGGTGGAACCCGAGTGAGGCTGACCCAGTCGGCGGACCTCCGGGCCATCTACTACCGGCTATCATTGCCGCCGCGGCCGAGAAAGCCAGTAATCTATTACAAACAAAGTTTGCAGCGTGCAGCGTGTACCTACTTCCGCGTTGATGCAGGGCGTCAGCGTGGGGGGAGGGGCCTGGGTTCCCTAGAGAAGGGCTGCACTGTGCCCCACAGGTCACAAGAGGGCAGTGTGGCGCTAGGTCAGGAGTTATCTCCTGGCGGCCCACTGACAAACTGCTGCAAAGTCACTGTTGCAAATCACTGACTTTGGAATAAATAATTAAGTGAAAAACAGATAAAGAGACACTTGGCTCTGCCCATACACTTATAGAGATTAAGTGTATTTAATATACAAATATATAGACGGACGAATATTTAGTATATGAGTATACAATATTCGAGTATTGGGTATAGTATAGTATATAGATATACAAATACATACGTCTACGAATTTATACCTTTTATATATACAATTTAGGTATAGATTGGCATACATAGCTAAATAATATAGCAAACATGGCCAGCCCAGCGCCCCACAACTGTCTGGGCTGTGGGATAAAAATGCCCGTGGAGGACGGCCTTGATAAATGTATGCTGTGCTGCCTTAGGGCAGCTGCATCCGGCACTCAGAGCGGCGAGGCCTCGCGTTCCCATGGGAACAGGCGCTCGCTCGGTGACGAAAGCGACATTAGCCCAGCTAACGCCAGCAGGCGAGGCTACAGGGCGGATGTCGACGGTCAGTGGGAATCCCCGTTTACGTCACGGACGTCACGGGCTTCCCTCGCCAGCGTACGATCAGAACCCGACAGGGCAGATGACGTCAGCAGCCCCCACCTTCCCCACGAATCCTCTCGCTCGCTGTCTTTCCAGATGGAAAGCTGCAATCCACATCCTTGGGTGTTACGCACCATGCAAAAAGGATACGGATTACAAGTCAAGAGCTCACCTCCACTGTCCACTACGGTAGTGTTCTCCCGAGCGTCAGGCCAGGCGGCCATCACGCTGCGGGACGAGGTATCAGCTCTTTTGAGCAAGGGGGCTATCAGAGAACTATCTCCGGATCAGAACCGGCTCGGTTTCTACTCGGAATATTTCCTGGTGAAAAAGAAGGGGGGGGGGCGTAAGACCTATTCTGAACCTCAAAGGCCTGAACAGGTACTTGATGGTTTTCAAGCTGCACGTACAGGACTTGCAGGCAGGCTGCCGGACTCATGGCCTCGGCCGTGAGCCTGATTCAGCTTGGCGGACTGAACATGAGACCTTTTCAGAGGCCATGGGCTCTCAAAAGGCGGTAGTGTCAGCACAGTGTGATAAAGCACTATACGGCGTGTCGCTGACGAGGTCAGTTCACACGACCGTGGTGTAGTTCTGTCTGTCGATCTGCAGTGACACAGACAGGACGTGCTGGTCTGTCGAACACAAACTGGGCGGCCATTATAGCCCGCTATATGGCGTATCACCGATTGGGTCGGTTTGCGCGTCCATGGCGGAGTCCCGTCAGTGGAGACACTGGGCGGGGCGTGCTGGTAGTCAGTTGAACAGTGTTATACCCGCGGCCATTATAGCCCGCTTTACGGCGTATTACCGATTGGGTCGGTTTACGTGTCCGGGGCGGAGTTCTGTCTGTGGATCTGGTCTCAGTGTCGCAAGACAGAACGGGCTGGGTCTGCCAGGGGTCCCCTGAATCAGTCATCGCACACTACACAGCGTATAGCCGACTGGGCCGGTCTACGCGGCTGTGGCGTGGTTTGCTGGAGAACCGGGTGTGGTGATACCAGCAGAGTGCATCCGTGCTGTCAGGGGCGAGCGGAGCGCACCATATATGGTGTTGCACGGTGGGGCCGTCTACACACCTAGGTGTAATTCTGCGTGGTGGAATCCGTCATCGGTGTGAAGCCACGGAGTAAGCTCCTTGCTCATCCCGAGAATGCACAGAGCCATGGCTATCCGGATGCAGCTAGCCAACACAGAGGCTATTCCGTCACCGTTGCGTGACCAGAATAGCCCTTACCTTTATTGAGGAGCTGCAGCAACTGGCTTGCAGGCTCCCCAGGCTGTTTGAGGAACAGGCAGGGTATGGCTGCTCTCCGGTCGGTGAGGCGCCATCGGTGGCGGTCCTAGTCCAAGCTGTGGCAGGGGGACCGAGCTTGTCCGATGAAGCGGCCTATTGAGCCATCGGCCATGTTGGGCCAAGAGGCCAGTGCCCGGCTACAACGAGCTAAGGAGGCTCGTGGATGTGCACGGGAGGTGGTGGCAGGAATGCTCCGGCAGGCAAGCTAGAGTACTTTCTCCACCACTGGTGTGGACAGTCATTATAGCCCGCTTACGGCGTATTACCGATTGGGTCGGTTTACGCGTCCGTGGCTGAGTCCCGTCAGTGGAAACACTTGGCGGGCGGTCTGGTGGTCTGTCGAGCACAACCTGGGCGGCCATTATAGTCCGCTATGCGGCGTATCACCGATTGGGTCGGTCTGCGCGTCCGTGGCGGAGTTCTGTCTGTGGATCTGGTCTCAGCGACGCAAGACAGAACGTGCTGGGTCTGCCAGGGGTCCCCTGAATCAGTCATTGCACACTATACAGCGTATCGCCGACTGGGTCGGTTTACACGCGCCGTGGCGTAGTTTGCTGGAGAACCGGGTTCGGTGATTCCAGCGGAGCACATCCGTACTGTCAGGGACGAGCGGAGCGCAACATATATGGTGGGTTGCCGCTTCTACTCCAGCCCAACGGACTAAACGTCCGAGGGCGGCAGAGCGGTGAGAGCCAAGCTCAGGCTATGGCTCCCCCTCTTTACCTACCGTACCTACCTAAGGCTAGGCTCTGGTGGAAACAACCCAGGAGGCGTACAGACAGGCAATCAAGCCAGTCCAACGACGGGAGTACGGGCACACTCGACACAGGGCCTTGCTACCTAGCATCGGCTCTGGCGAGGTGCCCCTTTGTCCGAGATCTGTACGGCGGCCTCTTGGGCGGCGCCCTCCACATTCACCAGGTTCTACTGCATGAACGTGGCAGCCAGCACCCCATCCACGGAGCGAGTGCTGGGCTCCAGGCAGTAGAGCAGGTCATACTCACCGTGCCTCCGAGACCCCGGCTCCCGCAGGACGGGCCCGGGCTCGGAGTGATGTCATGCATGGGAAGCTAGCCCTGCGCCTTGCGGGCTAGCTAGGTGGCTAATCAGTTGATTGGCCTGACGCCAGCTGGGCCTAGGTAGCGGCTTGCGCCTAGGCCACGAGTATTACATACTTCGTTGGATGACAGGATTTTGGAGCACGCCTTGGGCTCTGATACTTCGGGCTTAAACTGCTTCGGGCTGCCGCGGGGGCAGCTGGGTCTGCTTATTTCCTCGCGGTGTGTCTTAGAGTGTTCCCGTACATATTGAATAATATGTAGTGGAGAGCCAGTCTCGACCACGATAGAGAACGGAAGGTTACATCCGATGTAACCCAGGTTCTCTGAGTGGAGAGACTGGCTCTCCACGTTTGAGCCGCTCCGAAATTCGTGTCAATCAAAGTTAATCGAAGTGGCTCTGCCTGGGTGGGGCATAAATACCCCACTGATCACAGATCAGGGCAGGGCCACCATGAGTGATGTGTCTTAAAGAGTATCCACGAGCACTGCCCCAGGGGGTCAGTTCCCGTACATATTGAATAATATGTAGTGGAGAGCCAGTCTCTCCACTCAGAGAACCTGGGTTACATCGGATGTAACCTTCCGTTACTTTGAAGCAGTATTATTGTCTTGAGTTATTGGCCAGAGTTAGTGTCGAAGTGTCCTTGAGCAAGACGCTGCACAATTGCTCCCGATGAGCAGGTTGGTGCCTTGCATGGTTTCCTCCACCATCGGTGTATGAATGGGTGAATGTAATGCACAATCTATGTAAAGCGCTTTGGATAAAAGCACTATATAAATGCACCATTTACCATTTACCATTTTGATGTAGAGTAATCTATTTGGGCAGGCTGCCATAATAGATTATGTGTTTGGGAAATCCTGGTAACTACAAATCACTATTTATATATGTAGGTCATTTCAGTATTTTCAATACTTCAAATGAACAAATACGAAATAAATCTTGAATAAATCTCATCCAATGAGAAAAACACTTTGAGTTGTTCTGCTGAATTTGATGCTGATCTTCTCTCCTCCTCCTTCTGTCTGTGTGTAAAGTGGTTTCCCCTGAACATGAGGAGAGGAGCCCCAGTCTGGTCCAGGAGGAACCACAACCGCCACAGATTAAAGAGGAACAGGAAGAGGAGGCTGATATGTCAACATTGACATTACTACACAGAAAGACAAGCTGTGACGCTCTCTCAGGTAAGAAATAAATAAATATCACTTTATCAATTCTACTCTAGCAAGACTAAGTCTAAAAGCCCCTAGATGGGTGTGTGTTCAGAAACAAGGTCAAGTTCAAGTTTCAAGTTGTTTGTCACATACTCAATACAGCGTTGGCCTATATACATTCTTCATTGACTGGGGTCCCCCAGGGTCATTAATTTCTTTAAAACGTTTTTCCCTCTACACAAAATCGCTTGTAGATCTTTCCACTGAATGTTTGCCTATTATGAGATGTCCAGAATAGGGACGTTAAGGTTCATTTGGTTAAGGCGTTTATTATACAGGGTTGGTTTACTTTAAATAGGGAAGCCATTCTAGTTAGCAGGAATGGGTTTCATTACTTATAGAGGAGGTGAAGTGTATTTCTATTTTTAAAATTATGTATTGTGAAAGTAGAAGTGGTATTTTAGTTATATCACTAATCTCCACTGTAAAAAGCAAACATCCCACAACCTTCCTTGAGAGAGCTTTCCGCCTCCACAACCACATTAAACCAGAAACTGCCAAAATGTCTTCGTCATGCATTTTACAACACTTTTATCCTACTTGAGAAACATTTTAGTTGGACAGGTGAGGATTTTACCACGGCAGGCTGTACAAATATCAGGGCAAAGACCTGCTGTTTAGTGCCAGCTGTACCAGTGCCACTGCACTGTGTCAATCTTCTAAACCAATCAGCTGTGCTCCCAATTAAATTAACATAACTGTAGGGGTTAAACAGTTATCAAACTAATCAATTAAATGTATTGTTTAAACTAAATCATTGATCTTGGGAGGACATTTTTAAATTTCCTTATTTTTCATACATTTTTAAATTACAGTAGCATAAATGGATCATTAAGCCCAACAGGGCTGCAACAGTTAACAACTGAGAACCTGGCATCCCTATTTTCTAACAAAAAAATAACCAAAAGAGCAGATCTACAAGCTCACATCATGACATGTTGTAAGCTTGTATATTTGCTATGTTTGTTCTTTTTGCATGACACCATTATACCATGGGGCGGCTCAGGGGTAGAGTCGCCGGGTAGAGTGAACTGGAAAACCGCAAGGTTCCCAGTTCGATTCCGGGCTGGGGCGCTCCCCTAGAGTTAGTGTCGAAGTGTCCTTGAGCAAGACACTGAACCCCTAATTGCTCCCGATGAGCAGGTTGGTGCCTTGCATGGTTTCCTCCGCCATCGGTGTTTGAATGTGTGTGTGAATGGGTTAATGGCACAATCAATGTAAAGCGCTTTGGATAAAAGCGCTATATAAATGCACCATTTACAATATACCATTTATACGACAAAATATGAAGTAGGGCTTTAGTGCTTAATCAAATTAATACATTTTGTCAACTATAAAATAAATCAATTAGAATGTTTTTCCGTTGATTCGTTGATATAAGTATAATGATAAATACATACAAGTATTTAACCTTAAATTAATTGTTAATCGGCACAGCCACCAAAGGGGTTCAATGTATGTTTTGGGGGCAAAATAATTAATGATAATCTATACAGCAACCATGCTGCTCTCTGGTCGCTCTCGCTCCCCCTCACTGGCAGCTTGTTGTGTGTATAGAAGACAATAGATGGCAGATAACCATCCACTGTGTATGAGTACCTAACACCCTGTACTGAAGAGCACTGCGGCTCCAATTACATCATTACACGCAAGCAACAACGTTTTCTTCAACCTTGTAGTAATCCAAACAGATGATTTTATTTACTCTCTACCACACTGAAGTCTGCTGTTTGAGCAGAAGAGCTTCTTTTCTGTGTATGAGTACCTAACACCCTGTACTGAAGAACACTACGGCTGCAATTACATCATTATTATACACAAGGAACAATGTGTTCTCCCGCCTCTACCAAAATGGTTAATTGTATTAACCATACTCTTATCACACTGAAGTCCACTGCTTGAGCAGAGGAGATGTTTTTCAAGTATGTGTGTGAAATTGGACTGATCATAAGCGAGAAAGGGAAGCCAGTGGCAGAGTTGTTACAGAATGCTACAACAGCATTTGTGCCTTTCAAATTAAATTAGCTCTGTTTCCCGGGGCAACCCACATCATTTTCCCTCTTTACAGTCTGTGTGTGTTGTTCATGGGAATAATTACAACATGGACAAAATATCACTAGAATCTGCATTCATGTGTATATGATTAATTAATGGTACAGGAGCTATAAATAGCCTATTAACAACAGTGTGTAATGAAAAGCTGTCGGAGAACTCTGTTCCTTTTCCATTCAATGGTTTACCCTGATTTGATCTTTTGTCTAGACTTCCTGCACCTCCCTGTGTGTAAAGAGGAGGTTTACGTTGAGCAGCAGGAGAGTAATCCTAGTCTGGTCCAGGAGGAACCAGAGGCTCTGCAGATTAAAGAGGAGCAGCAGGAGCTACGTCAAAGACCAGAGGAGGCTGCTGGGTCAACATTGATGTTACTAGCAGTGAAACATGAAGATGATGATGTAAACATAGAGACAGAGCCTCTAGCCAGCACCTCAACTGAACACATGAAAACACAAGCAAGTGAGTAATGCATTTCCTCTCTTTAAAAATCTTTATTGTGAAAATAAAATGAGTTACATCATTAATCTCCACTGGATCTCCAGCTCAGTCAAAATGTGTCGTGTCATGACCTGTTGTGAGCTTGTAGAGAGCTTGTAGATCTGCTATTCTTTTTGTATTTTTGAACAACACCATTATGACAAAGTAGAGCTTTAGTGGTTAATCAGACTAATCAATTTGGTCAACTATATAAAACAACACAATTATAATGTGTTGCCGTTGATTTGTTGATATATGTATATAAAAAAAGAAAGAAAGAAAAACACATTCAACTTATTTGTTGATCAATCTGAAGCACAGCCACCAAAGGAGTTCAATACGCAGTGTGTTTTGGGGGGAAATGACTCATGATCATTGATAATCTACTTTATATCTGTACGGAAAACCAATCTGATGCTGCTCTCTGGCCACTATCTCTCCCCCTCACTGGCAGCTTGGTGAATATAATAGATCACTTAAACGTGTTGTTACAGAATACTACGACAGCATTGGTGCCTTTCAAATTAAATTAGCTGTCCGTGTGTGTTGCTCATGGGAATAATTACAACATGGACAAAATAGTTTCAGTCTGCATTGAGCTTGATGTGCACGTGATTAATTAGTGGTGCAGGAGCTATACATAGCATATTAACGTAATGTCAGATAACACTGCTGATGCAATGACGCTAATGAGTGGTGGATCAGGCACAAGTATTGATATACAAACAGATGTTTTTGTGAATTACGGTTCAAGGAGGCTTTATTTTTCAGTCACTCAGTCTTTGCAGTGAAATATACTGTCCCAGACACATATTTAGTGTGTCAGATGCTGTTTTGCACGTGTATCCCCGCAGCATGTGTGCATTGACGCACGCACAAGTGGTCACATGACGTAGAATTTTTGCCCCAATCAGATTGCGACCTAAATGAGTTTGCCCCCCTGGCTTATGGTCTGTTCAATATAACATTGGTATCACAACTCTCACTAGAATCAAACCTTTGACCAAAGGAATGCCAGCTCTAGAACCAACTAAAATGTTTAAGTTCAAAGATTCAGTGGTTTACTCTCATTTTATCTGTTGTCTAGACTTCCTGCACCTCCCTGTGTGTAAAGAGGAGGTTTCCGTAGAACAGCGGGAGTGGAACTCCAGTCTGGTCCAGGTGGAACCAGAGCCTCAACAGATTAAAGAGGAACAGCAGGAGCTACTTCAAAGTCCAGAGGAGGCTGCTGAGTCGATGTTGATATTACTAGCAGTAAAACATGAAGAAGATGATGAAAACAGAGAGACAGAGCCTCTAGCCAGCACCTCAACTGAACACATGAAAACACAAGCTGATGTAGAGGACTGTGGAACATCACAACCAACTAGTGATGGCCAGCTCCTCTCTTCACACTGTTCTGAATCTGACACTGAAGACAGTGATGAGTGGAAGGAGACCAGGGAAGATCAGTCAGCTTTAAACACACTGAAATCACACAAGACAAGAAATTTGGAAGGAAAAAGATTATCTTTCAGCAGCAAGCTGTCCCAGGACCTGAAATCACCCAAACAAACCCCATCCATGAGGATTCACACAGCAAAGACAAGCTTCAATTGTACAGAGTGTGGCAGAGGCTTTGGTCAAATGAGAGATCTAAAACGACACATGAGGATTCACACTGGGGAAAAGCCCTTTTCTTGTTCAGTTTGTGCCAAGGGCTTTGCTCGAATGGATTATTTGAAGACACACATGCGATCACATACAGGGGAAAAGCCATTTCCTTGTACAGTTTGTTCCAAAGTCTTTACTCAAACGAGTAATCTGAAGAAACACATGAGGAGTCATACAGGGGAAAAACCCTTTCCTTGTAATGTTTGTTCCAAAGGCTTTGCTCTAATGGGAGATCTGAAGACACACATGAGGATTCATACACGGGAAAAGCCCTTCACTTGTACAGTTTGTGCCAAAGGCTTTACTCAAATGTGTAATCTGAAGACACACATGAGGTCTCATACAGGGGAAAAGCCCTTTTCTTGTTCAGTTTGTGAAAGAAGCTTCAATCAAGATGTTAGTCTGAAGAGACACATGAGGAGTCATACAGGGGAAAAGCCCTTCACTTGTACAGTTTGTATCAAAGGCTTTGGTGAAATGGCGTATCTGAAACAACACATGAGGAGTCACACAGGGGGAAAACCCTTTACTTGTACAGTTTGTGCCAAAGGCTTTGGTCAAATGTGTGATCTGAAGAAACACATGAGTTCTCATACAGGAGAAAAGCCCTTCACTTCTACAGTTTGTCAGAGGCGCTTCAGTGGAAATCTGAAGAAGCACATGATGACCCATACAGGTAAAAATACAGCACTATCTGTAAAAAAAAAATGCTTTGGATGAAATGCTACTCTTACTTTTGTGTGACACTGTGTCCTACAACATGGTATAAAATAGGGGGAAAAAGCAAATAGATTTGACCCCCCCCCACCACACACACACACACACACACACACACACACACACACACACACACACACACACACACACACACACACACACACACACACACACACACAGACAAACACTTATTCCACACAAACATACTTTTGTATCATTTCATTTGGATTATTTGTGTTTTTATCGTGTTATCATTGCACCTATTCTCAATATGTTCCCAAATACATTTACCCATTATGTGCACATTTTGTACATTTCCATGTTAATAACATTTATATATTTATTACGTTACTTTTCATTTGTGCAACTGCCAGCAGAAAAGAAACAGCAACAGTCCTCCTCTGACGGAGAACCTGTTAAAAAGAAGAGCCGAACCTCCACCATTGAACTGCAGGGGGCGCCCAGTGATGGTAAGAGCAAATATGTATTATTGTCTCCGCCAGGAGACTATTGTTTTCGTTCTCGTCCTTCCGTGTGTCCACCAAGCTAACATTGGTCAAGCTTCACGTGACACGTGACAATATGTTGAAAGGGTGTGCTTTGATTGGCTAGCTAGACGATGACGAAATAGAGCCCTATAAATAGGTGTGTCACTTCGAAACATTGTTTACATGTTTTGAAGTGACATCAGTGCCATCAGCCAAGCTAACATTGGACATGTTAGCTTGGCTGATTGAACATGTTAGCCAAGCTAACATGTTCTAATCCTTAGATGTTCTAATCTAAGAATCAGAACATTCCTAGAAAACTATGGTTAAAGATAGGGTAAGTGATTTCCTTTGGTTAAAATAGCACGGGTCCGCTGGCGGAGACTTGTGCTCCGAGGAGCACATTTTCTATTTATTATTATTATTATTGCTGTTGTTGTTGAGATTGGCGGATTTACTTTACACAGGGTTTAAGTGATATTTCTTTGTCAAAAGAAGTGTTACATTTCTATTCATTCTTATAGTAATCATTATTATATAGTGTTTGGGTAATTTCATTGAATTGTGTATCATTTTCTGTACAGAGGATCATTCATTGCTAGGAGTGAAAGCTCACAACAAGTCCAAGAAGAAGGGGGCGGGCCGGCCCAAAAGTAAAGACAAAGATTTCACCTTCAGTTCCAAACCTTACCAGGATGAGAGGTCCTCCTACCCTGCAGAGACCATGGACAGCACTGGGACAGGAGCAGTAGAGTCAGGCATTGGTGGTGGGTCTTGTGACAGGTAAGGACGCCACAAACTACACCATGAAACATTTAGAGCTACACTATTCTCCTGCTAGCCTGCTAGTCCTGAATACAACAAGAACGCTCGCCCCAAAACACGCACGCCCCGGGTCAAATTCGGCGACCTCGGAACGGTCGCCACCAGGTATTCCTAAACGTAATCTCAGTAAAACTATGCCTAAACCTAACCTTATTCCTAACCTTAACCTCAGTAAAACTATGGCTAACTCTAAACGTATTCCTAACTTTAACCTCAGGAAAACAGATACAAGAACCGCTGTGGTTCTTGGCCCTGGCCCCCACCTGTTGGCACTTGAGTCCAGTTCACCTATTTGATCATGTTGAGATATTTAGGTTTAAACAACAGTTGGTTTCTGTCAAGTAATTTGATTTGGTAAAGAGGCGCTCTATGAGTGCATATACTGTATACCACCACTGGATCTTTACATTGTGGCTCTGCAGGAGGCTAGTTCAAAGAGAAGATTGTGTGCACATCCCATGCCTGCATTTAGGCCAGGTGCTGGACATCAAGCACCTGGCGCGCGTGCGTGTGTGTGTGTGTGTGTGCGTGCGTTTTACTGTAGTGTGAGAAAGAGAATACAACACTGCAAACTTAAAATATGATCATTGAAACAGGTAACAGCCTACTTCATCCACCATGGAATGTTAACTCGGACGGCCTAGCAGTTCACTCTGATGAGCCTCACAAGCCTCAAGGCCTGGCTGTTTGTCACGCCTGCCTTGTTTACATGAGATGTATAAAGTCATGCATGTAAAAACATTCTTTATGAAGTTTTTTAAAGACATTTTTTGGGGCTTTTTTATGCCTTTATTTGGACAGGACAGTAGGCTGACAGGAAATGGGGAGAGAGATGGGGGGAGACATACAGCAAAGGTCGTCGGGAACGGGAGTTGAACCCGCGACACGCTGTCATGCTGGATTACCAGTTTATGTGGTATGCGCCTGGACCGCTAGGCCAGCGGACGCCCCCATTCTTTATGAAGTAGCTTCATTAACTTCACTAACTGCCTCAGATCATTGTGACACATGGCAACGTGTCGCTACACATATTGAGGTTGTAGATCAGCTATTTCAGTGAAGGATTCTTTTAGAATGATATAGAAGTGTATAAAGTTTAATTCGTTAGGCCATTAAAGCCAGGACAATACAGCACTTATAGATACAATATTGATAACTACCACTGGGTAATGTGTTCCTTTTTTTCTCTCTCTCTCTCTCTCTCTCTCTCTCTCTCTCTCTCTCTCTCTCTCTCTCTCTCTCTCTCTCTCTCTCAGAACCACTTGAAGACAGTGCCTCCAGTCATATCAGTCATGTTTCACTACAATTAAAGTCTTTTTCCAGACTTTCACAATAGGAAAGTGTTCATTAAAATATAATATGTGATCAAGTTTGACTTTACCTATGTTCATCTTTAACCCTCACAGTTTATTCCCTCAGTTTATGATGTGTGTAGAAGTTTCCACTTTGACTTTGCTGAATGATTACTTGAGATTAATGTTTCCGTCAGTTATGTTTTTGATTCACTAAACCATTTGCAAAAGACAGCTATGGGAACATGCAGTAGTTTTGAGATATTTTCTGACACTGAGTGACCAGGACCCAAAGAGCTGCATAGAAAAAAATATTTATAAAATATTTGTGAAAAGTAATGGCATTGTTGATTGCTATAGTTTAGTTTACTCGCTAGTTCGATTACATTTCTGCACCACCAGAGCCGTGTTTGTAACAATATTTACAGCAATAAATAACTTGAGCAGGACAAACGTTTTGTAATTTATTTTTGAGGTCTTATATACAGTTTATATATATATATATATATATATATATATATATATACATCTTGTCACATGCAGGAGCTGATGTCATGCTGTCATGTTCTACAGTCTGGAGCTTGCTTTGATTTGATGCTTGGAATGGGGTACAGAGTGGTTGTGTTGCATTTTTATTTATTTTTGCAAGAATCCAAATATTTGCCCAAATCTCCATGAAGGATCTACTCAAGTATCTATGACAGAATCAATATAACTAATAGTGGAGCTGCTAAGAGAAAAATCGTTCACTTTGTGATGCAAGCATGAAATTTGGTACATTTACTCTTCAAACCCCACTCTTTTCAAAAATACCGCTGGCCACGCAAAATTCCAAAATGGCGGCCCACAAATCCAAGATGTCTGTCCAAAAGTTAGGTTTTTCCTTTATAACTCGAAATGTATTGGTTTTAAGCACCATAAATGTATTAAAGTTGAACATAAATGTGGGCATTGCGGATATTTTGGTACCAGGTACATGTCTGTATCTATTACGGTTCTTGAGATACAGCATATACACTGTAGGTACTTTTACAGACTCAGGAGAGTAAGACATGTGTAACATTGATTGTTAATAAGTGAATATGGTGATATTTGGTGTTATTTTCATAACCTGTTATTTTCAGTAGGGTTATAACATACAATTCTAAATCCAAGATGGCGTCCAAGATGGCTGCCGTTAACTTGAAGTAATCATATCTTAGCAACTATGATACTTTTTTTTTGGCGTGCATATGTTTTTTGGTCTATGAATCCAATGGGGCCATTGCAGTACAGAATTTAGACGTTGATAAAAGTGGATATTTTTGTACCTAGTGCATGTCTATATTATTGCGGTTCTTGAGATGCAGCTTATAGGTTCTTTTACGGAATCGGGAGAGCATAAAAAATAGGTTTGAGTTACACCTCACAGTTGCAACTGCACAGAGCTGTACACATGAGACGCAGTTTATAGCACTTGTACCTGCCACGACAGCCACATTTACAGCCACATTTGGTAAGCTGTTCGCACGTCTTGGCTATTGGAGAGTTGGCTGTCCAGAAGACCTGCCATTCCTCACCAACCTTCTGCCATCCCCAGTCTGCAGGGTCCTCTGCTCCTGGCTGACACTGGGTTGCCTGGGCCCACACACAACCAGCCTGGTAGGCAGCACGCCTGGTGTGTTGGAGCAAAGCTGCTCTGGTTGGTGGGATTGACTCATAAGGCCTCTGCTTTCTGGCAAACATGTCAAACCTGGCCTCATCCACAGTAGCAGCTGTGCTGGATCTGTCATACATTAGGATGACAAACCTCTCCAGAATCTGTAGGTCACAATCCTCCACTGTGGGAGGGTAAATACCCAGTTTGGAGAATACAGGCGAGACCTCTGGGCATATGTCCCATGTCTGCCAAGCAGTTTTCTTGCCTTTGTTGCGGAAGGCTGACACGGTGTCACATCCTGTAAAGGCATGAAAGAATAGCATGCCTTTGACCTTCTCCTGGCCAACAAAATGAAATAAGTCATGCACACTGATCCAGCGCAGGCTCTGACCTTGTCCAAATGCAACCCACATCTGCTGTAGTCCAGCCTCTTGAAGAGCAGCGAAGACACTTAGTGCTAAGATGAGAACATCTGTGTCATTTGCCTTGATCAGGATGGATTGGCTACCATGTTCTGCAGCATGTTTGGCGTGCACAAAGATGCAACTATCAGCTTCCTCATGAGAGCATTTATCCAGTCCATCAAGACCAGTTTCATGCGTGCTGAGGACAGCAGGTCCCTTTGTGACAATCACAATATTTGGAACGAACATTTGTGCAACCTTGTCGGCAAGAAAGTGATACAACTTGTGCCTCAGGAAGTTATGCCAGTTAGATGGCATAGTGTTCTTATTTGTCACCTTGCGTCTTCCTCCATGGCCACGTTTGGACCTGGTTTCAGCTTTAAGACTCGATGGGCTGTACACATCAAAGACCAGATGTGTCATTGTGTACTTGCTGCTGTACATGTATATCACTGGTAGGAAGTCAAGAGCTGCATAGTCCTCAAATGTCTTGGATCTTTTTGGTGGTAGGGCATGGACCAAAGCTGACCCATCTACAATGAGAACATCTGCCTCAGGTTCTTTGTCAACTGGTGGGACATAAGTCTCAAGGATAGAGGTCAGCTGAGACTTCTGGCAAGAGTACAGTCTTCCACCCTTGCTCAACGCAGCAGGAAAGGACTGGTTCTCATGCTGAAAGAACTCCTGCAGGTCACACTCTCGGCTCTGACAGGAGATGAAAAGCTTTGAGAACAGCTAACAGTCCTCCTTGAGAAGCTTCTGCTTTGAGGGGTCAGCAGAAGAGGAATCCTGTCTGAAGAAGTCAGCTTTGTTTTTCTTGAGTGGCTCATAGAAGAAGGATGGATTGTCTTCCAGTGCCTTACAACTAGGTTCAGTTATTATCGGTGAACCTACACCTAGCCCGATCATTCATCCAATGCCATTTAAGTCCTGTGTGATCTGTACACCATCCGGGTAACTTAAGCCCCGTTACCTTTGGCTCGGCTCTCCCGCGCTGGCACACCCTGTCGATTCAGGTGCGGCTATCTAACTATATCTACTAACTACCAACTATGGTTTACTAGCTAATGGATATGGGGCAGTCAGACAGCATTTGGGACACTAAACTAAACTATACTACAACTACAAGGCTAATAAAACATTAGTATATCTAGATCAGCCGACACTGAACCCCATGCTGAGTTACACAGCAGTGATGTCACCAGTGTGCCCTGGTTGTGTGCTGACATTCACTCTATTGCATTTGTAAGATTTTATCAATGTCTAAATTCTGTACTGCAATGGCCCCATTTGAACGCATAGACCAAAAACATGTGCACGCCAAAAAGAAAGTTTCATAGTTGTTAAGAGTTGTTAAGTTGTTTTAGTTTTTGATTTAGAATTTTATGTTACAGCCCTACTGAAAACAGGTTATGAAAATAACATTTTCATTTTGCCATATTCACTTAACAACAATCAGTGTTACAAATGTATTGCTCTCCCGAGTCTGTAAAAGTACCTATATGCTGTATCTCAAGAACCGTAATAGATACATACATGTACTTGGTACCAAAATATCCGCAATGCCCAAATTTATATTCACCTTTAATACATTTATGGTGCTTAACATCAATACATTTCGAGTTATAAAGGAAACCCTAACTTTTGGACGGACATCTTGGATTTGTGGGCCGCCATTTTGGAATTTTGCGTGGCCAGCGGTATTTTTGAAAAGAGTGGGGTTTGAAGAGTAAATGTACCAAATGTCATGCTTGCATCACAAAGTGAACGATTCTTGCTATATTCTGCAGTTAGCTGCTGCACTATAACTGTAACTGCAACTCCATGGATCTGATTGAACCGAACATCTACCGTACTCACCGAACTATCGAATATCAACTAAGCCGATAGAGCAAGGGTCTTCCAGCCCAAGGACCCCTTAATGGAGAGAGAGATGAAGCAGGGACCCCCACAGTATAGAATTGTGTTGCACATTAAACCTTTTTGTAGATTTCATAGAAGGCTTCAAAAACTAGATTTTTTGTTGACTTGTCTTTTCTATTAATATGTTGGATTCATGTCAATGTGTATTTTCAGACATTTAACCGCTTAAACCCTCAAAACTTAGTAAACTTGACTGTTGGCTCTGTACATGGTCTGCTCTTTTCCCCTCACCAATCCTCTTTGCCGAAAATAGCAGATCTACAAGTTTGTAGGTCAGCTATAGGGATGCTAGGGTTCAAGTGGTTATAATAAAATAAAATAAAAACATTTCTATCACACAAAGATTTGATTTGTCCCCGGGGCGGTACCCAAGCTATACATGTGAATTAGTCACTTAATATTTCAGAATTGTGAAAATAGTTTTATAAGGGCTTGTAGGGGCTTGTAAAACTCAAATTTGTCCTGATTTGTCTCTCTGAAAATTTTGGTTTTAATTGCAGAATGTTAGGAAAATGTGTGGCTTGTGAAGAATGGGTCCAATACTTAGTTCAGTGACAATGGGACTAATGAATGGGTCAGAAGCTGTGTTCACTCTCCCATTGGAATGAATAGACTCACAACCTACTTCTGGTCTCCTAAAGAGGCGGCCACCTTTGTCACACACATACAGAAAGTAAACCAGAGATGTCAGGTCTTTCTTTCCATTGTTTATCTTGGCTGAAAAACAGAACCAATGTAGTACATGGAGCAGCCACTAGGAAGAGCCATTTACTCATAGACAGCTGGTGAAGTTTTCATGAGGTGTCATGCCATTTAAACAGTGGTGGAAAGTAACTAACAGACACTAACATGTTCTCAGGTACTGTACTTAAGTACAATTTTGAGGTACTTTTACTTTACTGGAGAATTTCCAATTTTCTTTTACTTCTACTCCACCACATCTCAGAGACAATTATTGTACTTTTACTACAATTATTTGAAAACTTGAATTACTAGTTACTTTGCAGATTTGGATTATTATTACAAAACATACATTAACCACTTCAGCCCTATTTAAACTTTGGCTATTTGAAAATAGCAGATCTACAAGCTCACAACACGTTGCGATGTGACGCGTTGTAAGCTTGTATAGATCTGCTATTTTCAGAAGATGTTAATACATGTCATACATAATGATACTTTGGTCATTCTCCATAATTTGTACTTTACTTTTGGTACTTTAAGTATATGTTGATGCCAATACTTTTGTACTTTTACTCAAGTCAATTTTGATTACCGGACCTTTTACTTGTAACAGAATGTTTCTACATTCTAGTATTGATACTTAAGAAAAAAATCAGAGTACTTTTTCCACCACTGCATTTAAATATTTTCCCCCTCTCTTTCTTTCTCATTGTCTCCCTATTTGCTACAGGTGAGCCAACACAAACACGTACAAATACACGGGGTGCGCCTTCCATTCCGACATCTCGCCACTCCGACTAGTGGCTTCCGCGTGCGGTTAGGGTTAGGGTTAGGGTTAGGTATAGGGTTCGTAACGTTAACGTCGGAAAGGCGACATGTCGGAAAGGCGAAATGCACCCCAAATACACAAACACACACACACACACACACACACACACACACACACACACACACACACACACACACACACACACACACACACACGAGCCAACACAAACACGTGCAAATACACAAGCACACACACACACACACACACACACACACTCAAATGACGGGAGTACTATTTGGAAAATACATATTGAATGAACAAGACAGAAAGACCATTTAAGCAAATCAGAGCAGTGATGACAAGTAAAGGCTGCTAAAAATCATATACAAAGAGAATATATTAGTTGCTCTTATGTGCTCTGTATGCATTTATTTTGCGGCTATTTTATAACTTTGCATTTATACAGTACATCATGCAATGCCATTGTGCATTGTATTTGTACAAAGTTGACTTAGTTCACTTTTAAATGTCTCAAATACACACTTTGTCTCCAAAAAACACTTACCAAGTTTGACACTTGCCTATGCCGTACCTACAGCCTCGGATACTATATTGGTGGCAGCGGTGGGATTCGCCAGAAGCCGGGCTATTTCGCTACTTTAGTCAACACTCTACCTACCAGGCTGGATGGGGCAGCTTTCCTGTTGTGGGGCAGTTTCCCTGGACCAACACCCTGGACATACAACGTGATTATGGACGTGTGAAGGAGAAGCTGAAACAATCCCTGGGACGAAACAATTCCTGCTGTATTTTCAGCAGGAATGTTCATGGCCAGATATTTCCAGGCTCGTGGCAGAGGCATTTCCTGAATATGACCTGGTTGCACAGAATGGAATTCTGGCGTTTTCTTGCTGGGCTGGATCCTGCTCTCCGAGCTAAGTGCCATGCTGAACGGGGGGGGGGGGGGGGGGGGGGCACAGGACCGAGGGAGGCAGGTGGGGCACCCTGCCCGCGAGGACTGGGCCGTCCTGTGAATGTGGCAGGTTTGGCTGCAGGTCTACGGTCGGGAGCCACCAGAGGGAGGACCACACGAGGGGCCATTCTCCACAACGTGGGCTGCAGAGAGGTTACAGCGCCAGGGAGTGGTCTCTATGAGAGCAGGGGACCCGAGCTGACTTCTCGCCACACTGATCAGACGACAAGAAGCATCGGGAGCGACGCGTCACGGAGGATCGGCAGCCGAGGTGAGGAGTGAGGTTCCTATCTCCTTCCTGGCGGTCACCATCTCTATCCCCGTGGGGACGGCAGCAGGGCAACTTTGAGGAGCTGGCTTCGGGACCCGGATGCCAGTTTCACCAACCCAGGGTCAAAGTGACACCTCAGCAGCTCCAGGTTAGACAACAGACTCATGTGCTGTGGGTGAGTCCAAGTGTGCGGCCTATATGTTAAACGGTCGTGCACTGGTTCCAGTGTTTCACTGATTTCTGAAGAGTTCATGTCCATGAAAATGTCCATTCCAACCCTAAGTAGACATGTGTTGAGTAGGCAGTACAGCTTTGCCCGTGCAGTGAATGGACAATTACTGGACACTTCATGACTCTTCCCATACGGTTGGGTGGCGGACACTGGGAGCAGGTTGTTCATGTGGTACGTGGGGGCAACACAAGCTGTTCTGTTGGGGTTTGATTACATGCTGCTGAACCATGCTGTTTTGGACGCTGGTCAGGGACTACTTCGCCTTGGAGATTTTGAAGTGCCTCTCATGCATGCCAATGATTTCATACCAGAGTATTGTAACATATATGTGTCTGTTAATGCTACTGTCCCACCTTTTAGCGAAGTGGTTGTACCTGTTCGGGTTGAGCCTGAGGTGCGTGAGACTCTGGGTCTGGTGGTCGCATGTACGGTGGCGCGGGTACAGGATGGGTGCATGTATGGTGGCGCGGTTGCTCAACCCAACAGACAGTGAACTGAAACTGTATCCTGGTTCCTGCCGGGGTGTTGTTTACCATTAAAATTGGCTGATCTGATCTTGGATGTATACTTTCAGGTCTGCCGGTTACTGTTCTCACCAGTGTTGTTTTTGGCAGGCATTTTAGATTTAGTCTAAAGGTCGTTTCAGACGGGGAGCGGTTGACGTGTATGCGAGGCGGGCGATTATTTGGGAGGCGCAAAGAAATTGAGGGGCGGAGAGGCAAGCGGCCATGGTCCCGTGAAATTCTCGCGCTCGTGTTCATTTGTGCACACGCCCGCGGGCGGCAAGAGCTAGATTGTGGGACGATCCCCACTGATCCGAGTGAGAACGCCTGTGTCAATCGCTCCGCGTCTGAAACGACCTTTAGTCTTAGTCTTTTGGACAAAATGTTTATTAGTTTTGGTCACATTTTAGTCATTTATATCATTCAAAAGGTTTTTGTCCAATTTTTTTTTATTCAAAAAGAAAAATATGTCTGTAAATAAATAAATTAGGCCAATATAGGTATTAGACATTGGAATCAAGGTTGACGTTGACAGGTTGTATAAAGTGTTCCAATTGAATTCACAAATTCACAAACAGTTAACTCTCTTAACCCTTTTGTATATTAACTGGATTCCTTACAAGATTGATAGCTCTTTATTTGGCGATTGTGGCTTTATTTCTGAGAACCTAAGTGCAATGAACACATACATGGCCAAAATATGAGCAATATATGAGGAAAACATCAGCTTGACCTTGTCTGCCACTGCACTGGCAATGCAATTGAGAAGATGCATATTATTTGACCATTATGATGTAAACAGACATCACGTTATACAATCAATATAGACCTTGTGCCAGGCTGCCAGCTGCAAAGTGCAAACATTCTCAAACAAAAAATAAATAAAACATCCTGAGGTACAGTGAGGCTGTAAGGTTATACTTGAATGGTGTTAAACAACAAACATGACACTTGGAAGTATTGGAACATAAAATGACAAACTTGAATTGAAATTGATAGGTGAGGTTTAAAGAGTTGGCAACCTAACTATCCCTTACCTCAACTTTCTCCTTACAAAAACAACAAGTGCTTGAAATGCTTGTAGAATAAGACAACCCCTGAATACTATAAAACACTGCATTGGGTACAAAAAACTATTCTAAAACAATCAGAGACGGAGTCCTAGTGCAATCTCACAGCAACATAAAACAATCAGAGGCGTAAGAAAACTTAGTGCAGTCTTACAAGTACAAACAGACACAGAAAGACAGAAATCTGTACTAATGACAGTAGTAACAACTTGCTGTTAACAGAATTAGCCTACCGGTTCAGTTTGAGGAAAGCGCTTCTCTCTGAAATGACTCTGGCTCTATAATGACGGCCAGGACTGAGGTCACCTGTATTGCAAATGCTTGAGATGCTGGCACGGCCAGACGATCTAAGGCGATAGGTTTCAGGCTCGGATATAACATAAAACAGAATCTCCATGTGCAACCCAAAAGTCAAGGGCAGTCTCTTTGTTTATGAGCTGTGACAGCTCCTCCTTGAATTTCTTCATTTTCTGCCCGACACACGGCTTTGAGAGGCGAGGCCTGGATGGCCGACTTGTTTTTGAATCTGGCTTTTTTCTCTGTGGTCCTGGTCCCTCTTCTGTTTCTTCTTCACCCTCCTCTGGCTCCCCATCCTCTCTCTCTCTCTCTCTCTCTCTCTCTCTCTCTCTCTCTCTCTCTCTCTCTCTCTCTCTCTCTCTCTCTCTCCTCTGCCCTGCAGGAGTTAACAAGCATATTTTTTTCCTCTGAAAATCTAAATCAAACTACAATAATAAGGACTGTATATCTGTCACCCTGACATAATGTGTGAAGGGTATAACATGTAAGCAAGCTGTGACACTTAGGCCTACAGAGGTCATCAACATGGATCCGTACACGGACAAGCGTGCGTGTCTGTGGCAAGTATGTCTATGTCCGTGGCACTTTTTTTATTTTGACAAATAATTAAAAATATTGCCTATATATTTTCTTCATTATAATGAAAAATATAAAAATGTGTTTGAATAACTTTGGTGACTCGTAAAGTAACATGCTCATTAATATGTGCAGGAGATTTGTATTGCACATGGTACCTGAACACAATTGCATTGTGTACAGGTCAGACGATTTGGTGTGGTCAGACAATTACATAATTAATGTCAACGGCATGCAAGGGACAATAGTGAAACAATGGTGCAGGAGAACAGCAAAAACAGAAGGCATGTCATCTGTTCAGAAGGAGCAATTTGCTACCAAGGCAAAGGAGGGCAGAACTGGACAAGTAACAACTATAAAAACTATAATAACACAACAATCATAATCCATGGACACCATCCATCCACAGCCTGGGTCCTAATCCAACCTAAAAGTTAGCTCACCTCTGATCAGAGTTAGGTGCCTTCGCATTAAACGCTCGCCTCTGAAATCAACTTAATTTCTTGCTCTACAATTCATGTATTGTATCTGTTCAAAAATAATAATATATTAAATACTAATACATTGATTAGTCATTACACTATGTGCGTCCATAGTTTCTGATTAAAACAGGCCTTGTGTATTTAGAACTAGTGTTTTCTCTTAACGATGGCACATATTTGTCACCCAGTAAAGGTTGTTTACGTACAGATTGATTTATGTTATGCTTACTTAGACTATTAAACTATTATAGTATATAGTTTATAATTAAACTATTGTGACTGCCTTCAATCATGTTGGCCTACATATCTTTTTTGACTCTCTAGCTTCCTTGTTCCAGTGTTCCATTGGCATTTTATGCTTGACGTTTCCGTGAGAAGCATTTCTCACTTGGACTTTCCCATCAACAGCAGAATACCTGATCACCACAACTAGCTAACGTACCGTGCCAAACCAAACCACTGGTTTAGCTGATAGAACTTGATTTGATCTCCTTCTGTACTCAAGTAACACTGTCCTTTGAAGAGCCATGCAATCTCTATGAAAGTCATATGATGTATAATACGCACCCACTCACCTTTGCAGCTAAGAGTTCCTTTTGCGATGGAAGCACTGTCTGTACTGATCAGACTCAATTATTATTATCCAAAATAATTAGGATTCTTTTTGGGTGGTCAAGTGGCTCAGTATAATGCAGACATACTATTGTTTAAAAATGTGCAGCACATTAGAATAGACCCATATGATCCATTAGGAGTCCATTAGTATACATTTTGGGCTAGGCCAATGTGTTTTTGGTAAAATGTATTATTTTGCATGTCCGTGGCAAAAATGAAATATTAATGAAAACGTCCATCACAAGCTGCCATGGTGATGACTTCTGCCTACATGGAATGTTACATTATTAGTTACATTGTTTGTTTTGCTTACTTTGCAACTGTCTGCCAGTTTAGCCTAATTGTTTTATTGGCTTAAGTAGGCAACTTTGCAAATGGAGTACCGTTTTTATCCAGTGTTCATAATATAAGATGATGTATTTGCACCGTATTAGCCATACTGATGACTGTAGTGTAGATTAATAGTGTTGTCTCTTGACAATTTGTTGATTGGTGAGTCCAGCCCACCTGCTATTTACAGAGGATACAGGATAAGTGGGCACTAGGGACATCTGGGCACCTTGATGTAAAATTAGCTATTTTGTCCAAAATGTAAAAAAATATATACATGATGTGAACATGCACAGTACATCATTGTCAGACATAATGTTATCCTTCAACTTCTTGTTTATGTCTCAAAATGACTGGATATACAGGTTTTGAAGCTCCCCCCATGACAAAATCGGCCCCCCCCCCCCTCCTGACAGAGGCTAAAATTGCCTATGCCGCCCGTTGTTGATAAATGTGATGGAGCCTCGCCCCACATGTTTTTCGTCATGAAGTAACGGAATACGGCCAAGAATAGGAACTTATCAGTCATGTGAAGTTACCCCACCAATCATCTCCGTGGATTCACACACAGCTACACAGCACACACTCATACATGTGTTATCTGGCATGGCACATGCTATTTGCATACACAGGGCACAGACCCGATTCCTGACACAGACATGTCCAATAAGAATATCTAACACAAATTTAAAAAAAATACGACCACATTCTTAACAGCGCAAGTCCAGTCATCTATAAAGTGTCACGATATGTCACAAGAATGCAGTTTTTTGGGCTTTCATGCCTTTAATGATATGATATCATTATAGGATAGTTTAGGCTGACAGGAAATGGGGAGAGATGGGGGGGTGACATGCAGCAAAGGCTGTCGGGATTGGGACTCGAACCTGCAACGCGCTGTCAGGCTACTTTGGACCGCTACGCCAGCGGTCCAGGCAGCTTTTTTTTAAATCTAGACATAACTAAAGATATATCCTATATTCATGAATTAAATAATAAATAGTCTGTTTCACAACACCCACTCCATGAATTTCACCCACGAAAGCCTTTTATTTATATATTTTCTATTGAACGCTGTCGAGCATGACTTTCCCTCGAAAATGACGTCATCTGGCCTGAAATTTTGCGGTAGTTCCTGTTTGGTCAGGAATTACCGCGCCGGTTTCCTGTTTGGCCAGGAACTACCGCGCTAATAACAAAAGGAAACTCACGCTGATTTTAAGAGATTGTATGATTTGAAGAACGAAAAAAAAACAGAAAAAGAAAACGCAGCTCACGGTAACTAATGCTCCACTGGCTAAGAGAAACGATCCACAGATCGTATAAAACAATTAAAAGAACGCTTTTTGAAACACTTCCGTCTTCCGGTGAAAACGTATGGAATTCTGGGTTGCGCAGTAATAAAGAAACGGCCTGCAGTGACGGTAATGACCAGCAGAGGTAAAAGTCGTTTTTTGGAAATTTGCACAGAACAACTTTAATGATTAAACATTGTTATATTGTTTTCAATTGCTCGATTTCACCACTTTCATATGACACATCGTTGATGTATGCCTTTACGAAATGCATATTTTTCACATGTATTGTTTATTAGTTGTATACCTTTTTGGAGTGAATACATATGTTTAGATGCCTGTCAGATGGTCAGACAATGCTGCTCCGCAGGTCTACGATGGAACAAACAGGTGTAGCCAAAGTCTACATGTCCTCAGACCAGACGTGAGATCTGAGCGGGCCGTACACTCAAGTCAAAGTCACGATATAAACGCAGACAATTACGGTGATCTCGTCGTACGCCCTTTTTTTTGTCAACGCAACTTTCATAAATGAGGGCCACTATGTCCATACCTAACAATATATGCCAAAAAAACTGGAAACAATCGTAAAAGGACAATCTTAATTACTAACCAGCAAACGAAAATGTACGGCGTGATGACATCGACAGACCCTTATGAATAAATATGAATATTGATTTCATTGACCAGTGTGATTCCCATAGCTGCACGTTCCTCCACACACACCTGCTTTTAACAGAGCTACTAAGTTTTGAATCTCATTCAAGATGACATCCAGACGGTGTATACCTAATTTTAAACTTTTTTTAAAAAACTTAATCTGAAAACAAGTTAGAAATAAGCAACGTAGTGACAAACATGCTTCACACTGGTTCTTTCGCTCTCCTGTGGGCAGCTTCAACCACAGGCTACACTAGCCTGCTGCACATCTGCAGTGAGTAAGATCCCAGCGTTCCATAGCCTGAGGGGACTGGACCTTCTGATTGGTTGAGACGCAGTTTCAGACTGAAACTTCTAAATAAAATGACGATAAAAGCTATTTTACGAGGTCTTTAATGAAAAAGCTCAAAGTAGTCTGAGCTGCTCCAGTGGGTTCATCATCATGTGTAAACATGAGCTAAATGAAGTAGTGAACTCCACCTATAGGGGAAGATAGACACACCTTGATTCTTAAACATAGAGAGCAGGTGGATTTAAATTGTATTCCATGTTACCAAACAGGCTTGAATTGTATCTTCACAGACATGATACAATTAGGTTAATTGTACGCTGTAAAGAACAGTATCATTTTTTAATTGGATTAAATACTGTAAATCACCATATCTGAAAGGGTCGGACGATCATATAAAATATACAGACGTTAAAGTTTGATCCTGTGTACACACAAGTGAACGTGTTCTGAGGCGTTGTTACCTGCATTATCCTTTCCAGAGAAGCATTTCATTTCCTCATACCAGGTTATGATCTTGCTGCACTGTCAGATTAGAATTTTCCATATGTTTGGAATGTGTGTGTGGCGCATGTGTGTGTGTGGGGCGCACGCGTGTGTGTGTGTGTGTGTGTGTGTGTGTGTGTGTGTGTGTGTGTGTGTGTGTGTGTGTGTGTGTGTGTGTGTGTGTGTGTGTGTGTGTGTGTGTGTGTGTGTGTGTGTGTGTGTGTGTGTGTGTGTGTGTGTGTGTGTGTGTGTGTGTGTGTGTGTGTGCGTGCGTGCGTGCGTGCGTGCGTGTATAAAACCTGATGGTAGATTACACTCCCACAGTAAACCATGAGTCTCTCTTCAATACCAGTGGTGTTGCTGTTGCTCTGTGGAGCCCAGCATGGAGGAGCCCAACAGAACAACTTTTATGGAGCTGTCATGACCTATGAACCAAAGGACCCGTACGCCAATGGAACTATAAAGGTAGGTACAGGGCAAGATTATTATAGTTAATTAAACTAATGAAATGAAAACTAGAATAAAAAAACAACCAAAAAAAATATTTTAGGTAACTGAAATAAAAAACAAGGCTTTATTAAAGGAGACACACCATGAATTTAAAAAAAATATTTGATATTTAATATCATATGGTGTATGTCCCTCAAACCATTTTCAAAAGGTTTGAGCCTAAATCAACACTCAGATATACTCATCCCAAGTCAATTCTCTCAGGCTTATAAAGCACTTTCAGCTGCAATACCAAAACGTCCAGTTGGCTAGGGGGGTGCTGTACTGCGGTACTGAGCAATTCTGTCTGTCAAAATACATGGGCAGAAAGTTTGGTGAGGTAAGCAAACTTGCCATTCTGAGATGGCCTGTTCAGACACGCCCATTCTGAAAATCTCTGAAATGAGAATGAATGACTGAATGTTAAAAGAAAATATTTTTTGGGGTACAAGAGACACTGGGGAGCCAAAAAAATACAAAAAAAATAAATAAAAAAGTGAAATTCATGGTGTGTCTCCTTTAAGAACAAACTAACTGAACTGTATTGTGTTGAGTCCAGTCTGCAAGTGAAGATCAGTTCTCCAGCCAGGACTGTTTCTATTAAACAGGAACCTGAAGACCACCTTAAACAGGAACATGTAGACCACCTTAAACAGGAACCTGAAGACCACCTGGATCTCAGTAAGTTTCAAGCACACTCTCTTTATTTATTGGTGAACGTGGGCCGGTACTGAGGGTGTAAAGATGAACAGACATGAAGCGGGTAATCGATTTTAGCATTAACAATGTGACTACATTGATGCATGGACCGCTGCATCAATCTAAATGTACCATGAATCAGACAATGGTTCAGTTGTGGGCAAAGAGTAATTTGTTGATACTTATTCCAGCCACAACTCTGCACTGAGGTACTGCAGTGGATGTACAAGCTTCAAACATTTTACAGTCTCATTGTATTTTCTTTCCCCGTAGACTTCCTGCATGTCCCTGTGTGTAAAGAGGAGGTTTCCCCTGAAGAGGAGAGGAGCCCCAGTCCGCTCCGGGAGGAACCACAACCTCCACAGATTAAGGAGGAACAAGAGGAGCTACTTCAAAGACTAGAAGAGGCTGGTGGGTCAACGTTGACATTACTAGCAGTGAAAAGTGAAGATGATGATGCAAACAGAGAGACAGAGCCTGTAGCCAGCACCTCAACTGAACACGTGAAAACACAAGCTGATTTAGAGGACTCTGGAACATCACAACCAACTAGTGATGACCAGCTCCTCTCTTCACACTGTTCTGAATCAGACACTGAAGACAGTGATGACTGGGAGGAGACTATGGGAGATCAGTCAGCTTTAAACACACTGAAATCACACAAGATACAAAAAGTGGGAGGACAGCAAAAGCTGTCCCAAGACCTGAAATCACCAAAACAAACTCATACAGGCGAAAAGCCATTGTCTTGTACAGTATGTGGTAAAGGCTTTAAGCAACCGGGTCATCTAAAAACACACATGATGACTCATACAGGCGAAAAGCCCTATACCTGTACAGTTTGTGGTAAAGGCTGTGTTAACAAGGGTAATCTAAACACACACATGAGGACTCATACAGGTGAAAAGCCCTTTTCACCTGTATTGTCATTTTTAATTGGATTAAATACTGTAAATCACCATATCTGAAAGGGTCGGACGATCATATAAAATATACAGACGTTAAAGTTTGATCCTGTGTACACACAAGTGAACACAGTGTTCTGAGGCGTTGTTACCTGCATTATCCTTTCCAGAGAAGCATTTCATTTCCTCATACCAGGTTATGATCTTGCTGCACTGTCAGATTAGAATTTTCCATATGTTTGGAATGTGTGTGTGGCGCATGTGTGTGTGTGTGTGTGTGTGTGTGTGTGTGTGTGTGTGTGTGTGTGTGTGTGTGTGTGTGTGTGTGTGTGTGTGTGTGTGTGTGTGTGTGTGTGTGTGTGTGTGTGCGTGTGCGCGTGTGTGTATGTATAAAACCTGATGGTAGATTACACTCCCACAGTAAACCATGAGTCTCTCTTCAATACCAGTGGTGTTGCTGTTGCTCTGTGGAGCCCAGCATGGAGGAGCCCAACAGAACAACTTTTATGGAGCTGTCATGACCTATGAACCAAAGGACCCGTACGCCAATGGAACTATAAAGGTAGGTACAGGGCAAGATTATTATAGTTAATTAAACTAATGAAATGAAAACTAGAATAAAAAAACAACAAAAATACATATTTTAGGTAACTGAAATAAAAAACAAGGCTTTATTAAGAACAAACTAACTGAACTGTATTGTGTTGAAAAAAAACTAAAACTAACTAAAATCATGAAAAACGTCCTGTTTTAGACTCAAGCCATTTAGCTGTGCCAGTTTTAAGCCCTGTTAAAGCCCTGTGCCACAAAGCTTCACTAATAGTGAAAATAGTCGATCTACAATCTCACAACGCGTCACATCGAGATGCATCGGGAGATTAGATGTGATATTTTCACTATCATTCTGAACGTTTTGAATCTCGCACCTGATTACCCCATATTAGGATATACAAAATAAAATGAATACTAAAATAAATGAAAACTAAACTAAAACTAAAGGTTGATGCATACTACACTTTTAGAGCCTAAATAAATTTGCCTCTGCTTGGTCCAGACTATAATATGATGTCATTCAGAGGTTCAGGTGTGCGGTAGCCATACTAATTTTGTTTGTTCGGTGGGTTAGCCTAGATGTTGTCACATCCGGAACTCGGTTCGGCGTTCCGCATTGTTTCCTCATTCCAGCTTCAAGTTAATTCTGTCAGCAGTGAAGTCAGGGAAAACTGCAGTAGTTTATAAGAGTCTTCCAGGAGGAACAAACACATTTTAAATGTCTGTCTAGTGACCATTCATGAACACAACGTATCACTAGAAAGGGAAAACCTCCATATACCTCCATCACAAATTCCCCACAGTGCGTCGCAGTCACAATATCGAGGCATTAATTTAACCATCTGTTCCACTTCCAGTAGTGCTGCTGGCTGTAGTGTTTCCTACACACTGCTTAGACTAAAGTTTCTAAATAAGCTGCCAAATGACCTGGACAAGCCGTCTCTACTTCTCCAGCCCCAACCGCTGAGCTAGGACAAGCGCACGCACAAATGCACGCACGCACGCACGCACGCACGCACGCACGCACGCACGCACGCACGCACGCACGCACACACACACACACACACACACACACACACACACACACACACACACACACACACACACACCCCCCCATACACACACACACACACACACACTGGGGACAAAGGAGAGTGGAGAGCCAAACCGACCACCGCGGAATCTGTGTATATAAAACATGTTACACCAACATTGTTTAAGTGAAGCAGTTTGTTTATACTTATGTTTTGAAATGATAAAAATAGCTTTTAGAGGGTGCCCCTTGAAAACAAAGAGGCTGTATAATATTAAAGACGGGGTGCCGTGATACCCCCCCCACCCCCCCCCCCCCCCCCCCATCATCAGGTTAGGTTAGGGTTCCCTAATCATCAGGTTAGGGTACAGAAATTGTAAAAATTATGTTTTTATGTGGACACGCCTCCAGTTCATTAAGTATAGAGTGTCGCAGTTCCCGCCCACTTCTAGTTGCCGGAAGTAAATACTCAATGCATTTTTCCCATTGACTTTTCCGAAAATATTTATATAAATTAATTTAAACCTAGAATCAAGCTATCCAGGATCCTGGTGAATCATGACCATAAAACGTTTGATTCTGTGAAAAAAACTTTTTTGAAAACGGCAAAACAAAGGGTATTTATTAAATATAGTATATCATATCATTAAATATAAAATTAAAAAAATCACAGAAAAAAGGTTTTATGGTCATGATTCACCAGCATCCTGGATGGCTTGATTCTAGGCTTAAATTCATTGATATAAATATTTTTGGAAAAGTCAATGGGAAAAATGCATCGAGTATTTACTTCCGGCACCAGGAAATTGCGGAACTGCGATGCTCTATACCTGGTTCTCACCTTAGCACCTCCTCCACCACCTTAGCACCACCCACCTGTCCTAGTCCCTCCTCCTCCTCATGCCCACACCTGTTGTGTTATGATAATGAGGGGGAGGGTATGTTTTTACTATGTCACTAAAGCACTGTTTTTCTATTGGCACGTTTGACCCTCAAGGTTTCAGCCTCCAGGAAGAAACTCCAAATAGTCATATAGTAAGACATAAAACACCATAAAACCACCACCGGGGGGCTTAATGAAGTTCTATCAACCTCATAGACACATGAAAAACAGAAAAAGTGCAAAAGCATGGCACCAGCTCTTTAATTAATATTGAACAACTATACGTGACATATATATCGGCTAAAATGAACAGTTTGTTTAGAAACAAGCTGTGACAGTCCAGCAAAGAGTTTCTCTCTCTATTTCTCCCCTTCGTTGGTCTGTCCCCAGCCAGCACGGACCGGCCAGCGAGAGCTGTATCAACTCTGAGGAGCATTTTCATGTCAAGGACCCCCAACATTTACAAGCGAGCCGTGAGCGTGAGCCACATTAGTGTAAAATCACTTTTATTGAGCCAAAATAAAATCGGGTCAGGGACCCCTCCCGAACGGGAAATACTCCAGTAAAGTAAAAGTACCTAAAAATTGTACTTAAGTACAGTACTTAGTTACTTTCCACCACTACTTTTCTAAAAATAACAACTATTCTAAATAGCAAACCCTCTTTAAAAACAAAAAGTGCAAAACTATGATAACCTTGGGGGTGTCTGTTTCAAATTATATTGATTAACATCCTGCCACAATAATTGACAAGCAAACTCATGGAGTCATCATGATTGCATGTGGAGGGTATCCAAGCAGACCCATGGCCCAACTAACTCCAAACTTTTCACAAAAATGCTATGTTAAACAACGCTGCTGTCGTCACTCAAACGGCTATGTTAAACATCTAATCAACAACCTGTATGAACGTTAGTGTGGTCAATGTCATCAATGCTAACTAATTAGCCCGTTGAACAGTGTTATTTTGGTGTCTTTTGTGGGTTTTTGTGACACAATGTCACGTCCACATGTGTTAGTGTTGGAGCGCCTCAGTGCGGCTGCAGAGTTCATGTGCAACCTCTAATAAGTCAACATGTTTAAAAAATATTTAGAAAACAGTTGATCTACAAGCTCACAACAACTCACAAAGCCACGCGTGTACAAGTATATAGGGATAAAGTGGTTAATGCAGGTTTTGTAATAATTATACACATCTACAGTTTACTAAAGGACAATATGCCTCTGAGATGTAGTGGAGTAGAAAATTGAAGATAATCCAGTACAGTTAAAACCCTTCAAATTTGTACAGTACTTGAGTACAAACAAATGTACATTATCTATCTATCCATCAGCAACAGCCATCAGCATAACACGAATATTCTATCTATCTATCTAACTATATATCTATCTATATCTAGCCTGTCTGTCTCTCTGTGAACACATTACTTAATAAAATGTATGATGATTCATTATATTATTATATGATTATTAGATAATGATTATACGTGGCCCATGATTATTATAAGATCATAAATCTTAATCAAATATAATTAATCCTCATATAAGTTATTAATAATCATTATAAAATAATCCTAAAAACCAACAGAAAAAAAAATTGTGCTAAATATCGTCTATCGTGATAGTATATTTTTCAATATCGGCCACCCATACGCCCATTCATTCACAACAAACTATATATTGCCCATTTTCACCCAGCCGTTTCGCCATTATATGTATGTATGTATGTATGTATGTGTATATATATATAGAGAGAGAGAGAGAGAGAGAGAGAGAGAGAGAGAGAGAGAGAGAGAGAGAGAGAGAGAGAGAGAGAGAGAGAGAGAGAGAGAGAGAGAGAGAGAGAGAGAGAGAGAGAGAGAGAGAGAGAGAGAGAGAGAGAGAGAGAGAGAGAGAGAGAGTGTGACTGAAACGGCTATGTTACACATCTTACCAACAACCTGTATGAACGTTACTCTGGTAAATGTCATCAATGCTACCTAATTAGCCCGTTGAAGAGTTTCATTTTAGTGGATTTTGTGGGCTTTTGTCACACAATGTAACGTAATGGCAGCGACGCGTTGCTGACCATCAGAGGGGATCATGGGAAATGTAGTCATTTCTGCTAATTTCGGTTCTACTGTGTTATGCTTGTGTTACATTACTGCTGCTTAAGGCCCCTGCATGCTACCAAATGAGGTGGTCACCCTAGCACCGTTTGTGACCACCAAAACGGCCCTTAGGTGGGCCCCACCTAGCCAATTCTATGTGGGGCCGAGGTGGTTCTTAACTGGGATGCCCATGTGGGCTATAAGTGGGTTCTACCTGGGTGTATTCCAACCAACCACAGTGCAGTGGCCATCACTCCAAATGTTGTGACGTCAGGGCTCTCAATACTGCACATTGGGGGAGGAGGAGGGGTGCAGGGCGGGCGCACAGATCGCTGAACCAATGGTAGCCCACGGATGTTTTTTCTGGAGATTTAAAATCTGCCCCTCTATGCCACATATCAGACGCGCTAGGGTCTTTACTCACTGAGCCATGGCCCCACTGGCTACACCAGTGATATGCGCTGCCAAGTGGGCGCGGGCGCTAGCTAGAGGCGCGGCCGAAGTTATAGTCAATGTAATTTGCAATTCCCAAAACTAAATCCATATTCTGTAATGAATTTAATTGTTATGTAATCTCGATAATTACAATTATTATTATTATTATTATTATTATTATTATTATTATCATCATTACTATTTTTATTATCATCATCATCATCATCATTTACACATTACACATTAACTTTTAAATTCATTTACAAACCTCTGTGTCCGTATCCACCTATTGTAAACAGAATCAAAGTCATGTAATGTATAACTTTGATATCATTATCTCATAATCACAGGTGGTTTTCCGCTATAAGACAGCCTTCACATCATGCACAGATTCAGACACATGGGGGTGCTATAGTGTGGACTGTAGCATTGAGGTAAACACAGTGCAGAGCACCACAGAGTGGTGTCAACGAGAAGGAATCATGACTCGTCTGGTTCCCAATCCCAACAACAATGCCTTCTATATGTGGTGAGTGAAGAGGGATACACCATGACACAACAAAAACAATGACACTTTAAATACCATTTTAATGTTTTACACAGTAGGTCATTTAATTTGCATTTAAATCCCCAGCCTGCCATGACTCAGCTAAATAAGAGGAGCTGGTCAAGTTTGAAAGATCACAGGTTCAATCCCTGAAACAAACAGGTTGTCCATTGATGTGTCATGTGACAAATAGCAGGACATTTATTTGTTGACTGCTTTTAGCTGTCATATATGTAAGGCTGAAACTGATGATTTTCTAAACATGTATTCTATTGATTTTTTTTTATATAATTGAAGAGTTGAGACGAAGAACCACAAGTGCATATTTTAAACATTTTGAAAATAGATACTTTTTTAGATTTATCGGGACAACCCACAATCTAGTAGTTTTTAATCTGTTAAATGCTTAATGCACTCCCCTCTTATTTTATTCAAACATTTTTTTTTGCGTAATTCATGTATAATATATATATATATATATATATATATTAGGAAATAATAAGAAATACTGTGTATGGAAAGTGTAAAAACAGTATATCTCCAACAGTTTGTGGAACAACAGTATAAGTCCTGTACAAGCAATTCAGCAGACAAAGGGAGCAGATAACATTAATACAGAATGTATTGCAAAAAATCACACCCTGTGTGAAGGAAGCGGTGCCTTTGGGGCGGGGCTTAACTCATTTCAGTTCGTCCCTATTGGTGGTCTGAGTCCACGTACCAAATTTGTACTTGGTAGCATGCTGCAAACTGGAATGATGGCTGTTTAAAGCCCAGCCAATGGGCAGACAGAGGGGGCGGGGCTTAAGTAATTACAGTTCGTCCCTATTGGTGGTTTTAGTCCATGTACAAAATTTGTACTCCGTAGCATGCTGCGAACTTGAGTTATGGCTGTTTAAAGGCCAGCCAATGGGAACACAGAGGGGGCGGGGCTTCAGCAATTCATGCTTGTCCCTATTGGTGGTCTAAGTCCACATACCAAATTTGGACTTGGTGGCATGCTGCAAACTGGAGTTATAGCTGTTTAAAATCCCGTGCTCATCCCGTGCTCATACGGGCGGACGGACATAACATATGCTGGGGGTCCCTGGACCCCACTTTGATAACTTCAGCAATTCATGCTCGTCCCTATTGGTGGTCTAAGTCCACATACCAAATTTGGACTTGGTGGCATGCTGCAAACTGGAGTTATAGCTGTTTAAAATCCCATGCTCATCCCGTGCTCATACGGGCGGACGGACATAACATACGCTGGGGGTCCCTGGACCCCTCTTTGATAACCAGTGGCACGTGTGGCCAATGAGAGGAGAGATGGCATAGGCAATCTCCAAGTCTGTGTGTGTGTGTGTGTGTGTGTGTGTGTGTGTGTGTGTGTGTGTGTGTGTGTGTGTGTGTGTGTGTGTGTGTGTGTGTGTGTGTGCGTGTGTGTGTGTGTGCGTGTGTTTGTATGTGTTGCTTCTTTGCCGTGCTCATCCCGTGCTCATACGGACATAACATACGGACATAACATACGGACATAACATACGGACAGAACCAGTGGCACGTGTGGTCAATGAGAGGAGAGATGGCATAGGCAATCTCCAAGTCCGTGTGTGTGTGTGTGTGTGTGTGTGTGTGTGTGTGTGTGTGTGTGTGTGCGCGTGTGTTTGTATGTGTTGCTTCTTTGCCCTGCTCATCCCGTGCGCATACGGACATAACATACGGACATAACATACGGACGCTCATACGGACAGAGTCAAACGTAGAGTGGTTGGCACCGCTAAAAAGGCACATCAAAATACACCTTTCAAAATACAACTTTAACTTAACCGTCTTAAAGGGTAAGACCACTTTGGTAGAAGTTTGGGTTACTGTATGTAGTTACCTTGCCATAATGTAACTCCAAAGGTGAGTAATAAATCAAAAATAATTGCTCCATTGATTAGAAATTGATCATTCAAATTATGATCCTCATTGACTTAACATTGTGTGGTGAAACAGCTCTCAAAGTCACTCTTTTAGCATATAGATGAACACAAACAAAGCTGATTCAGACAATATGGAACCCAGTAGGACTACTGTTTGTTTTTTAAATAAAAATGTCAACGTCCTGTTGATTTTACTATTTCAATATCCGGATCCGGATCCGCAGATCCAGTCCGGGCTTTCTTCCTAATAACAATTGTAAAACATGTAAACTTTTCTTTTTTAAACAAACAGTACTGGGTTTGGTGATGTTCTATATTGTCTGAATCAGCTTTGTTGTGTTCGTTTATGTGCTAAAATAGTGACTTTGAGAGCAATTTCACTGTACAATGTAAGTCAATGAGGAGCACATTTTGAATTCTAATCAATGGAGCAATTATTTCTGATTTCTTGTCCACCGTTGGAGTTACATTATGGCAAGGTAATTACACAACCAAACCTCTACCAAAGTGTCGTGCCCTTTAAGTCGGTTAAATTAAAGTTGTGTGTGTGTGTGTGTGTGTGTGTGTGTGTGTGTGTGTGTGTGTGTGTGTGTGTGTGTGTGTGTGTGTGTGTGTGTGTGTGTGTGTGTGTGTGTGTGTGTCTTTGCGTTTTCTGTCCTTCCACTCATATCTCATTTAATATTTTTCCCTAAATGACTTCTGTTTACATCTGCTGCAGACATGTACTGTACACGGTCTGTGAGTCCATTTCAGATTGTGGAGATTTTATGTGGCGCGTTGAAGAAAGTGAAGACGCTATTCAAAGTTACCATGACAGACGACGTTGCTTCTGCATTCAACATAGCGGTCACAGAAGAGCGTAATCACATGCCCAAAATAGGGATAGTTTATTAATTGATTTATTTGATTAGTTTAATTAACTCTTGCACCCCTACATGTTTTACATTTACTTTTTATTCCTATTTGTGTTTCACAATTGCTTCATCTTATACATTGTGAGAAAAATTATGACAGAAATAAACTGTGTTGTACTGTTGTCTGTCACTTTTTAAATAACAATAATAATAATAATAATAAGTGTAATAATAATAATAATCTCATCTCCTACAGGTTACGAGGTGGTAACTGGATAAATAACATAAATAACATTGAGAACTGGGAAGCTTATATGTATGTGAACCTCAGGACCAGATCTGACACTGGGAAAGCCAACAGGTCTCCTCAGACCACCATCATACCTTCACTACGGTAACATAATACACTTCTTTTTTGTTCTTATGCTCATTACTAACATTAACATAATACTAATTATAACCATAGATATCATTATTGATGTAGTTAATTTTATTATATTTTACATCTCAGTTTTAATCTCTCATTAAGCTGAACAGCAGAGTGACAGGAAGAGTAGTGGTTCCCAAACTGGGGTTCCCCAGATGATTAGCTTAAAGGACCACCTCACCCATTTTCAACCTATCTTCATGGTACCATTTTTGTCTATTCACTCAGTGTCTCAGAGAAGGGCTGTGGACACTTCAGAAACCTGCCTACCAGTGACTTCATCAATGGGGAATCCAAGCTAAAAGACACTGCAGGCTTTCCATTCCTGGAAAGTTAGCATGCTATAATGGACGTGTTAATAAAAATCTAAATAAAAAACAATACATCTTGTTGGGAAAAAAAATCTGCCAAACGATGATGTCACTGGTAGGCGTGTTTCTGAAGTGTCCACAGCCCTCCTATGAGATTTTTTTTATTTTTTTTATTTTTATCATTTTATCATGAACAATGGTGAGGACCAATTATATGAAGATAGGTTGAAAATGGGTGAAGTCGTCCTTTAATGTGCAACATTGATTTCTCACTCAACAGTAAACAAACCAATATACAGTCTAAGTGTATAAAGGGTATCTACACATTTCTAAAGGTGCAATTTGTTCCACTTGTTTAAAACTAAATTGGTCAAATTGTCAAATATAACATAAGAAAGAAGCAAGCATTGTGAAAATATCCGAAATACAAGCTCACCACTACACAACAACACATGATGGTTTTAATGGGACATGGGGACATTTAATGGTTCAGAGGTGTAAGTCCTACATTCAAATACAACTAATGTGGACATAATATCTCAAACAAAAATGATCTGAGTCCACAGTAAATCACTAACTCAATGTATACTATTCAAGATAACTGGAAAAGCACAATGTAAATTCTGTTTCAGGGTAAATATTTCCTTTAACATGTATACTAAAATGTTATATTTATAATAATACTTTTATAATACTACTAGTACTATGTAGTTCTACTAATAAAGAAGTGGAAAAGAAACTAATTATATAATCTCATTCTGTCTCTTTCTTTTTTTCCTTCCGTCTCTCTTTGTCTCTCAGAGTTCCTTCTAACTGTGTGAGAAACTTCAACCTGTTAGCATTTGACCCAGATGGAGACCGGGTTGAATGTGTTTCTAATACTCCTCTTCCTTCTTTTCTCATCATGTCAGACGTGAGTTGAATGCTTTTAATTTGTAAATAAGAACATATATCACATCAAACTGATGCTAATACACATTTTATGTTAATTTGATTAATGCTAACACACATTTTAATTAACATTGCATGCATTTTGTACTAAGTATGATTACTGCTATGATTAGTCTGTACTGTTTTTCTATAGCCACGTCTTCTTAGAAATGTGACCCATTGTTTCTCCTGTTTGTTTTTTTTTACTCCTGTCCTGTGTTCCTTCTCCCTTCTTTCAGGATTGCACTTTGTCATTTGCTGCCACCAACAGCAGTAATGAGGGTCCCTACGTTGTCCGGTTGGTTATGAATGACCATCCCAACCAGTCTATCACCCTCACAAACGGAGGAGGATATCAGCACAATTTCTCTACCAGCAGTTGGATCAGCCTTATACCTCTACAGTTTGTTGTCAAAGGTACACAGCAAACCCCTAAGTTCATCTAAAAAATGACCCTTGCAGGTGTATTTTCTCAGAGGATCCTGGCAACTCAACCAGTTAATGTGCTAATAAATTAAATAGATAATCAAATTAAATCAATAATAAAATGTAAAGCCATTAAAATGGTTATATTTCTCCTTTGTGTTCAGTGGATGGAGCAGTACCCAGCTGTACAGAGGGACAGTATCTACCCAGGTTCCTGCCTCCCACCCCGGCTAACAGAGCACAGCTCTACACCCCTGTTGGTCACACACTGGAAATCACCATCAACACAGAGGCAACAAACGACACGTGAGTAAAAGACAACAAGACTGAGGCCTGTAGTTTGAGGACAGTAAACTGGAGCACTCTGCCTATAACTACACAGCATATTGTTTTTAATTCCACTCTAATCTGTCTCTGTGGGTATGCATGGTGTTCCTGATGCGGGCATGTCAGCAAATTCCACTGACAACGTGCAAGTTGGGCTAATGACAGACATATCTACCTCTTTCTACTGTAGCCTAGTATGCAGTCAAACAGGAATAGCTTGACGTAGGAATTCATTTAGTCATTAACTGTCACCTTAACCCTGGATCGGTTGCTGCAATTTGTGTAGCAACCAGTCTGCCATAACCAGTGATTTATATACTCAAGTAAATACTCAAGTACTCAAATGTACAGATCAAAGTGTATGATATAAATGCATTGCTGTATTAAATTTGGAATATTTCCAACAAAATGATTTAAGAAATAAAGTCAGAAATATTTAGACATTTTCAAAACGTAAGACATTTTGAAAATATCAGACACGTTGTGAGCTTGTAGATCTCCTATTTTGGAAGAATCTCTTCCTAGAAATGAATTAATGTACTTACATACTGTCCACCACTGGCCGTAACTCAGAATTCCTTCCAATGGACCAAAAGAAGACATTTGAAGAGTGTGTTTTTTTCCGTGGGGTGTATTTTAATGTTCATGTAGTTCATTCAATTCAATTCAATTCAATTCAAAGGGCTTTATTGGCATGAGAAAACATACGTTTACATTGCCAAAGCAAAAAGCACAATACAACAATACAGCAATACAATCAAAACAAAAAATGTACATTTGAAAGTCAGAATCTTCAATAGATCAATTTCTATGTACCAAGATCACTGGGTGCAGGTATAGTGCAGGAATATACACAATGATTAGTCTTTAGGGTGGTTGTGTTCCGTTCGATATCCTTCTCCTATCACAGCAACTCACGAATCTTGCTGCTGTGTTTGCACATTGTTGTACTTCGCCCAGCAGATATGGGAGTTTTTTGTCATTGGTCATGTTTTCAAAATCTCTGTGTGTGGTTGTAATCTGTGGGAAGCATGTGTCTCTGATGTCTTGGTACAATGGACAGACGGTTAGGAAGTGTAGCTCGGTTTCCACTTCCTGTTGTGTGCAGTGGGTGCATAGTCTGTCTTCTCTCGGGATACAGGTCTGCCTGTGACGACCTTTTTGATCGCAAGACTGTGCTCACTGAGTCTGTACCTAGTTAAGATTTTTCTTTGTTTTGGGTCGGTCACGGTGCTCAGGTATTCTGCCACTGCGTATTCTCTGTTTAGGGCCAGATAGCATTCTAGTTTACTCTGCTTTTGTGTTGCTTCTTTCCAATGTGTCAGGTAGTTTTCCTTTTGCTGTTTTATAATTTGGTTTGGTCCGATGGGTTTTCTATCTCGTGGCTCTGTTTGTGTTTGTGCCCGGAGTTCCATTGCCAGCTGGCTGAGGGGGCATCTCTCTAGAGTTTCGCTGTGTGTGAGTGCTTTGTTATGGAGTGCATCTAGGTCACTTTCTTTTAGGTGGTTGTAGAACTTAAGTGCTCTCTTTTTTATTTTGATTATGAGTGGGTATCGTCCTAGTTCTGCCCTGCATGCATTATTTGGTGTTTTTCGCTGGGTACGGAGAATGGATTTGCAGAATTCTGTGTGTAGGGTCTCGGTTTGGTGTTTAGCCCATTTTTCATTGTCATGGTTTGCTAATGGTCCCCAGATCTCACAACCATAGAGGGAAATTGGTTCTATCACAGAGTCCAGTATTTTAAGCCAGGTTTTAATTGGGATGTCTATTTTGATGTTTCTTTTGATAGCATAGAATGCCCTTCTTGCCTTGTCTCTCAGGTCCTTTACAGCTTGGTTGTAGTTCCCTGTGCTGCTGATGTTTAGGCCAAGGTAGGTATAGTTTTTTGTTTGTTCTAGTGGGATTGTATTTAGGAAAAATTGATGGTTTTGGCGGCTGGATCTTTTTTGAAATATCATGATTTTAGTCTTAGTTAGGTTCACTGTCAGGGCCCATGTCTGCAAGAATTTGTGTAGGAGATCAAGTTGCTGCTGTAGTCCTTCCTTGGTTGGAGACAGCAGCAGCAGGTCATCTGCAAAAAGTAAGCATTTGATTTCTGTGTTTACCAAGGGGATGCCTGGAGCTGTAGACTGTTCTAACGTTTTTGCCAACTCGTTAATTGCTAATATATCGTTGATATATATGTTGAAGAGTGTTGGACTCAGGCTGCATCCCTATCTAACTCCTCGGCTTTGGGGGAAAAAGTCTGTGTGCTTTTCGCCTATTTTAACTGCGCATTTGTTGTTTGTGTACATTGATTTTATGATGTCATAGGTTTTCCCCCCTATGCCACTTTCCAATAGTTTGTACATCAGACCCTCATGCCAAATTGAATCGAATGCTTTTTTAATTTGCTTTTGTTTTTGTTTATTTGGTTGTCAATTAGGGTGTTTAGAGTGTAAATGTGGTCTGTTGTGCGATATTTTGGTAGAAAGCCAATTTGTGATTTGCTCAGGACATTGCTTTCTGTGAGGAAGTTTAGGATTCTGTGGTTGAGGATCATGCAGAGGATCTTTCCGAGGTTGCTGTTTACACAGATCCCACGGTAGTTATTTGGGTCATATTTGTCTCCACTTTTGTGGAGTGGCGTTATCAGCCCTTGATTCCATGTGCTGGGGAAGATCCCAGAGCTGAGCACGATATTTAGGAGTTTTAGTATTTAGTGGAATTTGAGGTCGGTGAATTTTATCATTTCATTTAGAATACCGTCTGCCCCACAGGCCTTCTTGGTTTTAAGTGTTTTTATTTTGTCTTGTAGTTCTTTTAGTTCTTTTAGGTTGATTTGGGAATCTAGTGGATTCTGGTAGTCTTTTACGGCTGACTCTAGGTTTTGTAGTTTATCTTTTATTTGTTTTTGCTCTTTGTTCTTCTCGATTGGGCCAAAGAGGCTAGAAAAATGATTCACCCATATATCTCCATTTTGGATGGGTAGTTCGTCCTGTTTTACCTTATTAAGTCTGTTCCAGTTTTCCCAGAAGCTGTTTGTGTATGGAATCTTCGATATCTTGCAGTTGGTTTCTAACATGTTGATCTCTTTTTTCTCTTACTGTATTTTTGTATTGTTTCAGTGTTTCCCCATATTGGAGACGTGTGTTGTGGTTGTCTGGGTCTCTGTGTTTTTGGTTTGATAGTTTCCTTAATTTTTTCCTGAGATTATTGCAGTCATTATCGTACCATTTGTCATTCTCAACATTTTTTCTGGCTTTCCTGTTTGATACTTTTAGGCTTGCTAGTGAGGCTGTTAGTTCAAATATATGATTGAGGCCTTCTACTGCCCTGTTTACACTTTCACTGTTTTCTTCAAAGGTTTTTTTCTAGGAAATGATCCAGTTGTGATTAGACTTGTTTTTGCCTAATAGCATTTTGGAAAGATTCTGCGCTATGTTCATTCCATTTGTAACGTTTTCTTATAGTATGTAGTTTGTTTGGCGTTTGTTCTTTGTGTCTGTGTGTTGATTTAGATAGGCTGTGATTCTGTTGTGGTCTGACAGGGGTGTTTGCGGGCTGACTGTGAAGGCTCTGAGCGATGCTAGGTTTATGTCCGTGATAAAGTAATCTACCGAGCTGTTTCCCAGGGATGAGCTGTATGTATATCTACCGAAGGAGTCCCCTCGGAGTCTACCGTTAACGATGTACAGACCCAGTGAGCGACAGAGCAATTCATTCGTATATCATATGTAGGGTTGGGTACCGAAATACGGTTCCGGTACGGAACCGATAAAGAAATTGTCGGTACCGGGTACCCAAACAAAATATGTAATTTCGGTTCTGCATATCGGTTCCTAGATGCGCTAAAAGCCGTTCAAACAAAGGCGTTAGAAGTCCTACACAAACAGCACAATCTGAGCAAAAATCACAAATCCGGTAAAACACCTATGTATGGAGAAGTATAGATCAGTAGCGTCTCTCCGTATGGAAGAGTAGACACTGCTGCTTCTCTACGGGCGCACTCAGCCCAGCCTCATTCCTCCCCGCATCGCCCCCCCTCCCCTCACTCACCACCATCTGAACTGAAGTAGTAAGGAAAGGAATAACCTGCCCTGCAAACTTTGTAACCAAGATTTGCTGTTGTCAACTTGAAAACTAGAATCCACATGTCAGAGGGTGTAACGTTAGTTGGAAAACCAGCGCTAGTTAAGAACTCGCGCAGGGCTAAATAATTAACACCAGCTGTGAACGCTTCTGTTTGATTGTGTGTGTGTGTGTGTGTGTGTGTGTGTGTGTGTGTGTGTGTGTGTGTGTGTGTGTGTGTGTGTGTGTGTGTGTGTGTGTGTGTGTGTGTGTGTGTGTGTGTGTGTGTGTGTGTGTGTGAGAAACTGAAAGTGACTTCTTCAAAAGGAAGGAATGGCAGACCTAATATTATTAATGCATTTTGGCTGTGTGTGCAATAATGCAAATGCAGACATTATAATGCCTTTTGCTAGGCTATTCAATATTTGTTTTTAATTTCTTGAATATGGCAGGGTAATGTTTTGAGGCATATTGTATTTTATTACTATACAATAGTAAATCAATAATTCTACACAATAAATAAATGTTTTAAATAACTGATCTCAATATGGACCCATTATAGTTATGATAAGTTTTGCCATAATCATGTAGCTCTACAACAGAGGCACAGCCATGGCAGCAATGGTACAAAAAACTTTTTTTTAATTAATAATTTCCGGCTATTCGGTTTCGGCCAAGTGTTTCCTGTATTCGGTATTCGTTTCGACCAAGAATTTTCCATTCGGTGCATCTCTATTAAATAAACATTTGACCTCTTATTTTTTTACCATTTTGGAACCGAAATATGGAACCGATAGGAACCGGATCCGATAAGCAGAACCGGAACCGGAACCGGACTCGTAAAAATCCTAACGATACCCATCCCTAATCATATGTCATATATTTTCATTTGGTGTGATTTTAATTTTTTCTCTATTATCATTTTAGGTTTAAAAGCAGAACATGGATAATGGGCCCGTTCAGGGTACTAACGTGTTGTCCTTAGGTGTACTATGTCTAAAGGGTTTCTGCACATCTGACATACCAAATGAGGTAATTTAGTATGAAGGTCTGGATATGTAAATTAAGACTTTTGAACCATGTTCTCTTCTTTGGTGGTCTTGTAGGGTCTCTGAGCTGTTATTCAGCGGACCCCACAACATGATCCTGACTGGATCAGCACAGGGACAGTTCATCCTGAGATGGTCACCATCACAGTCAGAGGATGGAGAACATCACCCTGTCTGCTTTGTCGCTCAGGCCAACGGGTCAGCATCCATTTAAATGAGCTGTCTGTCTGTCTGTCTGTCTGTCTGTCTGTCCATATAACCTTTTTGAATGTACTGTATAGGGAATCTTATCAAAGTACTACAGTGTATTACTGTGTCAGAAAGTCAATAACGTCTTTATTTTATAATTTTTTTAATCTATGCGATACAAAAGCATTGTATTTATATTGTTTTATCTCAACTGCTGCAACCTCAAACATAATCCAATAAGTAACATTAAGATAATACAAAACTCCTGTTAATTAAACTTGTTTGTTTTCTCAGTGCGGCCACATATCAGTCGGAGCTTCGCTGTGTCATTGTCAGTGTCTCAACTGGTGGGTGAAAATACACCTGTTTACTACTGCACCATATTTCACATTCCATCAGTGATGATGTGGTTTCAGGATCAAGTTAAATATGTCAACTTTATGTTCTCCACCTGCAGCACCTGCAACCACCACACCACCTGCTACTGCACCCATGCCACCTCCTACTGCGGAAACTACAACACCACCTGCTATTGCAACCACACCACCTCCTACTGCGGAAACTACAACACCACCTGCTATTGCAACCACACCACCTCCTACTGCTGAAACTACAACACCACCTGCTATTACAACCACACCACCTCCTACTGCGGAAACTACAACACCACCTGCTATTGCAACCACACCACCTCCTACTGCTGAAACTACAACACCACCTGCTATTACAACCACACCACCTCCTACTGCGGAAACTACAACACCACCTGCTATTACAACCACACCACCTCCTACTGCTGAAACTACAACACCACCTGCTATTACAACCACACCACCTCCTACTGCGGAAACTACAACACCACCTGCTATTGCAACCACACCACCTCCTACTGCGGAAACTACAACACCACCTGCTATTGCAACCACACCACCTCCTACTGCGGAAACTGCAACACCACCTGCTATTGCAACCACACCACCTCCTACTACTGAAACTACAACACCACCTGCTATTGCAACCACACCACCTCCTACTGCTGAAACTACAACACTACCTGCTATTACAACCACACCACCTCCTACTACTGAAACTACAACACCACCTGCTATTGCAACCACACCACCTCCTACTGCTGAAACTACAACACCACCTGCTACTGCAACCACACCACCTCCTACTGCGGAAACTACAACACCACCTGCTACTGCACCCATGCCACCTCCTACTGCTGAAACTACACCACCAGCTATTACAACCACAACACCTCCTACAACTGAAACTACGACACCACCTGCTATTACAACCACACCACCTCCTACTACTGAAACTACAACACCACCTGCTATTGCAACCACACCACCTCCTACTGCTGAAACTACAACACCACATGCTATTGCAACCACACCACCTCCTACTGCGGAAACTACAACACCACCTGCTATTAAAACCACACCACCTCCTACGACTGAAACTACAACAACACCTGCTATTAAAACCACACCACCTCCTACGACTGAAACTACAACACCTCCTACTACTGAAACTACAACACCACCTGCTATTACAACCACACCACCTCCTACTGCTGAAACTACAACACCACCTGCTATTGCAACCACACCACCTCCTACTGCTGAAACTACAACACCACCTGCTATTACAACCACACCACCTCCTACTGCGGAAACTACAACACCACCTGCTATTAAAACCACACCACCTCCTACGTCTGAAACTACAACACCACCTGCTATTACAACCACACCACCTCCTACGACTGAAACTACAACACCACCTGCTATTACAACCACACCACCTCCTACTACTGAAACTACAACACCACCTGCTATTAAAACCACACCACCTCCTACGACTGAAACTACAACACCACCTGCTATTACAACCACACCACCTCCTACTACTGAAACTACAACACCACCTGCTATTACAACCACACCACCTCCTACTACTGAAACTACAACACCACCTACTATTACAGCCACACCACCTCCTACTGCTGAAACTACAACACCACCTACAGTCACAATCGTATTGCCCGAGGCAACAGTCTCAATTAGCTACACCCCTGGGTCTCGTAAGTGTGATGAAATTATGATTATTATTTTTCTAATGTTGTAACTTACAGTCTCATGTGGAAGTTACCACTACCATTTTAAATGTAACTTAAGTCTCATGTGGAAGTTACCTCTACCATTTTAAATGTAACTTACAGTCTCATGTGGAAGTTACCTCTACCATTTTAAATGTAACTTACAGTCTCATGTGGAAGTTACCACTACCATTTTAAATGAATCCATTGATGAGTTTTAAATGAGTCCATTGTGTGTAACCAGGGATATCTGAAGAAGTAACAGCAGTTTTAACTGATGTTGAACTTTGGTAGAACTTTGTTTTCTGTAGGTCAGTCGTTCTCAAACGTTTTAATGTCAAGGACCCCCAAAATGATTTGGCTGCGGACCCCCATCTCAAAAATACGATGTGCCAGGGACCTCCAGAAACAAAGATTTGAGTTAACAACGTTCGCTCGGAAAAAATATCTACAAGCTCAGCGCAGCACCGACTGACACGCTATAAGCTTGTAGATCTGCTGTTTTAAAGGTTTCATGACATTCAGTTTTACAACACATTAAACGTCTTTATCATGGTCCTTCAAACGTGTATAAATAGTTTTAACTGAAAATTCCACTCCAGTTATCCATTGCAGGTGTTTTTCTCAACTGCAATGAAAAAAGAAATCTTTGCCCGCGGGTGTCGCTGTTGAGGGATTTTGCCTGTCAATCATCACCTCTGCGATTCTTAACACATTGGGTGCCAGCATTTTATAATAACAGATTACTTTCGGTGCCGAAATCTCAGCGTTGAGCTGCGCAGCGCTGTTTAAGCTGTAGACTCCACGATGTGCATTACATGTGAAAAAAAGCATGCCTCCATTTTGGCCGATGGTCCTGGCTAACGCCTGGAATGCGATCTCTCACACGAGGAACAATGGCGGAGCGATCGTGCATACAAAATGAGTTGTTTTCCCCAGCGTAAAAAGTTTCGGAGTTATAGGGGTTTTAGAGAAGGAAATAGAGCGGAAGCGTATGGGCGCCATGTTTTTTGACACAATGATCCATCTGGCCTATCCTTCTCAGAATCACCACGGGTGATCCCAGCGCTGCTCCAGCCCCTCCCGTATGGAAAAAAACAAAAAGACACCAAACACGGTTCAGACCGTGTTCGGCACCAAAGCGCTACTCTGTGAAAACACGGTGCAGACCGTGTTCGGCACCCGATATGTTAAAACAATATTTGTATAGTTATAGTTATAGTTATAGTTATAGTTATAGTTATAGTTATAGTGCTCACTGAGAATGGCCCTTAAAACTCATTCACTGACTTATTTCTGGCTGTGTTTGAGAAGAAAACACACAGAATTAAATGAATTAAATCAAGACCAGAGACATACGTTGTGCACTCCCCTCTTGCAGTGATTTCAGTGTGTGTCTGACCATGAGAATGAACATGCTTTAACATGTGGTAGGAGTGGCACCAGAGCAGCTTGTACAGAGGACTGTTGTCCAAAGAAGTTCCTTCTGACCTTTAAAAAAAAAAACTCAACATCACACTGTTTACTGCCAGTATTTTAAAGCTGGGATATCTTTCATGTAGGTGCTGGCACCATCGGCCTGAGAGTGACAATCTCCTCCAAGACTCCTTTGACCAAAGAAGACATCAGGACAAAAGTGCTGCCAAAGGTAATAATGATAATGATAATGATAATAATAAAAGCTGCAAGCAGTGGTGACCGGGCCCATGCACCTTTATACACATCGTGGGATGCGTGGCCATCTGCCATTACCACAGGAGTAGTTTGTAAATGTATAGGGACTATAACTTCATGTTGCCAGCTGGTGGCGCTGTGACTATGGGGGGGGGGGGGGGGGGGGGGGTATACAGTAGCTGTGTCGGACGAACTACTGAGAACACTTTGACAAGCGGTACGTTGCTCTGTGATTCTGGTGTGTTGAACAGTGCTCGAACTGACCGACCCCAAGACTCCTTTTGGAAGTTACTGACATTTCTTTATCACAACTACACATCTGGTATCAAAAATATAAACGGTTGAAACTGCACATGAGTCTCTAAACATGGTCATGAATCTAATAAACAGTGATTTAGGATGCATCGAGCCAAAGTAACCATGTCAATACATCAGCATCAGTGAGGACTCAGAGAGGGGGGGACATACTGTGTACAGGTAGTAGTACAGGAGAGGGCTCAACACGCATCCCTGAGGGGCTCCTGTGTTGATGGTCTAAACCCCAGCATCTGTATTGTGGGGAAAGCTTTAGCAAAAAATAGTCAGTATCAACTATCAATATCAATCGGCTATTTTCAGCAAAAGCTTTCCCCACAATAACAGAAAACAGAACTAGTATAGAGCCCTGAGGGACTCCGGTTACCCAAATGGGGTTTAAGTGGTTAAGGGATAGCATATTTTTTAGCCAAGCAAATCAAGCAATCAAGCAATGTACAAACAAACACACAGACATGCAATCATTTCAAACATATGTAAAACTGTTTATCCAGCATGACAAACTATGCAAAAAAAAACATCCTAACCTGTTATGACATAACATTGTGTTCTTTCACTTCCAGCTTAAAGAGGAACTGGTCCAACGTGGGCTGCCAACAGACACCATACTAAAGCTGATAAACGTTCAATATTTCAATACACCTTTTTAAGGGCAGCCATATTGACCAGAATGACCAGAATAGTAGGATAGTAATATCCTTTACAGGTGTTACTAGTAGATCAGACAGATATCTCTGCCTGCTGATATGTCTGGTGGCATATACATTTATAATAATCAATGAATGGGCTAAAACTGGGTGGAAACAATTCAGAGTTAAAAATAAATCAATAACTAGAGCCAATATTCAATTCAATTCAATTCAAAGGGCTTTATTGGCATGAGAAAACATACGTTTACATTGCCAAAGCAGAAAGCACAATATAACAATACAGCAATACAATCAAAACAAAAAATATGTACATTTGAAGGTCAGAATCTTCAATAGATCAATTGCTATGTACCAAGATCACTGGGTGCAGGTATAGTGCAGGAATACGTACTGTATACACAATGATTAGTCTTTAGGGTGGTTGTGTTCCTATCACAGCAACTCACAAATCTTGCTGCTGTGTTTGCACATTGTTGTACTTCGCCCAGCAGATATGGGAGTTTTTTGTCATTGGTCATGTTTTCAAAATCTCCATGCGTGGTTGTAATCTGTGGGAAGTATGTTTCTCTGATGTCTTGGTACAATGGACAGACGGTTAGGAAGTGTAGCTCGGTTTCAACTTCATTTTGTGTGCAGTGGGTGCATAGTCTGTCTTCTCTCGGGATACAGGTCTGCCTGTGACGACCTTTCTTGATCAGAAGACTGTGCTCACTGAGTCTGTACCTAGTTAAGATTTTTCTTTGTTTTGGGTCGGTCACGGTGCTCAGGTATTCTGCCACTGTGTATTCTCTGTTTAGGGCCAGATAGCATTCTAGTTTACTCTGCTTTTGTGTTGCTTCTTTCCAATGTGTTAGGTAGTTTTCCTTTTGCTGTTTTATAATTTGGTTTAGTCCAATGGGTTATCTCGTGGCTCTGTTTGTGTTTGTGCCCGGAGTTCCAAGGCCAGCTGGCTGAGGGGGCATCTCTCTAGAGTTTCGCTGCCAATAACAAGCCTTTGGGTGATTCTTCATATATGGGGGTATCAGGATTGGATTGGTTTTCAAAGCAGAGAGCGTAGGTTTGTTATTATCTCTGACCATCTGGCAATGCAAGACTTTTCCAGATTTGTTATGGCCCAGCTCCCAGACCACAACAAATAAAATGGAAACAGCGAGGGATACAATGCAAAAATGTTAGAATGTAAAAAAATAGAACAATGAATTGAATAGAACAGCAAATGCAGTCTTCAACAAAGATCTGGCAGGTAAACTGCCATCAACTAAAGATTTACTAAAGCAAAACAGAGAACAAAATGCTCTGGTGAGGCCCAGGTGGAAGAGGAAGTGTGGCTTCCACATTTTTTTATTATTATTTAAACCAGTGGTTCTGAAATATCTTCATGTCATGGATAACCTTTTTCTGAAAATGTTTTGTGCCAGGGAGCCCCTTACCAGATTTTAAAATATTCCACATTGTATACCACACACTAAAAGACAAACTAGCGAGGCACACAACCCTGACAGTGACAGAGGCCATATGGTCTCTGTGAATAATTCTAATTAAGCTAAAGGTTTTGTTCCACGCAAGTCAAACAGAGTCAGGGTGCAGTTATTGCGCTTGCTGGCTCACTGGAAAGCAATGCTACAATAACAGAGCCTGAATTAGTACGTAGTACGTACTGCATTACTATTTGTCAATATGGCTGCTGTGTGAAAGGTCTATTGCACAATATCCCCATATACAAAATCAAACAACAAAAAACAAGAAAGGGTCTGATAACATTGTGGCGTCTCTGTGCAACAGTATACTGTTTAGCAAGTTAGTTGCTATTGTGCTAATGTGAACTTAGTAGGCTAGTATGAGGTCAGCTCAGCTCTGATTGGTGTAGCGTCAGCTGTGATATACATATTATTATACACTAGACATTTGTCTAATGGGATTTTGGTCCGATGGGATTTTTTTTTGCTGACTATTGGGGTTTCGGAATAACAGGCTGTCGGACCAATGCCATGGCACTAGGCCTACACATCACCGATGAAGAGCTAAGATGCTAAGAGCTTTGTGTGCTTAATGTTGCTGAGCTGTCATTAGCGTAGCAGTGTTAACTGAGGGCTCGAGTGTATGTCGTTATTGACTTAACAGCATCAGCTGAGGTGTGGAGTTTGATGTGATTGGTTGCTTTCGTAGGAACACGGGGGAACATACAGACCAACCCTTTTAGAGACAGCAGGCTCCTTCGGTGCCATGCCATAAACAGCTTAGATGTTATATGTTTAATACAATACCTGCATCTTACTATCCACTTTTGTATTAATGAGACATGGTGGCCAAACGTGGGTGAAAATTGTAATCTTTAAGCAAATAGAATAAAGATTTTAACAAAATGTTCTGTTTCACTATTCATATTCATATACATTATTCATATTATATGAGAGAGAGAGAGAGAGAGAGAGAGAGAGAGAGAGAGAGAGAGAGAGAGAGAGAGAGAGAGAGAGAGAGAGAGAGAGAGAACCCCACAAATATCATCACTTCCAATTTCACTTGTTTATCTTGTATATGAGTTTTCTCGTCTCCTTATTGGATAACATTTGTATCCCAACGGAGAGACACCTATTACTGAACAAACACTCTGTTTTGATCTGAATATTTAGCTACTTATAACAATGTCACTTTAACCCTTTAACTTTGTAAAAAGGAAATGAAGAGTTTAGTTAGGGTTTCAACGTGGTACATGCTGGAAAATATCACAGTGGGTGACTGATTTTCGTGTCCTGCACACAAACCCTCATGGGTTTATAAGCATATGCTTACATGTTTACAGTATATTCACATAACACATTCAATTACAGCTCAGAATTATACAGAGTGTTCTGTCTTATCTCCCAAGCTTGACAAATACAATCTGCCACAACAAAAGCTCCTTTAACAAAACATATTGTTAGTTTTTTATAATCATCTAACTCAAGGAAATCACCACAAATAGAAGACATCTTACTAACAAATACCATGTATTAATCATTTATTCTTCCATACAGGTACATACTGTATCTCTCATCCATCCATTCCATCTGTTCAGCCGGGTATACATACAATAAATAGTAAACTTGGTCGTGAAGCAATGATATCAAAACCTTTATTTGATTTTAATCCGATCACAGTGGCCAATTAGTTCACAATTACTATCAGCCAAAGCGCATTAGCCATACAAAGCCAGTGTTTCCAAACGAGTAGTTCAAGGACCAAACGAGTAGTTCAAGGACCTTAAAGTGGGTAATGAGGTAATCTGAGAGGGTCATAGACAGGTGCCATGGCATTGTTGAAAGCAAAACCATTTCACACTATTGGGAAGAAATCAACTGCTACGTTGATTTTTTGGTGGGCAGCCCAGGTGCCCCCCCTGCCTCGGGGGTTCCATGCAATTTTGTGGTTTGCCTAGTGCATAAAACCGCCCCTGCTTTCAGAGACGGGAGTGAAAGTTTACAGATAGCATTTCAAACAAGGCAAATCTACCATCTATAAATAAGTATTTAAGATGTTGTGTTCCCCAGTCAGAGCACAGGAGCAACTGTCAAAGATGATAATATTAGGCCTTATATCATGACCAGGTTCTACTCATAGTCAGGGAATAATATCAGAATAATATCAAATCTGGGAATAAATTCCTTACCAAGAAATGTCTTCACAAATGTGTTCGTAAAGGTGTCTAGTAACACATCTCATAAAGATTGAAATTCAATTTCCCTGGGAGAATTTATGACAGCTGTTGAAAGTTGGGGTATCCTTAACCTTATGCGCGAAATAAATAAATAATTACCAGGGGTCAAACTAGGTTTTTTTTTTATGATTCTGAAAAAAAAACGGCCAAAAACGGCCATAGCCATTTTTTTTTTAGCTTTTCCAGGTCATCACAAACAATGTTTTAGTGTAAAAAGAAATATTGCTGCATGCATGTAAATTAAACAGCATTGTTTATTTCATGATTCTGAATCCATTGCAAGCATTTGTTTTGCACCAAAACCACTCCTTGGCACCTTTCCAGCTCATTGCATAGGCTATGGAGGGTTTTTGGGGGGTTTTCTTTCTAAAGATCCAATATGTCAAATCAAGTCATATCTATATGTCTTGCACATTTTAGGAAACACTTCACCATCATAGCTACCTTGTTGTACAGTAGTCTAGGTCTCCCTTCTAGCCCTTGCATTGTGTTAGAAAACTGCATCCACTTGTGGTGTTAGCGGGTCAAATTTGACCCGTGATTTAAATCAGCCCAAAATACTCAAAGAATAAGTATTTTCAATCATTTTTTTCTCCCACCTCATAGCTGACTTGTAATGCATCCATGTAAACACTTTTAAATATTATGTTGGGTTATGGCTAGGGTTTCATCTTTCAATATATCTCGTTTTCTATCATAAAAATTATGATTATGATGTTATCTAGCTATAACAGAATAATTCCAAAAATATAAATACAAAAAATACTTGTTTTCATTTTTTAACTTTAAAAAATGTGAAAATTATAAAAAATAGTGACACTAGTGGTGTTAGGGTCCGAAATGACCCGTATACCATAGAAGGTAAAAAGTCAAACTTTATTTTACTCCTAAATGCTAATTGAGGACAAGTCTCTCTCACTCTCAAACATGTAAACATTGAATATTGACAATTTGGGGGGGAATTGAGCCACACTTCTCTGCCGGGTCATTTCGGACCCTAACACCACTAGTGTCACTATTTTTTTTTGAGACCAACATAATTAATTTAAATGATGATAAATAATTGTGTTGCGTTAAAATGGCTATTTCTGAGGATATCATGAAGCCTCGTTCCAATAAAGAAATGTAAATGGTACTTTTTACCTATTTAAACTTGAAAACGGGTCAAAAATGACCCTAACACAATGGAAGGGCTAGAGAGATAATTAATCTCAATGGGCAAGGCCATGAGTTTTGGAGGGGGTTTAACTGTTCTACCATGGGGTGGACGAGAGGAGAAATGGGGTAGGTATAATCCTAATGGAAGAGTATATCAACAGGTTGAGTTGAAGAGAAGGTCAGACAGAGTGATGAGCATATGTGTCCGGGTAGCTCAGGTAGAGCTCTTGCCTTTAGACCACAAGGTCATAGGTTCCATCCCGAGCTATTTGTGACAGGAGGGCACCAGTGAGAGGGAAGATGTATAAGACAGTAGGCTTGGAAACGGTGGCACTGAGGAAAAGGTGAGGGAGCTGAGAGCATGTAGCCACAGGACCGAGGGAGGCAGGTGGGGCACTCTACCCCATGAGGACTGGCCGCCCTGTGAATGTGGCAGGTTTGGCTGCAGGTCTACGGTCGGGAGCCACCAGAGGGCTGCAGAGAGGTTACAGCGCCAGGGAGTGGTCTCTACGAGAGCGGGGGACCCGGGCTGACTTCTCGCCACACAGATGACAAGAAGCCTCGCGAGCAACGCGTCAGGGAGGATCGGCAGCCGAGGTGAGGATTGAGGTTCCTATCTCCCTCCTGGCTGTCACCATCTCCATCCCCGTGGGGACGGCAGCAGGGAAACTTCGAGGAGCTGGCGTCGGGACCCGGATGCCAGTTTCACCACCCCAGGGTCAAAGTGACACCTCAGCAGCAGCAGCTCCAGCTTAGACAACAGACTCATGTGCTGTGGGTGAGTCAAAATGTGTGCGGCCTATGTTAAAGGGTCGTAGACACTGGTTCCAGTGTTTCACTGATTTCTGAAGAGTTTAAAATGTCCATTCCAACCCTAAGTAGACATGTGTTGAGTAGGCAGTACAGCTTTGCCCGTGCAGTGAATGGACAATTACTGGACACTTAATGACTCTTCCCATACGGTTGGGTGGCGGACACTGGGAGCAGGTTGTTCATGTGGTACGGGGGGGCAACACAAGCTGTTCTGTTGGGGTTTGATTACATGCTGAACCATGCTGTTTTGGACGCTGGTCAGGGACTACTTTGCCTTGGAGATTTTGAAGTGACTCTAATGCATGCCAATGATTTCATACCAGAGTGTTGTAACATACATGTAGTTCACTGTCTGTTGGGTTGAGCCACCATGCACCCATCCTGTACCCGCGCCACCGTACGTGTGACCACCAGACCCAGATACCCAGGCACAATCACTTCGCTAAAAGGTGGGACAGTAGCATTAACATGCCCAAAATATGAGCAATAGATGAGGAAAACATCAGCTTGACCTTGTCTGCCACTGCACTGTCAATGCAATTGAGAAGATGCATTATTTGACCATTATGATGTAAACAGACATCAAGTTATACAGTCAATATAGACCTTGTGCCAGGCTGCCAGCTGCAAAGTGCAAACATTCTCAAACAAAAAACAAATAAAACATCCTGAGGTACAGTGACAAATAAAAAAAATAAAAAAACATTTTTTTTTTTCTTTTTTTTTCTTTTTTTTTCTTTTCTTTTGGTTAGAACTGAAAAACGGGAGGAATTGTTCCCAGACGTGACGTAGGCAGGGGGAACAAATCTGACGGACTGTTTTCAGAGCAATTTACATAAAAAACACAGATAGCCTATGAAAGCCTGCATGCTCGAAGTCGGGTATTTGTTGGAACAGAAGAGAGGTGGGGGAGACCAAAAACACACAAAAATGAAAATTCATGGTGTAGCCCCTTTAAGGCAAAAAAACTATTCTAAAACAATCACAGACGGACTCCTAGTGCAATCTCACAGCAACATAAAACAATCAGAGGCGGAAGAAGACTTAGTGCAGTCTTACAAGTACAAACAGACACAGAAAGACAGTAGTCTGTACTAATGACAGTAGTAACAACTTGCTGTTAACAGAATTAGCCTTCCGGTTTAGTTTGAGGAAAGAGCGTCTCTCTAAAATGACTCTGGCTCTATTGCAACGGCCATGACTGAAGTCACCTGTAACGCAAATGCTTGAGATGCTGGCACGGCCAGACAATCTAAGGCGATAGGTTTCAGGCTCGGAAGAATCTCCCTGTGCAACCCAAAAGTCAAGGGCAGTCTCTTTGTTTTTGAGCTTCTTCTTTCGTGTGTCATCATCAGATGTCCAGTTCAGTAGCGTACAGCCACGCCCTCATCTCAGGTCCCACATCAAAGAGGCCGGCCTCTGAGGGTGGTTTATACAGGGGACAGACTGTGATTATGTGCTCAGCGGTCTGCACCGGCTCCCCACACTCGCATGCTGCGCCGTCCGCCAGGCCCCACTTCCTCATGGATGTTTTGAAGCATCCGACACCGGTTTGCATGCGGTTCAGCAGGGTCCATTGCCGGCGTGGCAGTTCCTCTCCTTTAATGCCGCCTCCCGGGTCCTGGATGTAACGGTGGATGCGTGTAGGCCCGGCCGACTCCCACTCCTGCTTCCAGGCTGCCGCCAGCCATGGCTCTGTAGACAGGTCTGGATGGCTGGCTTGTTTTTGAATCTGGACCGCTTTCTCTGTGGTCCTGGTCCCTCTTTTGTTTCTTCTTCTCCCTCCTCTGGCTCCCCATCCTCAGCGGCGATTTGTATTGGCCAGCCCAGTTTGCATATAAGTGGCATTAGGCATTGTAAATAGATATGTATTAAATGAAAGCCTGCCAGGTACTTGTAACAAGGCTCTCTCTCTCTCTCTCTCTCTCTCTCTCTCTCTCTCTCTCTCTCTCTCTCTCTCTCTCTCTCTCTCTCTCTCTCTTTATATATATATATATATCTGTCACCCTGACATATGTGTGAAGGATATAACATGTACACTTAGGCCTACAGATGTCATCAACGTGTCCGTACACACAAGCGTGTCCGTGGCAAGTATGTCTATGTCTGTGGCACTTTTTTTATTTTGACAAATAATTTAAAAAAACATCGGTGCCTACTCTGTTTGATGAGTGTGTGCTGTCATTCAGTTGGTACAAATCTATTTGATGTGTGGGCACTGGCATTCAGACTGGTATTGAGGCGGTACTAAAAGAGTATTTGTACTTTTTTATCGACTTTTAAGTATTTTGACTAATTTTAAACATGTTTAAGTATTTTTACTCATTTGAAGTACTATGAGTATTTTTTACTCAATGTAAGTACTCTTAAGTATTGTTACTCATTGTATTTACTTTACAACTTTTAAGTATTTTTACTCTTTAACTTCAACTTTTAAGTCTTTTTTTACTGTTTTTATCAACTTTTAAGTATTTTTACTCATTGTGAGTACTCTGAAGTATTTTTACTCAAGGTATTAACTTGTAATTATTTGTACTGACTTTATTTACTTTTAATAATCTTTACTCACATTGTAGATCGGTCGTTTTAGTGTGTGTGTGTGTGTGTGTGTGTGTGTGTGTGTGTGTGTGTGTGTGTGTGTGTGTGTGTGTGTGTGTGTGTGTGTGTGTGTGTGTGTGTGTGTGTGCACATGTCTTGAAGTGGCACATGTGTTGCATCTTTGCCGTCCGCAAACATACGTAAGTTAGCTCACCTCTGATCAAAGTTAGGTGCCTTCGCATTAAACGCTCGCCTCTGAAATGAACTTAATTTCTTGCCCTACAATTCATGTATTGTATCTGTTCAAAAATAATAATATATTAAATATTAATACATTGATTAGTCATTACACTATGTGCGTCCATAGTTTCTGATTAAAACAGGCCATGTGTATTTAGAACTAGTGTTTTCTCTTAACGATGGCACATATTTGTCACCCAGTAAAGGTTGTTTACGCACAGATTGATTTATGTTATGCTTACCTAGATGAGTGATTCACCACATGTATGTGTGTACTGAGTCATGCAGATAAAGGTAAATACATAAATCATAAATCATGACAGTCAAGTGCCTTCGCATTAAACTATTGTGACACTGCATTAAATTAAAATCCTGGCATGCCCTTCATTAATCACTCATCTTGTTGGCCTACATATCTTTTTTGTCTCTCAAGTTTCCTTGTTCCAGTGTTCCATTGGCATTTTATGCTTGACGTTTCCGTGAGAAGCATTTAACATGTCATTATTACGTCTAGTAAATCAAATCAAGTGTAGCTTGCCGTGTGTCTTTTTTTTACATTGTTACATTTGCATGCCTTGGACTTTCCCATCAGCAGCAGAATACCTGATCACCCGTTTAGCTGGTAGAACTTGATTTGATCTCCTTCTGTACTCAAGTAACACTGTCCTTTGAAAAGCCAGCAATCTCTATAATAGCCATTATGATGTATAATACGCACCCACTCACCTTTGCAGCTAAATGTCCCTTTTGCGATGGAAGCACTGTCTGTAGCTTACTGATTAGACTCAATTATTATTATCCAAAATAACTAGGATTGTTTTTGGGTGGTGAAGTGGCTCAATAGTTAATGCTATTGTTTTATGTGCAGCACATTGGAATAGACCCTATGACATATTATGAGTCCATTATTTAGGGCTAGGCCAATGTGTTTTTGGTAAAAGAAATATTATTTTGCATGTTTGTGGCAAAAAATGAAATATGAATGAAAATGTACATCATGAGCTGCCATGGTGATGACCCATGCCTACATGGAATGTTACATTATTAGTTACATTGTTTGTTTTGCTTACTTTGCAACTGTCTGCCAGTTTAGCCTAATTGTTTTATTGGCTTAAGTAGGCTACTTTGCAAATGGAGTACCGTTTTTATTCAGTGTTCATAATATAAGATGATGTACAGTATTTGCACCGTATAGCCATACTGATGACTGTAGATTAATAGTGTTGTCTCTTGTGTTGATCGGTGAATCCAGCCCACCTGCTATTTACAGAGGATACAGGATAAGTGGGCACTAGGGACATCTGGGCACCTTGATGTAAAATTAGCTATTTTGTCCAAAATGTTTTAAAAAAAGTGAAGTAATGTAATGTAAAGTATACATGATTAAATAATCTAAAGTATTCATGATGTGAACATGCACAGTACATCATTGTCAGACATAATGTTATCCTTCAACGTCTTGTTTATGTCCAAAATGACTCCTGCCCAAAATCCCCCCCCCCCCCCCCCCCCTCCTGACAGAGGCTACAATTGCCTATGGCGCCTGTTGTTGATAAATGTGGCGGAGCCTCGCCCCACATGTTTTTCGACATGAAGTGACGGAATACGGCCAAGAAGAGGAACTTCTCAGTCATGTGAAGTTACCCCACCAATCATCTCTGTGGATTCACACACAGCTACACAGCACACACTTTCTGGCATGGCACATGCTATTTGCATACACAGGACACAGACTCGATTCCTGACACAGACATGTCCAATAAGAACATCTAACACAAATTTAAAAAAAATACGACCACATTCTTAACAGCGCAAGTGTCACGGTCCGCTCCGCGGGCCGTGGACTCATTGCCCTTATATGGTCGTGGACACTTTAGGCCTGTTCTTTAGGCCTGTCACGGTCCGCTCCTCCGGCCGCGGACTCTGACTTTATTGTTTAGACCTTCCTGCCCTTATAAGGTCTTGGACTTATTAGGCCTTTGTTCTGTTCTGTACCTAGTCTGGTTATTCTGTTGTAGTTGCCCTGCGTTTGTTCTGTACCTTATTTTGTAGTCTTGTGTTCTGCCTAGTTACTGTTACCTGTCTTGTCTCACCTCCCTGTTGATTAGTCATGTTCTCCTCCTGTGCCCTCTTAGTCCCTCAGCCTATCCCAGTGTTGATTGTCTGTTGAGTTCACCTGTGTCTTATTATTTCCCTGTCTATTTAAGCCCTGTGTTTACACCTGTTCTTGCTTGTTCATTGTATTGTATTGTGTGTAGATACATCGTGAGTTCAGTCCCTTACTTGTATTAAACCTTTTGAGTTAATAAACCCGTTAAACCGACCAGTTCTGCCTCTGTCTCTCCTGCACTTGGGTCCTACAATCTGCCCTGACTCAAACCGTGACAGCAAGTCCAGTCCAGTCAACTATAGTCCAGTCAACTATAAAGTGTCACGATATGTCAGAAGAATGTAGTCTTTTATGCCTTTAATGATAGGATAGTATAGTATAGGCTGACATGAAATGGGGAGAGATGGGGGGGTGACAAGCAGCAAATGCTGTCGGGATCGGGACTCAAACTCGCAACGCGCTGTCAGGCGACTTTAGAGACTAGGTGCCTGGACCACTACGCCAGCGGTCCAGGCAGCTTTTTTTAAATTCTAGACATAACTAAAGATATATCCTATAATCATGAATTATATAAAAAATAGTCTGTTTCCCGTAAGCCTATGTTGCTGAATGACACCAATCACATCGTCATGATCGGAATAAGCTTGGGTTTTAATTTAACCCTCGAGCAGTGCACACTGATAGTGGCGATGCGTACACTCTGCTGTTTTGAATAATAAAGGAGGCCTGCGTCCTCCTGTGGTCCGTGGCTGACACCACGTTTATGAGAGATAGATAGCCTAAACATTAATGGATGATGGCTGGTGTGTGGTGGGCTGGTTATACCTCTGATCTCCCTGTGCGGTCCCGTGGCCAAAACCCACAATGAATTGACTTGCGCTGGGCACCGAGGCATTCGAGGGTCGGGTTATCCTTAAACTAGGTTGCACATCTCCAGAAAGACGTAGCCTACTGTAGGTTACCAAAGTTGAGAGACTTCTCTCTCCGTGTCATGAAAATATTCCAGCGCAGTGGCCAGCGGTCTCCAAAATCCTCTCGCATGTATGTGCTCATGTCTTCACACAGAGCCATGCAGTAAAGCACGGTTTAAATGGCTGAATGATTAATGATTAAACAAATATGTAAATATGTTACATTGTTTTCAATTGCTCAATTTTAATTGCTTGTACACTTGGAAATATCCTTCACATGTATTATTTATTAGTTTTATAGCTAAGCTATACTTTTTTGGAGTGAATACATATGTTAAGAATAAATATGAATCTTGATTTCATTGACCAGTGTGATTCCCATAGCTGCACGTTCCCGTTCCTCCACACACACACCTGTTTTTAACAGAGCGACTCAGTTTTGAATCTCATTCAAGATGACATCCAGAAAGTGTATTACTAATTTTAAACTTAATCCAGGGGAAGATAAAGACACCTTGATTCTTACAAATAGAGAGCAGGTGGATTTAAATTGTATTCCATGTTACCAAACAGGTTTGAATTGTTCACAGACATAATACAATTATGTTAATTGTACGCTGTAAAGAACAGCAGCATTTCTTTATTTGTATTAAATAAATCACCATAACTGAAAGGGACGGACGATCATATAAAATGCCATGAAGTATGTAATCTTTGATCTACACAGGCAGCCACAGTTTGACTGACGGACAGACAGACAGACAGACAGACAGACAGACAGACGGAATACAGACGTTAAAGTTTGATCTTGTGTACACACAAGTGTTCTGAGGCGTTACCTGCACTATCCTTTCCAGAGAAGCATTTCATTTCCTCATACCAGGTTATGATCTTGCTGCACTGTCAGATTAAAATATTCCAAATGTTTGTTTTGTGTGTGTGTGTGTGTGTGTGTGTGTGTGTGTGTGTGTGTGTGTGTGTGTGTGTGTGTGTGTGTGTGTGTGTGTGTGTGTGTGTGTGTGTGTGTGTGTGTGTGTGTGTCACGTGCGTCTGTGCGTGTGTCTATGTATAAAACCTTGTGGTAGGTTTTACATTCCCACAGTAAACCATGAGTCTCTCTTCAATACCAGTCGTGTTGCTGTTGCTCTGTGGAGCCCAGCATGGAGGAGCCCAACAGAACAACTTTTATGGAACTGTCATCACCTTTGAACCAAAGGACACGTATGCCAATGGATCTATGAAGGTAGGTACAGGGCAAGATTATTATAGTTAATTAAACTAATGAAATGACAAATCACAATCACTAGAATAAAAAACAAACAAAAAAACATATTTTAGGTAATTAACTAATAAATAAAAAACAAGGCTTTATTAAGAACAAACTAACGGAGTCGGGAGTATTGTGTTGAAAACATACTAAAGTCGAGATGCGTCGGGAGATTAGATATTTTCACTATCTTTCTGAACGTTTTGAATCTCGCCCCTGATTACCCCATATTACAATATACAAAATAAAATGAATACTAAAATAAATGAAAACAAAACTAAAGGTTGATGCATACTACACTTTTAGAGCCTAAATAAATTTGGTTCTGCTTGGTCCAGACTACAATATGTCATTCAGAGGTTCAGGTGTGCGGTATCCTAATTTCGTCTGTTCGGTGCCGCTGATATGTTGTCACATCCTGAACTCGAATTTAGCGTACTGCATTGTTTCCTCATTCCAGCTTCAAGTTCATTCTGTCAGCAGTGAAGCCAGGGAAAACTGCAGTAGTTCGTAAGAGACTTCCAGGAGGAACAAACACATTTTAAATCTCTGTCTAGTGACCATTCATAAACACAACGTATCACTAGAAAGGGAAAACTCCATATACCTCCATCACAGATTCCCCACAGTGTGTCATGGTCGCAATATCCAGGTCGCAATTTAACCATCTGTTCCACTTCCAGTAGTGCTGCTGGCTGTACTGTTGCCTACACACTGCTTAGCCTAAAGTTTATAAATAAGCTGCCAAATGACCTGGACGAGCCGCCTCTACTTCTCCAGCCCCAACCCCTGTGCTAGGACAAAACACACACACACACACACACACACACACACACACACACACACACACACACACACACACACACACACACACACACACACACAGGGGACAAATGAGAGTGGAGAGCCAATCCGACCACCGCAGAATCTGTGAATGTAATATTACACCAACATTGTTCAAGTGAAGCAGTTTGTTTATACTTATGTTTTGAAATGATAAAAATAGCTTTTGTCTTTTTGCTCTGTGGGTCTCCCAAGGGTGTCCCTTGAAAACAAAGAGGCTGTATAATATTAATTAATATTGAACAACTATAGCCTACGTGACATATATATCGGCTAAAATTAACAGTTTGTTTAGAAACAAGCTGTGACAGTCCAGCAAAGCGTTTCTCTCTCTATTTCTCCCCTTCGTCGGTCTGTCCCCAGCCAGCACGGACCGGCCAGCGAGAGCTGTATCAACTCTGAGGAGCATTTTCATGTCAAGGACCCCCAACATTTACAAGCGAGCCGTGAGCGCGAGCCACATTAGTGTAAAATTACTTTTATTGAGCCAAAATCGGGTCAGGGAACCCTCCCGAACCGGAAATACTAATACTACCAGTAAAAGTACCTCAAAATTGTACTTAAGTACAGTACTTAAGTAAATGTACTTACAGATGTGCCACTTCAAAACTTCACACGTTACTGTTCTTTCCCTGAAAGTGCCCTGAAAATGCATTTTTTCCTCCCCGTTCTGCCCTTAAAAATGCACTGTTTTGCCCCTGAAAAGAAGTTGTCAATACACACCCCCGTTTTTCCCTTCAACAGACATCCATATACATGAGAACAAAAGAATGTGTGTTGAAGAAGGTGTCAGACTCATTATGAGGCGAAAGGTGATTTGAAGAGGTCCTTGACCAGTTGCTCAAATTAATTAGCATCATAAAAGCAGTGATCATCAAAATAATTCAGCATTTTAAATGCCCTTCTTTGTTCCTCTTATTGCCCTGGGAATCCCCTGAAAATGTACTGTCTTGCCGATGGCAGGACATTTGAAGTTTTGAAATGGCACATCTGTAGTTACTTTCCACCACTGCTTTTCTAAAAATAACAACTATTCTAAATAGCAAACCCTCTTTAAAAACAAAAAGTGCAAAACTATAATAACCTTGGAACAGGGGTGTCTGTCTCAAATTATATTGATTAACGTCAATGTAATTTGCAATTCCCAAAACTAAATCCATATTCTGTAATGAATCTAATTGTTATGTAATCTCGATAATTAAAATTATTATTATTATTATTATTATTATTATTACTATTATTATCATCATCATCATCATCATCATCATTACACATTACACGGCTACACTTGACAGAAATTGTTAATTTTAAATTAATTTACAAACCTCTGTGTCCGTATCCACCTGTTGTAAACAGAGACAGGATCAAAGTCATGTAATGTATAACTTTTATATCATTATCTCATAATTACAGGTGGTTTTGCGCTATAAGACAGCCTTCACATCATGCACAGATTCATACACATGGGTGTGTTATTATCTGCACTGTGGCATTGAGACCCTACTGGAGGTGAACACGGTGCAGAACACCACAGAGTGGTGTCAACGAGAAGGAATCATGACTCGTCTGGTTCCCAACAACGATGTCTTCTATATGCAGTGAGTGAAGAGGGATTCACTATGACACAACAAAAACACTTTAAATACCATTGTAATGTGTAAAGGGAATCAGACCCTGGGCGAGTTAGACCCAGACTCCCTCACCAGAACCCCTTCGAGGTGTGCTAATTCCTCTCCGGTTACTGGAATTTTAACCTTACTCCTACTTATCGCTTATATCTAGAATGGATAAACTCTTGTCTCTTGAGTTCAACCTTAAGGATCTATTCTCGGTAGATTACAAGTGGCTTCCGACAACGACTAGACTCAGACTTGGACTAGACATTGCTCAAAACTCAGGCACAAATCTAAAATAAGATTTAATAACACTCAGTGATCGGAGACCAATACTGTTTCCTTGGCGTCTTTGACCAGCAGTTACGGGACACAACTACTGTTGATCTGTGTGTGCTCCAACATCAACTGTAACAGACCTAATTTCACTCCTGGCTCTGCGTTATTACACGGCAGCTAGTGTCTAGTGATCTCTCGTGAGTAGCGCTCTGTATCCTGCTTTTATAGGAAATAAATGAGAGCCACTCGTTGAGAAATGAACCTAGCACCAACCACCTTACTTAGTAATAAATAGCAGATAGCTGAGAATGAAACTTTAGACCGTTGACAGGGCCTGTCCCAACCTGTGTCAGTTAGAGAGAAACTCTCAAACACGGGTTAGCTCCTATACTAATGTAGTAATATGTGTTAGCAATCTTACCACAAAAATACAGGAAAAGGACAAAATACCCGGATATCTTTCTTGGCTAATGAGGCAGTGGGGAGGCAGCCGTCACACGAAAATGAAGTTCAATAAAAAGATTTATTAAGGAAGTGAGTTACAAATATAGAGAGTAAAGTATTGAGAAGAGGAAAAGGCCACCGAAGTGGCTAGCAGCAAAATCTGAGCAAAACAGAAGTCTCTAGATGCAAAGTCCAGGAAAAATCTGCCCATCCCTGGGCGACCGGAGGTTAAGTACATCAACCCCTGTGGCAGAACACTGTCATTACATGGCATCATCTCACCCCTCCCTTCCAGTCCAATTTCCAACTCTCGAAGCACGTGGTTACTTCCTGTCACGTCTCACCTCCGCCAAGCAGACAGTGCGTGACCTTGGCTGTCTGGCCTGTTATCAGCTTACACAGGCAGCTGGTGAGAAAGTGTGTGGGAAGCGATCTAAGCAAAAACATAGCAGAGCTATAATGCTATAAGCTAAATATCAGTTTTGCATGTTTCAATGATCTCTAATAGTATGGACCATGTTGGCTTCTTGGATCGGGTCGGTATTGGCTGGGGGGTGCCCCGTAGAATCCTGTTGTAGGATCGGGGCTGGGGCAGGGTCCTTGCTGGGGTCCCCTCGATGCATACGGGTGGGGGTATGGTGGTGTAACCCATGGTAAACACCCCCCCCCCTGCTGTAGGGACAGCGTTGTAGGGAGCATTCCAATTGCTCCATCGCTCGCTGCTTCCGGGCCAGCCAGCGGCAGCAGCAGGTGCCCTGGCAGCACGGTTGTGTTTCAGCTTCTCTCTTTTCTTCTTGCCGGCCGACACGGCAGGCGCTTGGGGCAAGGGCCTTACAGGAGCTCGGGGTCTAGGGGTCACATTGATGGCTTGGGCCTCGCTCTCAACACCCCCTCTGACCTCTGGACCTCCAGCTTCCCTCTCACTGCGGTATTTCCTTGTAGCTCGGATCCCAGTGAAGTGGCACATCTTGTCAGGTTCAGCACACGGGCCCAACACGGCACCCTCGCGGAACAGTTCCAGTCGTGACCTAGTTGTGTCACAGACCCAGTCATGACTCTGGATCTCGTCGATGCAGGCCCACAGCATGTTCTCCCATCCGGTCATGGTCTGGTCAGCTCGGACGATCTGGTAGATGGAGACTCTGGTCGGGAACGTAGAACCCCATCCATCCCCAAGAAGAAGATTGGTGACGCGTGATATGAGTTTGGACACCTCCTCAAAACGTGCTTTACCATGCCGTCCCATAGGGTGGTAGGGCTCTCTAATAGGCCTCCTCCCAGGTTGGATTCCCATGATATTGATCCAATTTTTAGGATCACGCAGTCTCAAGTCAGACATCTGTACTCCAGCAAGATCGATGAGGTGAAGCCGAGCCATGCGACTGGCCAAACCTCTGGTCTCGGTGACCGACTCCCAGGTGGAAGTTATCTGGCTCGAGCTTCTCCCGCCCTTCTGGGTAGAGGAGGATATGGGACCCCCAACGGGTCTGGGGGTCTCTTGGAGATACACCCCTAGAGTTGACCAGACCCTGGCAGCCTCAACAAAACTCATTGGGGGTGCCGAAGTCTGGTCTTCATACAGGAAAACAGTTTCCTCGGCGTCTGCCATATGAGCAGAAGGCCCTGCTGTTCGCCAGTCCTCAGCAGCCTCAACCGGACCACTCGGAGCATGGGTCTCAGTCGGGGGTGCCAGGACTTGGTCCTCAGACAGGAAAACAGTGATTTCGGCGTCTGTCATGTGACCAGAAGGCCCCACTGTTTCCCCTGCCATTTCGATCTTGTTTCCTTGGAAGAGAGTCATGTTGGCAGTGGCACTGTACCTCGGAGAGTAAACCTCGGAGTGTGCATAAGCCCAACCCATCCTTATATATTAAGGGATGATTTCTCTCCTCAGGGAATCGTGACATATCTTACAGCAGGAAGACATCTTCCCCCTCAAGGGGAGGCCTGATTCTTCTTACTACAGATTGGCCTACTGCCTTCATGGTCTCGCCCACTATTGGAAAGAGGCCAGCTTTGTGCAGGAGTGAGACTAAGATAACAACTCCCACGGCCAACATTACAGGCACCCCCCACTTGAGGATGGTTGTTATGGTAACCCAAGCTGTCTGAATTATAGAAGTAACCTGAGTGTAAATTTCAGAGGCTCCCTCTATGATAGAATTCCCCAAATCTTTGGCAGCGCTACCTGTAGCGGCTGCTAAGATTATCATGGTAGCTGTGAAATCACTGTAATTCCACCGATCCCTTGGAGACCTATCTTGTGAACAATTCCCCTCGCTAAGGTTCCAGCCGTGAGTTATGGGCCAGATCCCCTCAAGAGAGAATTTCTTAGTGGTCCATCCTTCACCAGGAGCCGTGACTGACCCGCCCTCCTGGAGATAGGAGGAGGGGCCTTGCCAGGGAGACTGGTAATCGAAGGTGGCTCTGGCACACTGTCCAGTGACTGCAGCATACTTATTGTAACTATTGCAATCATATAATTGTTTTTCTCGCCTAGTCCGATCTCTGTCATTGCAAAATCGGGAATTAGCATAGCTCCATCTATTCAGAAGGTACGCTGAAGGCGGGAAAAAGTAGGGGTACCCTTTAACGTAGACCTCCTCATTGATATTCACTGAGGTTCCACATTTCAGGGTCCTGCCCTGCCAAGTAACCGTTGCCTGGCGCACACCCAAAGAGCCGGCAGGTGAAGTGCGGTGACAATTAAGCATCGCCAATGGGGCTCCTATATTACGAGGGTAGTTGGGGTCTAAGTATTCTGTACCTATATCCCCATGTACGGCCCTCCACCTCTTTCCATCTAAAGGCGTTGCAGCTATAGGAGCGTCATACCAGTGCATGTTAGCCCAAGCCCCCGGCTGGGGGGGTGGGTTACGCGCAACGTAGTACCAGTCCAGAATTTTGTCCATGTCTTGGCCAAAAGTCTGTGTTATGCCTAATGGCTGTGTTCCCCAGGTCACCCAGGTCTGGTTATTGACGTGGGTTATCCTCCTAGTGGATGCCAAATCCACCATCGCGGATGTGGCTTCGTCCACATGGGTTTGGGGGAACGAATCTACCTGGTAGCACCACATCCAGTTCTCTTTAGTGCAATACTGCTTCCCCGGATACCCATAGGTGGTGTCCGGGTAGTCGCCCAACTCCGCACCCGTCGCCCCGAAGGAGGGCTCCAGGCCCCACCTTACTTTGTAACCGTCTTTCGTCTTCCTGGTTAAAAGCAAGGGTGGGGGGATATCCAGTTCCCCTGGGGAATCATGGATTGGGTTTAATGACTTGTGTAATTTTGGTGGGAGAACCTTTTTGCCTTCGCGCTTAGGGCCATGATTTTCCAGTATTTCCTCAAGAGTATTTCCCCTCACCGTAGTTGGGGGTATTATGTCTCTAGCCATCTTGCCTAGAGTCACCCGCAACATCCCAGGGAGGGAGGGCATCTCCTCGGAGATTACTCTTTCGGTGGATAACTGGAGACCTGTGACCATAGCTGCGAATTGCTGATGTAGGAACATGACTAGCTTATCGTCCTCTGACTTGCGGCTCTTATGCCAACAGTGCTCTATTAGCAGTGTCTCGTCATGGGTTAGCCCCAGACCCGCATAATAGCCCCAGTCATTGAGAGCGTTTCCGTCTCTGTTCAACGTCATTCTATATCTCCTTAATCGATCTCTAAAGTTGAATCGACAGGAGGCCGGTTCTCCCACTGTTCCATTTCCGCCAAGTTGGATTCCCATAGTCCGTGCCTCGCGGCACATAGGGACTAAGGTTCCTTCCTCGCGGATTGCTTTTTTGAGAAACGTGGTTTTATCCAGGTCTCTCCATGGCCTATCTGTTTCATTCAGGCCTCCTTCCACGCAGTGCAAGAGAGCGTCCATCACCCGGGTCCCAAAGGAGCCAGTGATTTTGCTTACTTGCTCTGGGTCGAGGACAGGAGCCTCAAATGTGTACAGAGTATGGCCCCCTGCCATGGTTTCTTTAAGAATCCATGGCAAACCAGGTGGGTAGGCTCGGTATCCTCCAGGTCCTGGCTTCTTTTTGGCAAGGACCCAAGGGAACCATTTTTTGACCGGGGATAAAGAGAACCCTGAGGCTAGTCTTTCCCGGGCCAATTGTTTTGAACCATGTTTTACCAGAGGTGCAGCCATTAAAGGAATTGCTATTGGCTTATCTTCCTGAGGGGTTTCTTTAAGACCTAGCTCGTCCATAATTAGGATAACCTCCATAAGATCTGCCATTTCCTTTAAGAAAGCATCTAGCTCTCTTGTCTCACTAATGGGCCATTTTGTCACAGTAGTAACAACTTGCACCTCAGCAGTTTCAGGGTTCAACACAGATACGAATTTGCGACTGTTTTCCAATTTTACTGCCTTAGTCTGATTGACTTTGGTCAGAAAACAATTGGAAACTTCTTCCCAAGGTTCCCATCGTGGGTCCCCCTCATAGCGGAAGCGTGTTGTCACAGTCATACAAGCATATGCGGTTCGGGGCCCTTTTACTGTTCTCAGCTTTTGGACCACCTCACCACGTAGCCTGTTTACCCCGATTGAGTCTACTTCGTAGTCTAACAATCCTTTTACTTCCTCCTCCCTCTGCTCCGTTAGCTCGGGCCATGTAAGGTGCGAGTTACAGTGCTCGGGATTCATGACGTGACAGTCGATGTCATTCTCCATATGGGAACACTGAGGTGGTGGCCCTAGCTTTGTTATGTCCAAAGGAGGGCCTCCATTCTCAGCGTTTTGGAATGATTTCCATAACTCCCAATGTGTCTGGGAGTCATTCTGTCTCATGCATGGTAGGGGACTTACTATTGTAAGGACACCCATCACCCCCCCTTCCCTGGTATTGAGGGTAGGGGGGTACTCATATTCCCATTGCACCCGTGTCTGGGGGTGTGAAAGGGCCCTTATGAGTCCTAAAGTCACTATCAGAGCTATGGCCGTGAAGGTGACTTTTACTAGCAGTTTCGCCGTCATACGGGTAATACTGATTTTTCGGGGAATCTCTGGAGGAGTAATACCTGTCCTGGCGCCCAGGAAGGTTTCTCTAAAGATATTATCATCTCCTCCGTCATCCCTCTCAACAGCGCGGTCGGTCATCCTGGCACTCCCCCTCCCCTTGTCACCGCCGGAGACCTGCGGGGAGAAGGGCCACAGTCAAGACCACCTTAAGAGGTTCCTGCATCCTTTCTATCTCTCATGAAAGTCCTTACGGCTTTGCGCCATAGGCCCCCTTTCTCGGTCCCTTCCACCCAACCACCAGGCTGCACCTGTCTCTCCCCTAAGGGCAGAGACACGTTGGGTACGCCACGCACGCCTTGTAGGGCGTCAGCATATGAAACCCGTTGCAGTTTAGGCGTAAGGGTCCTATCGGGTACGGGAATAACTCCAAACCCAAATGAGATCACATTACCTTCAGGGTCCACGTCCATTGACACGGTCGCCCTGACCCACTGGTATCCCTCCTTCTCAGGGTGTTCACCATGGGTTATACAGGAACCTAATGCCAGCCCGGCAACCTCAGACCCGATGGGTGCCACGTTGGGTGGCACGTGGGGCGCGCCATGTGGGGCGCTAGCCGGGCCATCGCTAGCGAGGATCTCCCACACCAGATTTTCTCTGGTTAAGTTCTTCCTCATATAGCTAGTGTGTTCAGTGTACCAGTCCCAGTGAGATAGACTATAACTATCATCTTGGTATGGTACACGCTCACACTCCACTATTAGTGCAGTACGAGCCCCCAGCATGCATTTTATCAATGCCTGTACGCTCAGTACCACTGCTTTGCCCACCATCCTCTCAGCAGACTTGCCCTTGGGGTCGACCCCTAGGACCATCCGCCGTGATGGAGTGTCGGCGATGCTTATGGTCTCTCGGCCCTTTTTCCAATGGGTGCGAGAGGAACGGGAAGGCACGGGGATGGAATAACACCAGTTGATAGACTTTTCCAGGTCAGACAGGGTTAGGAGGTGTAAGTCCTCCGTGCTCCCTTTGAACTGGATCCCAGCCTTATTGGCCAGAGCCTTTCGAACCGGGGTCATCCCACTCTGCAGGTAACCTTTTCCCGTTGTAATACAAACGCCAGAGTTAACCTTTGCACCCTTATGCAAGGGGCATGGGAACAACTCATCTCCCGTCCAAGTGCACTGGCACTTGTTGGCCCATGATTTACTCATGGGAGGATAACTTGCCAGTGCTATTCTGCCACACCACTTAACGTAACACATGCCACAGAGTAGGATGCGACAACCCCTAGGGCCTTCTCTAGGGCCTAGGTCTATAGTCGCACTCTCACTCATACTCAGCTGTGTTACGTACCCTGGTGGAACCGCAGCTGGCTTGCATTTACCCTGCCCCGCCCAGCGCTGTGCTGCAACTATGACGTCGCACACTGCACACAGGCAGGGGGAGTTTCTCCACAACCACTCTATGGGCTTCCTGTCAAAACCTATTATTGGCAAGAACCCATTCCTCGCCTCCTTAGCCATCCCCATGCCTCTCCCTAGCCAGATATCCTTTCCGTTAGTGCCTGGAGACATAACAAAGAGTGCCCGTTTGTTGGCACACTCCAAAGCGAAAGGTAGGGACTCCTGGGTTCCAACCTTCCTTTCTGCCTTAGAATGCTTCGACGCCATAGTACTGATCACTGAGTTTTGCGAATCTGTATAGTATGAACTACACTAAATTCCTGTAATACCAACCCGTGTGGACTCAACACTTCTAACACAGTGTCACGTCCTTCACTCTACAGCTTAGGATTTCGCCCCTCAGGTTTGCGGCACACCCACACTTCTTCACCTACGGAAAAGAGAGGAGGAGAGGGATTAGTGCCTGGCACATACCTCTTCAGCTCTCCTCCTAGGTTTAGAGTGTCATGTAACCTGAGGAGAGGGAGGGGTTCGTCCCACGTACTCTCCACCCCCTCACGCGTCATAAAATCCTTGACCTCCCGCACAGTGCGTTCGGCCACACCACTGGTACTAGCTAGATTATAGGTACTGACCAGAGAGCCTGGGTTCCCCTATCTTCCAATACCCTGGTTACTGGTTCGGCTTTGAAGTAGGTTGCATTGTCCATCCGGAGGGATTCCATTGCTGGTCACTCCTTCAGTACGCTGCATAATTGGATAGCTACTTGCAAGCCAGTAGGTGCAAACGTAGGAAACACCTTTATCAAACCTGAAAGATGGTTTCATCATCTGGTTTTGCTAAGGCCAAGAGGTCTTTTGGGGCCAATAAAAGGCGCCAAACCAGGCTTAGCCACTATCCCTTCAATCCCATGCTTTCTAGCAGCGGGCATTAAAGAGTGACATGCACATATACCCATATGCACATATGCACATACACACACATATATATATATATATACATACACACTATGTATACATATATATACACGCATATATTACACAGGCGCATAGCTGGCATGTTAGCACGCAATGTGACTTCAGCTCCTGTGTTTTACAAGGTATTCTTCCCCGTTCATATTACAGAGGAGCGTTCCGTCTTTCTCATTAGTATTCATTTCCAGTGCCGCTAATAGAGGCCTGTATTCTGAAACAGCCGAGATTATGGTATTCACTCTTGCTCTTGGACTGGAGCTTTCCGGGCAGCGCGCTTGGCGCGATGCGCTTCTTGCTCCTCCTTTGAGAGTTTATCCCATTCCTCCTTCTCGAGGTAGGGTACCAATGGTTTTCGGCCCGTGGTCCGGGGTTCCCCCTGGGACTTCGGGCTCTGGGCTTTCGGGGGGGGGTTCTGAGGCTTCCCTCCCTTTTTCCCGTTCTTTGGCTGAGAGGTGTTTTTCTCTCTGGCCTTTCTTTCCCCCCGGGGTGGCGGTTCGTTTGGGGAACCTGTAGCCCGGGGTTCTGTTACCTCTGAGGTTTTCGTTTGATTCGAGCGTTGATGCGGTGCTAGTGCATCGCGTCGATTCCAATCGATAACCTCATGACTGAGCCCCCGGGGTGGCGGTTCGTTTGGGGAACCTGTAGCCCGGGGTTCTGTTACCTCTGAGGTTTTCGCTTGATTCGAGCGTCGATGCGGTGCTAGTGCATCGCGTCGATTCCAATCGATAACCTCATGACTGAGCCCCCGGGGTGGCGGTTCGTTTGGGGAACCTGTAGCCCGGGGTTCTGTTACCTCTGAGGTTTTCGCTTGATTCGAGCGTCGATGCGGTGCTAGTGCATCGCGTCGATCCCAATCGATAACCTCATGACTGAGTTGTTCCTGCCCTTCACTAGGGGAGGCTTCATTGCAGCCCGGTGGGGGGGTTACAATGGTAATTTGTCTCATGCCCAGATACCTAAATGCAACAGTAATATGTAACCGGGCAGGAAAGGCTTGGGGAGGATCGCTACGATCGTCCCCTTCTTCCTCGTCTGATGAGGAGGAAAAATCCTCATTACTCACTCCCTCTGTGGGAGTGGAACTTGAGGTTGCCATATCCTTTTAGCTAGGTTGGATTTTTCTAAGCTATCGCACAAGTAATATTATCTCTAACTCTTATTTCGTGGCTTTTGAGCAATTATGTTGGTCCTTCACAGAGATGTTTTTACCACCTGTGGCCACTGGTTGCGCAGTCCAGCCTCTGTTTCACCCTGTTAGGAGGGATACGCTAGCGGATACAGCCTCCGGTACAAGTTAGCTCTAGGCTCACAAATTAGAGTAATAATAGCTATACTTCCTGAGTTCTGATATACGGCTTGTAACTCCTAGATAACGGTGGTCTCGTGTCCACCCAGGGACGCCATGTAAAGGGAATCAGACCCTGGGCGAGTTAGACCCAGACTCCCTCACCAGAACCCCTTCGAGGTGTGCTAATTCCTCTCCGGTTACTGGAATTTTAACCTTACTCCTACTTATCGCTTATATCTAGAATGGATAAACTCTTGTCTCTTGAGTTCAACCTTAAGGATCTATTCTCGGTAGATTACAAGTGGCTTCCGACAACGACTAGACTCAGACTTGGACTAGACATTGCTCAAAACTCAGGCACAAATCTAAAATAAGATTTAATAACACTCAGTGATCGGAGACCAATACTGTTTCCTTGGCGTCTTTGACCAGCAGTTACGGGACACAACTACTGTTGATCTGTGTGTGCTCCAACATCAACTGTAACAGACCTAATTTCACTCCTGGCTCTGCGTTATTACACGGCAGCTAGTGTCTAGTGATCTCTCGTGAGTAGCGCTCTGTATCCTGCTTTTATAGGAAATAAATGAGAGCCACTCGTTGAGAAATGAACCTAGCACCAACCACCTTACTTAGTAATAAATAGCAGATAGCTGAGAATGAAACTTTAGACCGTTGACAGGGCCTGTCCCAACCTGTGTCAGTTAGAGAGAAACTCTCAAACACGGGTTAGCTCCTATACTAATGTAGTAATATGTGTTAGCAATCTTACCACAAAAATACAGGAAAAGGACAAAATACCCGGATATCTTTCTTGGCTAATGAGGCAGTGGGGAGGCAGCCGTCACACGAAAATGAAGTTCAATAAAAAGATTTATTAAGGAAGTGAGTTACAAATATAGAGAGTAAAGTATTGAGAAGAGGAAAAGGCCACCGAAGTGGCTAGCAGCAAAATCTGAGCAAAACAGAAGTCTCTAGATGCAAAGTCCAGGAAAAATCTGCCCATCCCTGGGCGACCGGAGGTTAAGTACATCAACCCCTGTGGCAGAACACTGTCATTACATGGCATCATCTCACCCCTCCCTTCCAGTCCAATTTCCAACTCTCGAAGCACGTGGTTACTTCCTGTCACGTCTCACCTCCGCCAAGCAGACAGTGCGTGACCTTGGCTGTCTGGCCTGTTATCAGCTTACACAGGCAGCTGGTGAGAAAGTGTGTGGGAAGCGATCTAAGCAAAAACATAGCAGAGCTATAATGCTATAAGCTAAATATCAGTTTTGCATGTTTCAATGATCTCTAATAGTATGGACCATGTTGGCTTCTTGGATCGGGTCGGTATTGGCTGGGGGGTGCCCCGTAGAATCCTGTTGTAGGATCGGGGCTGGGGCAGGGTCCTTGCTGGGGTCCCCTCGATGCATACGGGTGGGGGTATGGTGGTGTAACCCATGGTAAACACCCCCCCCCTGCTGTAGGGACAGCGTTGTAGGGAGCATTCCAATTGCTCCATCGCTCGCTGCTTCCGGGCCAGCCAGCGGCAGCAGCAGGTGCCCTGGCAGCACGGTTGTGTTTCAGCTTCTCTCTTTTCTTCTTGCCGGCCGACACGGCAGGCGCTTGGGGCAAGGGCCTTACAGGAGCTCGGGGTCTAGGGGTCACATTGATGGCTTGGGCCTCGCTCTCAACATAATGTTTTACACAGCAGGTCATTTAATTTGTATTTAAATCTCCAGCCTGCCATGACTCAGCTAAATAAGAGGAGCTGGTCAAGCTTGAAAGATCAATCCCTGAAACAAACAGGTTGTCCATTGATGTGTCATGTGACAACTAGCAGGACATTTATTTGTTGACTGCTTACCTGTCATATATGTAGGGCTGAAACTGATGATTTTTTAAACATGTATTCTATTGATTTCTTTTTTTTTTATAATTGAAGAGTTGAGACGAAGAATCACAAGTGCATATTTTAAACATTTTGAAAATAGATACTTTTTTAGATTTATCGGGACAAACCACAAACTAGTAGTTTTTAATCTGTTATATGCTTAATGCACTCCCCTCTTATTTTTATTACTCTCCGCAGGAGAGTTTTGTTTTCACTTTCTAAATATGACACACCGATTGGTCAAGCCTCACGTGACACGTGACAATACGTGAAATACTGTATAAATACATGGCGTCACTTTGACAGTGTCTTTGCCACTGTCAAAGTGAGGTAAGACAGGAACCATCACGAAATGGCTGCATGGCTGATACATAATTGGCAGATAGGACAGATAGGACACTTATATAGACAGGAGGGATATGGACACTTACACAGAGGGATAGGACACTTACAGTACACAGACAGGACGGATAGGACACTTATACAGACAGGACGGATAGGACACTTATACAGACAGGACGGATAGGACACTTATACAGACAGGACGGATAGAACACTTACACAGACAGGACGGATAGGACACTTACATAGACAGGAGGGATATGACACTTACACAGACAGGACGGATAGGACACTTACAGTATACAGACAGGACGGATAGGACACCTACAGTATACAGACAGGACGGATTGGACACTTATACAGACAGGAGGGATAGGACACTTACACAGACAGGAGGGATAGGACACTTACATAGACAGGACGGATAGGACACTTATACAGACAAGACGGATAGGACACTTATACAGACGGATAGGACACTTATACAGACAGGACGGATCGGACACTTATACAGACAGGATGGATAGGACAGTTAGAACATAAGAATTAGAACATTCCCAACATTCCCAACACAAGTCTGGTAAGAGTGAGGTAAGACAGGAACAATCACGAAATGGTTGAGAAATGGCGGATACTGTAACAATTGGATAGGACACTTACACAGACAGGAGGGATATGACACTTACACAGACAGGACGGATAGGACACTTACATAGACAGGACGGATAGGACACTTATACAGACAGGAGGGATAGGACACTTATACAGACAGGACGGATAGGACACTTATACAGATAGAACATTCCCAACATTCCCAACAGCGGAGAGTTGTGCTCCGAGGAGCACTTTTTCTAGTATTAAATTTATTTTTGGCGTAATTCATATATGATATACATATTAGGAAATAATAAGAAATACTGTGTATGGAAAGTGTAAAAACAGTATATCTCCAACAGTTTGTGGAACAACAAGTCATGTACAAGCAATTCAGCAGACAAAGGGAGCAGATAACATTAATATGGAATTTATTGCAAAAAAGGCACATCAAAATACACCCTATGCACGCACACGCACACACACACACACACACACACACACACACACACACACACACACACACACACACACACACACACACACACACACACACACACACACACACACACACACACACACACCTAACTTCAACTTAACCATCTTAAAGGGCAAGACCACTTTGGTAGAAGTTTGGGTTACTGTATGTAGTTACCTTGCCATAATGTAACTTCAAAGGTGGATAATAAATCAAAAATAATTGATTAGAAATTGATAATTGAAATTATGATCCTCATTGACTTACATTGTGCGGTGAAACAGCTCTCAAAGTCACTCTTTTAGCACATAGATGAACACAAACAAAGCTGATTCAGACAATATGGAACCCAGTACTGTTCGTTTTTTAAATAAAAATGTTCCTGTTGATTTTACTATTTGAATATCCGGATCCGGATCCGCGCAGATCCAGTCCGGGCTTTCTTCCTAATAACAATTGTAAAACATGTAAACTTTTTTTTTTAAACAAACAGTACTGGGTTTGGTGATGTTCTATATTGTCTGAATCAGCTTTGTTGTGTTTGTTTATGTGCTAAAAAAGTAACCCCAATTTCACCGTACAGTCAATGAGGGCATTATTTTGAACTCAATGGAGCAATTATTTCTGATTTCTTGTCCACCTTTGGAGTTACATTATGGCAAGGCACAACCAAAACTCTACCGAAGTGTCTTGCCCTTTAAGTCGTTTAAGTTAAAGTTACAGTAGGTGTGTGTGTGTGTGTGTGTGTGTGTGTGTGTGTGTGTGTGTGTGTGTGTGTGTGTGTGTGTGTGTGTGTGTGTGTGTGTGTGTGTGTGTGTGTGTGTGTGTGTGTGTGTGTGTGTGTGCGCACGTGCATAGGGTGTATTTTGATGTGCCTTTTTTTCAATAAATTCTGTTTTAATGTTATCTGCTACCCTTTAAGTCTCCTTTATGTCTCCTACCGGAACCGCTGCCGGTCATCAAATTATTGGCTTAGGAATGCGACAAAAACAAAAACAACGGGCATATGACCGGTGGGCCGACAATTAATGGGCCGGTGGTCCATGGGGTGACTAGTCTATAGAAAAAAGGTCAATTTGGGGGTGAATTATCCCTTTAACTCTTTGCGTTTTCTGTCCTTCCAATCATATCTAGTTTAATGTTTTTCCCTAAATTACTTCTGTTTATATCTGCTGCAGACATACTGTACACGGTCTGTGAGTCCATTTTAGATTGTGGAGATAGTCCGTGGCACGTTGAAAAAAGTGAAGACGCTATTGAAAGTTACCATGACAGACGACGTTGCTTCTGCATTGAACGTAGCGGTCACAGAAGAGCGTGATGACGTCATTACTTTTTTCCCCTTTGCCATGGACTTAAACGTTTCTTCGTCGCACGTACTATAATAATTCAATTATTGAATAGTGATATCAAAATAATATTACATTTAATATAATTATTATATACTGTGTGTGTGTGTGTGTGTGTGTGTGTGTGTGTGTGTGTGTGTGTGTGTGTGTGTGTGTGTGTGTGTGTGTGTGTGTGTGTGTGTGTGTGCACATGTGTGCACATGTGTGCGTGTGTGCATATGCATACGCATATGCGTGTGTGTGTGTGTGTTGTGCAAAATAGTGAAACTTGTAGATATACAAGCTCATAACGTGTTGTGATGCGACACGTTGTGAGCTTTAGATTGGATATTTTCCCAAATATTTTTTGTCATGTAATCACATGCCCAAAATAGGGATAGTTTATTAATTGATTTATTTGATTAGTTTAATTAACTGTTGCACCCCTACATGTTTTACATGTACTTTTTATTCCTATTTTTGTTTCACAATTGCTTCATCTGATACAGTGTGAGAAAAATTATGACAGAAATAAACTGTGTTATTATACTGTTGTCTGTCACTTTTTAAATAATAATAATAATAATAATAATCTCATCTCCTACAGGTTACGAGGTGGTAACTGGATAAATAACATAAATAACATTGAGAACTGGGATGCTGCAACGGCGGTGTACTTCAAAACCAGATCTGACACTGGGAAAGCCAACAGGTCTCCTCAGACCACCGTCATACCTTCACTACGGTAACAAAATACACTTCTCTTCTGTTCTTATGCTCATTACTAACATTAACATAATACTAATATATAAATATCATTATTGATTCAGTTAATTTTATTATATTTTACATCTCAGTTTTAATCTCTCATTAAGCTGAACAGCAGAGTGACAGGAAGAGCAGTGGTTCCCAAACTGGGGGTCCCCAGATAATTAGCTTAAAGGACCACTTCAACCATTTTCAACCTATCTTCACGGTACTATTTTTGTCTTTTCACTCAGTGTCTCAGAGGAGGGCTGTGGACACTTCAGAAACCTGCCTACCAGTGACTTCATCAATGGGGAATCCAAGCTAGGCAGGCTTTCCATTCCTGGAAAGTTAGCATGCTATAATGACATGTTAATAAAAACCTAAATAAAAAACTATACATCTTGTTGAAAAAAAAAACATCTGCCAAACGATGATGTCACTGGTAGGCGCGTTTCTGAAGTGTCCACAGCCCTCCTATTAGAATATATATATTTTTTACCATTTTATCATGAACAATGGTGAGGACCAATTATATGAAGATAGGTTGAAAATGGGTGAAGTCGTCCTTCAATATGCAACATTGATTTCTCACTCAACAGTAAACAAACCAATATACAGTCTAAGTGTATATAGCAGGGTATCTGCACATTTCTTAAGTTACAATTTGTACGACTTTTTTAAAACCAAATTGGTCAAATTGTCAAATATAACACAAGAAAGAAGCACACATTGTGAAAATATCCGATCTACAAGCTCACTACACAACAACACATGATGGTTTTAATGGGACATGGGGACATTTAATAGTTCAGAGGTGTAAGTCCTACATTCAAATAAAACTAATGATGATATAATATCTCAAACAAAAATGATCTGAGTCCACAAAGTCAATCACTAACTCAATGTGCTGTATACTATTCAAGATAACTGGTAAATTCTGTTTTAGGGTAAATATTTCCTTTAACATGTATTCTTAAATGGAATTTTATATTCATAATAATACTTTTATAATACTACTAGTACTATGTAGTTCTACTAATAAAGAAGTGGAAAAGAAACTAATTATATGATCTCATTCTGTCTCTTTCTGTTTTTCCTTCTGTCTCTCTTTGTCTCTCAGAGTTCCTTCTAACTGTGTGAGAAACTTCAACCTGTTAGCATTTGACCCAGATGGAGACCGAGTCGAATGCCGTTCTTATCCTCCTCTTCCTTCTATTCTCATCATGTCAACCGTGAGTTGAAGGCTTTTATTTTGTAAATAAGAACATAAATCACATCATACTGATGCTAATACACATATTATGTTAATTTGATTAATGCTACCACACTATTTTGTACTACTATAATCATGATTACTGCTATGATTCTTTCAGAATTGCACTTTGTCATTTGCTGCCACCAACAGCAGTAATGAGGGTCCCTACGTTGTCCGTTTGGAAATTCAGGACTATCCCAACCAGTCTATCACCCTCACAGACACAGGAGGATCTCAGTCCAATTCCTCTACCAGCAGTTGGCTCAGCTCTATACCTCTACAGTTTGTTGTCAAAGGTACACAGCAAACCCTAGCTAGCCCCTTTCGGGACCCTGTTTACCTTTTTTTGTATTTGGGAAGGCGGTAACCAGGGTCCCTTGACGCTCAAAGCACCCTCTCTTAAAGTCGCGAGTACCACTGTCTCGTCTCGGGCTAATAGCTCGTCGCTTGGAAGTTGCAGAGATTTCTCAAAGGTACAAAAAAGAGCAATACTAAACCGCGGTTAATCTGCATTAATGCGCTCGGATCGGCGCTGCCGTTTAACATTTTTAATCATTTAGTAAAGCTAAATTTCCTCTCTCAAACAATGCTCCACTTCCCATGGCCCGCCTCCCCGCGGTGTGATTGTCATGCAAGCATGTAGGAGCTCGCCAATCAGAGGCAGTACCGTAGGACCATAGAGGTATGCGTAGGACGCGCAGGTTGTCAGTCACCGCGGGGAGGCGGGACATGGGAAGTGGAGCAGAGTGTGAGAGAGGAAATTTAGCTTTACTAAATGATTAAAAATGTTAAACGGCAGCGCCGATCCGAGCGCATTAATGCAGATTAACTGCGGTTTAGTATTGCTCTTTTTTGTACCTTTGAGAAATCTCTGCAACTTCCAAGCGACGAGCTATTAGCCCGAGACGAGACAGTGGTACTCGCGACTTTAAGAGAGGGTGCTTTGAGCGTCAAGGGACCCTGGTTACCGCCTTCCCAAATACAAAAAAAGGTAAACAGGGTCCCGAAAGGGGCTAAGCAAACCCCTAAGTTCATCTAAACATTGACCCTTGCAGGTGTATTTTCTCAGGGGATCCTGGCAACTCAACCAGTTAATGTGCTAATAAATTAAATAGATAATCGAATTAAATCAATAATAAAACGCAAAGCCATTAAAATGTTTATATTTCTCCTTTGTGTTCAGTGGATGGAGCAGTACCCAGCTGTACAGAGGGACAGTATCTTCCCAGGTTCCTAACTCCCACCCCGGCTAACAGAGCACAGCTCTACACCCCTGTTGGTCACACACTGGGAATCACCATCAACACAGAGGCAACACACTCCACGTGAGTAAAAGACAACAAGACTGAGGCCTTTAGTTTGAGGACAGTAAACTGGAGCACTCAGCCTATAACTACACAACAGTGAGCACAGTGTTTTTAATTCCACTCTAATCTGTCTCTGTGGGTGTGCATGGTGTTCCTATGATGTGGGCATGTCAGCAAAATTCCACTGACAACGTGCAAGTTGGACTAATGACAGACATATCTACCTCTTACTGATCTCTTTGTACTGTAGCCTAGTATGCAGTCAAACAGGATTCATTTAGTCATTAACTGTCACCTTAACCCTGGATCGGTTGTTGTAGCAATTTGCGTAACAACCAGTCTGCCGTAACCAGTGATTTATATACTCAAGTAAATACTCAAGTACTCAAATGTATAGATCACAAAGTATATGATATAAATGCATTGCTGTATTAAATTTTGAAAATTTCCAACAAAATGTTTAAAAAAAAAACACACCCAGTGTGAGTAAGCGGTGCCTAATCTATTTGATGTGGGGGCGCTGGCATTCAGACGGTACTACTCTATTTGATGTGTGGGTGCTGGTATTGAGGCGGTACTAGAAGAGTATTTATACTCTTTTTATAAACTTTTAAGTATCTTTTCTCATTTTAACTATTTTCAAGTATTTGTTCTCATTTTAACAACCTTTAAGTATCTGTAAGTGTCTGTAAGTTGTGTGTGTGTGTGTGTGTGTGTGTGTGTGTGTGTGTGTGTGTGTGTGTGTGTGTGTGTGTGTGTGTGTGTGTGTGTGTGTGTGTGTGTGTGTGTGTGTGTGTGTGTGTGTGTGTGTGTGTGCGAGCGAGCATGTGTGCAGTGTGTGTGTGTGTGTGTGTGTGTGTGTGTGTGTGTGTGTGTGTGTGTGTGTGTGTGTGTGTGTGTGTGTGTGTGTGTGTGTGTGTGTGTGTGTGTGTGTGTGTGTGTGTGCGCGCGCGCATGTGTTACTTCTTTGCCGTGCTCAAACATACGGACGGACGGACACACACACACGGTCAAATGTAGAGCGGCTGGCACCGCTAAAAATGAAGAAAAAAAGGTGGAAATAGACATTTTCAAAACGTAAAACATTTTGAAAATATCAGACACATTCTGAGCTTGTAGATCTCCTCTTTTGGAAGAATCCCTTCCTAGAAATGAACTAATGTACTTACATACTGTCCACCACTGGCCATAACTCAGAATTCCTTCCAATGGACTGAAGGAAGACATTTGAATAGTGTGTTTTTTCCCTGGGGTGTCTTTTAATGTTCATGAAGTACATTCATTCTGAATCATATGTCATATCTTTTCATTTGGTGTGATTTTCAGTTTTTTTCTCTATTTTCATTTTAGGTTTAAAAGTAGAACATGGATAATGGGCCCATTCAGGGTACTAACGTGTTGTCCTTAGGTGTACTATATGTCTAAAGGGTTTCTGCACATCTGACATACCAAATGAGGTCATTTAGTATGAAGGTCTGGAGATGTAAATTAAGACTTTTGAACTATGTTCTCTTCTTTGGTGGTCTTGTAGGGTCTCTGAGCTGTTATACAGTGGACCTCACAACATGATCCTGTCTGGATCAGCACAGGGACAGTTCATCCTGAGATGGACGCCATCACAGTCAGAGGATGGAGAACATCACCCTGTCTGCTTTGTCGCTCAGGCCAACAGGTCAGCATCCATTTAAATGATGTCTGTGTGTCTGTCTGTCTGTCTGTCTGTCTATCAGAGTACTATATTACTGTGCCAGAAAGTCAATAACTTCTTTATTGTATTATATTTTATCTATGATTGCGATACAAAAACATTGTATTTATATTGTTTTATCTCAACTGCTGCAACCCCAAACATAATCCAATAAGTAACATTAAGATAAAACAAAACTCCTGTTTATTAAACATATTTGTTTTCTCAGTGCGGCCACATATCAGTCAGAGCTTCGCTGTGTCATTGTCAGTGTCTCAAATGGTGGGTGAAACTACACCTGTTTCCTACTGCACCATATTTCACATTCCATCAGTGATGATGTGCATGAGGAGGCTCTAGTTAAATATGTCATCTTTATGTTCTCCACCTGCAGCACCTACAACAATACAACCAAGTACAACCACCCAACACACCACTATGACAACAGCAGCTACAACCACTACACCAATTGCAACTACTATTACAACCACACCAATTACTACAACTACAACCGCCACACAGACGATTATTACAACCACAACACCACCTACTTCTGAAACCACAACACCACCTACTTCTACTACAGCTACTACAACCACAACACCACCTACTACTACAACCACAACACCACCTACTTCTACTACAGCTACTACAACCACAACACCACCTACTACTACAACCACAACACCACCTACTTCTACTACAGCTACTACAACCACAACACCACCTGCTACTACAACCACAACACCACCTACTACTACAACCACAACACCACCTGCTACTACAACCACAACACCACCTACTACTACAACCACAACACCACCTACTACTACAACCACAACACCACCTACTACTACAACCACAACACCACCTGCTACTACAACCACAACACCACCTGCTACTACAACCACAACACCACCTACTACTACAACCACAACACCACCTGCTACTACAACCACAACACCACCTGCTACTACAACCACAACACCACCTACTACAACCACAACACCACCTACTACTACAACCACAACACCACCTACTACTACTACAACCACAACACCACCTACTTCTACTACAGCTACTACAACCACAACACCACCTACTACTACTACAACCACAACACCACCTACTTCTACTACAGCTACTACAACCACAACACCACCTACTAATGAAACACCACCACCTAGGACACCACATACTACTGAACCACCTAACAACATTCCTGGGTCTAGTAAGTGTGTTGAAATAATGTTTTTTTAATCAGTATCGTACAGTAAGTTACAGTCTCGTGTGTGTGTGTGTATGAATGAATGTATGAATGAATAAATGAATAAATGAATGTCTTGTCATAAGACCCATCCCTATAAGACACCAAAAACATCAATAAACAATATCGCATTAATATCTTGGAAACAAAAGTGAACGTGATATTGTGTAAGTTACCCAGCCACTACTATTATAAATGAAGATGGTCCAGTCGGTGAAACCAGGGAGATGTGACAAAGTAATGACAGCTTTAAACTGATGGTAGAACCTTGGCTTGTATACTGTAGGTAAGATTGTGATGTTATTTTCTCACAATTAACTTTACTTATACTACAGCAAACCTGTGTCCATAATTGGCTAAAAATATTAAATGTTTTGTCTTTCTTTTTCTTTTTACAATTTGGCCTTATTAAACGTACATATTCATCATTACATCTCATTACTCGATATTGGTGACCTATCGATTTATGTAGTACTGTAGATCATCTTTCAAATACAACAGATAATATAACAATAATAGAGCCATTTCACAAAAAAATAAGTATGTGTTAGTGAAAGTTTCTATTAGTCAGAGCGCAGAAGCAACTGTTAAAAATGAATCTATTAGGTCTTATATGATGACCAGGTACCTGTCAGTATTCTAATGATGAGACAACATCACATTGTACCTGTCAGTATTCTAATGCTGGGATATTTGTTCTGTAGGTCACATCATTGGCCTGAGATTGGGGCTCTCCTCAGAGACTCCTTTGACCCAAGAAGACTTCGATAACATAGTGCTGCCAAAGGTAATAATAATATTAATACTATATAAAGGTTGTTATTTCGAGAGCAAAATCCCCCCAAAATAAATACATTTGTATATGTTTTATTTTTATGGTAACTGTTGTATAATGGTGTTTAATAATAATAATAATAATAATAATAGTAACAACAGTAATAATAATAATAATGATAATGATAATAACAATAAAGTAAAGCTGCAACCAGCGATGACCGGGTCCTCACACCTTAGTCCACGTCATGATGACACGTGTCCGCCTGGCATTATTACGAGTAGTTAGTAAAGGTTTAGGGACTTTGACTTCATGTTGCCAGGTGGTGGAGCTATAACTATGAAATATTTAAATTTGGCCTGTCATCAGGCTGAGACTCTCATCAGAACTGCGCTGTGAAAATATCTGACCAATGAACATTCATTTAGAACCTCTACTTACTTTTCATAAACCCCATCAGCCTCATCATAAGTCAAACTATTTCTCCAGCTTGACTTCCTAATTCAAACGATGCTACCTCAACCACTAACCCGTTATCACTATACTGTATCAAGAACATTGTGCTCTTTCATTTCCAGATTAAAGAAGAACTGGTCAAACTTGGGCTGCCAGCAGACATCAAGATACGGCTGACAAACGTCGAACGGAAGTGACAACTACAGCTTCAGTGACCTTCTGGTTGACCTCTAATGTTGCCTCTGTAACTGTATACATCAGAGGAGCTTAGAGAGAATTTTCTTTTGTTTTCACAGCAGATATACAATGTTAAAAAATATAACATAAGACTAGTTCAATAAGCCTTTTTAACGGCAGCCATATTAACATGAATAGTAGGGATTACTAGTCTTGTGTAGCCAGTTAGTCAGTGATCTCCACCTAAGATAAAACCTTTGTTTATCCCATGAGGGAATTCATTGAATCTACATTCAATGAATGGTCTAAAACATGGTGGAAAGAATTCAGAAATTAAAATAACCAGAACCAATACAAAGACTTGGTGGTTCTTTACATTGGGATGGTATCAGTATTGGCTCTCAGAGCAGAGGGCATGGGTTTGTTAATGAATTAGTATCATTGTAAAGGATGAAACATTACAGTACTAGTTATGTCAATATGGTTGGTTTAAATGTTATGTTTAATGCAATGCATTGCATGTATGTTACACATTTTCCATTTCTGTATCAATGGGACTTGGTGGTCAAATGTTATTCTTAACGCAAACAAAATAGAGTTTGTTTCACTATTACTGCTGCTGCTACTACTACTACTACTACTACTACTACTACTACTACTACTACTGTTTTAGTATTACTATTTAGGGTTCCAGAACAGGTTCATGTTTAAAATTCCATACTTTCAAAGAAAACAAGCTGGACATCCACTGAAGGGGAGGTGCAGGACTGACGATAAATACAGGCAATTCAAAGATAAGGTATTTTTTTTGCACACTGTGGGTTAAAGGCCTCTTAAAGGGCTCCCAGCCAAAATTCTATTTGCTTAACGTTTCGACTAAAACGTTTCTGAAGAAGACAGATTCATTAGAAAAGTTGAAGACGCTGTAAAGGGAATTCAATAATTGTCTCCGCCAGGCCGAAAGCATGGCGAGAGAGTATGTTTTACCCCCCGTCCGTCCGTCCGTCCGTGTGTGTGTGTGTGTGTGTGTGTGTGTGTGTGTGTGTGTGTGTGTGTGTGTGTGTGTGTGTGTGTGTGTGTGTGTGTGTGTGTGTGTGTGTGTGTGTGTGTGTGTGTGTGTGTGTGTGTGTGTGTGTGTGTGCCCGTGTGTCCGTCTGTGAACAGCTAATCTCTGACACCGTTGGCCCGCTCGCTCCGAAACTGTGCACACACACTTCCTGGATGCCAATTCAGAACCTCAAATTTTACACATAGCTTGTTATAGCGCCACCAGGAGGCCGATTTGTGTGAAACCCATTTGCTCCTAGAGATTTTATCCAAACGTCATGCAAATCGGTATACATTATCTCTAGAGTCATGTGATCAACACGGATCTGTCCGATTTTCCATATTCCATCCTCATTGGCTAAGGTTGGCTTCCAAAGTTTGCAGGATTGGTCCGTTTTGAACAAAATGCCTCAAATCATGAACGCAGCTTGTGATTTCCGTGAAATTTCACACGCACATTCCCACTAGGCCGAGGAAGAAATGGCACCCTTTTCACATTGGCCTATTATAGCGCCACCAGGAGGCCACAATAACGTACCTGACCGGGCGGAGACCTGTCCTCCAAGAAGCACTTTTTCTAGTTATCAATGTTTCAAAGATAGCTTCATAGCATGACGCCACGCCTGGGTACAATACTTGAAGGGATAAGCTATTACTGGTGATACAACACACCCGCTCCTGTGGTGCTCAAACATTTTCATGTTAAGGACCACCAAATTGATATATACCCCCATCTGAAGATTTTGTGTGAGAGATTTTTGTTAAAACTTGAAAATGTTTCCAAAATGTCAACATTTCCACAAATAGCCAAAGGTTAAACTTTGATGCTATATTAACTAATTTGCGGGGACCCCCTGGAACTCCCTCAAGGACTGCTGGGTATCCACGGATCCCACTTCGAGAATCGCTGGGCTATACAACCAATAACAACTTATCAGGATGACTGTATACAGTACTGAGGTTACAAACTCAGAGACCATTTGTCCCACATGTACAGGATATTTGAACAAACATCTCAGTTGATAATTACTGTATAGATCTCTCTGCTTATCCATGACTGGAAGCCTATACATTTCCCTTTTGTAAGGGATGTGTATTCTGTAACATCTATTGCTGTATTGTCTAAATGTCTGTGTTTGCTGTGTCCTAATGGTAAACCGTAAGTGCATTTTTAAAGAAAATCTTACTGAAGGTGCTTCATGCAACCAGCCAGAATGCATCAACAAAGTAAAATAATCCATCTATTAATCATTCATCCATTCATATATTCATCTCTCACCCACCCAGCCCCCCTCCCTCCCTCCCTCCCTCCCTCCATCCATTGAAAAGAGATCACTAGTAGCTTATTTATAAGACATTTTAAGTTGTATTTCCAGTTGATGGAGACAGAGCAGCATCTCAATAGGAATAATACACAGGTACACGGTTACAATCTAGTTAACAAGAAATACATAGAAGTCAATTGTAAACCTGGAAATCACAAAGCAACACGTCATTGAAACCTTTTTATTAGTTGGTTTGCTTGAAACGGACTGGTTAAATTCTCCCATCACAGTGGCTACAGTTATTTCACCATAACACCAACCTCATGCTTCCATTCTTAGCAGCCAAAGTGCATTATGGGAATACAAAACCAGTGTTTCTAAAGCAGTGGTCTGAGGATCTGAAAGTGGGTCATTGGATCATTTGTCAGGGTCACAGAGAACAACTGTAACTGACAGGAGTGGTATTGTGTTTTTTTTTTTTTTTTTTATGTGGTGCTCAGCAGGGGCGTCAATTGGGTATGGCAGGGGCTTTTTTAATTCATTATTTTATTGAACTTTTCGGTGTTGGTCCTTAATGACGGATAGTTGTGTTCAACTTTACAGAAATCATGATGCTACTGGACAACTGTTCACTACTAGCTTCCGTCAGTACAGCCTACGCCTTGTGGTTGATATTCATGAGAAACTATGAGTTTAATCAGATAAGAATAGGTGTTAGACCACGTCAGAGCCTATAGGATAGGAGGTGTGTGTGTGTGTGTGTGTGTGTGTGTGTGTGTGTGTGTGTGGGTGTGTGGGTGTGGGTGTGGGTGTGTGTGCGTGTGCGTGCGATAAAGCACATTTGAATGGCCAAAAAGACCCAAAAAAAGCACTAGCGTAAAGCACTATATAAATACAGTCCAAATTAAAAAAAGAACGTGAAAGTATAATTTTTCTTCTTTATTCATTTTTTCTTCTAGTTTGCATAGTTTTAATGTTGTCAGTCACAAATATATATGTTTTTCAATACATATTGTTCCTAAATATTTGCAACTCATCTGCTGCACTATTAATACCAGCGCCATGAGTCCTTCTATGTTTCGCGCGCGCGCGCACACACACACACACACACACACACACACACACACACACACACACACACACACACACACACACACACACACACACACACACACACACACACACACACACACACCACACACACACACACACACAGCCCCGCCTCTCTCTATGGCTCTCAAACTCTTCTCTCGTCTTGTTTGCTCCACTTGAAGACTGCTGTCAGTTTAATAATAGTTTGCGGGTGTTAACATGTGTGCAGAACCTCTGTGAGAAGTTCTGTCAAATGTTACGCTTCCTCTTTCCATCTTCCATATCTCTGTAGCATGATTTGACTTGACAGAAATTCACAGAAAGCAGCATGAGTATTGTTTGGAAATACGTCACATTTGAAGTGAATTAACAAGTAAAGACAACGCCAGCAAGATATAGGCCTACCAGTGGTTCTCAAACTTGTCAAGGACATCAATTGAATGTTTTTGGCCGTTGACCCCCATCTGCAAATTGTTTGTGCAATGGACCCCCCCCCCCCCCATACAATATATGTGTTTTTGAAATGTTTAAAAAACATTTTTAAACATTTTTAAACTTTAGAAAATAACATATCTACTAGCTCACAACGCATCACATCGCACCAAGTTGTGAGCTTGTAGATCGGCTATTTTCAAATAGCATGTCGGGTTAAAGCTGTTCGACTGATTTTGATGCTATAGTAACTAAATCTTCTGGGGACCCCCTGTAGCCCTTCAAGGATCCCTGGCGGTCCCCGGACCCCACTTTGAGAACCACTGACATGTACAAGCAATGCTATAGAACCACAGCTGCTAACTAATTCATCACATGTGAATTTTCCCTTTGGAAGAAATATTGCCATCATCATAATGCCTTAAGGAAACTGTCACAGGGAAACCTGTGCCCTGTAGACAGAACCGAGAGGGAGCAGTGAAGCACATTGGACATGGTGGCTGGGGCCAAACAATACATATTGATCCTAAATGTCAAAATAAGTTTTCTGAAAAACCCATGTTGCTATAATATCAGTGGTGCTCAAACTTTTTCATGTTAAGGACCCCCAAAATGTTATGTATTTGGCCGTGGACCCCCATCTCCAAATATGTTGTTCCAGGGACCCCCAGAAGCAAAGATTTGAGTTACAAATGTTCACGTTAAATATATACATTAAAAGATTTGCACACATTTACACGATTTTTCAAATCTACAAGCTTATAGCGCGGCACGAAGCGATATGAGCTTTTATATCTGCTATTTTTGAATAGCCAAATAAATCTAAAATGACACAGATGCGTTCCCGGTTTTAATGAGTTAATTGAGTATCACCAAGCTGGCTTGGAGGTGTGTCTGTTCTACAGTCAGTGTAGGCTATGTTCAATCTGTATTGTCTAATTGTATTGTAACTGTTTTGTGAATTATTTGATACTTGGAAATGCATTTAGAGTTTGTTTGAGAAACATGTAATTGTATAGTTAGTCTAACTCATGGGCCATGCCTTGTTTGAGTTGATTATGCCAATTACTAATCATTGTGAGTGGGTCTCACCTGTAGTTTATATAATAGGGAGCCAAGGGGTGTTAAGTGGGTAGAATGCTGAGTTTGGCTTTGGCTGGTAGGCTATAGAAACAACACCAAGATAGAGCTGCCAGGACCTTCATGGAAGGCATAGCCTTTCAGTTTCTTGAGTTTTTTTTTCTTAGTTTAGCTGTTCTGTTTTAGTGTTTATTTCTTATTCTTTAAACTTTATTTTTGTCCAGCCCAATTTATATTGGTAGTTGTATTTCTACCTTGGGCCTACACTGAGGTCCACTCAGGACTGTTTATTTTTGGAGGTAAACAAATAAGAAAAACCTGCAATTTTGGACTTTTTGGTGCCTTGACCATCCGGCCAACTGTTACAGACACATTATATTTTTCTTTTTTTTTTTCAGACCAGTGGTTCTCAAACATTTCATGAAATAGAAACCAGTGGTGCAAGTAACTACAAGTTACATTTACTAGTATTGTACTTAAGTACACTTTTGAGGTATTTTTTACTTTACTGGAGTACTGGAGTATTTCCAATATTCAATACTTTTACTTCTACTCCACTACATCTCAGAGGCAAATATTGTACTTTTGCTCAACTATAAGTAATTATATTATATAAGTATAATTTGAAAACATTAGTTACTAGTTACTTTATAGATTTTGATTATTATTACAAAATATATATTTACCACTTCAGGACTGGCTATATACAGTATACTTCAGCTATTTGAAAATAGCCGATCTGCTATTTTCAAAAGATTTTGAAACATTTAGACAATTTGAAAATGGGACATTTCTGCATAATATGTACTTTTTACTTTTGGTACTTAGATCCATTTTCAAGCCAATACTTTTGTACTTTTACTCAAGTAAATTCAGAATACCAAACTTTCACTTGCAACTGAGTATGTTTACATTGTGGTATTGATACTTTTACTTAAGTAAAAATCTGACTACTTCTTCCACCATGTGACAAAAACGTTATGGCCTAATATTGAATAAATATTGGATAGAATGAGGTTCAGCTGATTGAAGTCACGTTCATGTATTGAATGTTCATTAATGTGCATTGTCCCATCTAAATAAACAAATAAAGTAAAGTAAAGTAAAACGATAGACTGTGTGCATGCGTGTGTGTGTGTGTGTGTGTGTGTGTGTGTGTGTGTGTGTGTGTGTGTGTGTGTGTGTGTGTGTGTGTGTGTGTGTGTGTGTGTGTGTGTGTGTGTGTGTGTGTGTGTGTGTGTGTGTGTGTGTGTGTGTGCACGAAAACAAATTAATTTGAATTAAGTCAAATGTGACGTATTTCCAAACAGTACTCGAGCTGGTTCTGGCCAGATCATGCTACAGAGAGATGGAAAGAGGAAGTGCAACCATTTGACACATTTCTTATTAAAACTATTAGAGAAGTGGTCAATTATATCATCAACTTCATGTTGACGTTTGTTGGCCATCACACTAAACATAAATGTTGCTAAATAGCACTTAAACTGGTTATCTGGCTCATAATCATAGGGGAAGAACCTCTTCTGCACCAAAAGGATACACATGTACCACTTCTGTAACTTAGTAATTTCTCTCTTATTTTATTTTATTTATTTATTTCAGCTTTTTGGAATCAGTTTCCTCCCATAACGTTGAAAAAGCAAGTAGTTTCAAAATATGACATCACGCTGCAGTACAATACTTGTTTGGAAAACAGACCCGTATAGGGGTCTAACCCAGATTATCTTGCTAGGGCCCTTACATTTTTAATTATTTGACTGTATTTATTTATATTTAGTTTCCACTTCCACTTCATTATTTTTAAAATACAAAATATGAGGGCCGTTGTAATTAAAATTCCCAGGATGATTTCTGTTTCCAGTTCACCTTTTTTATATTTTGTCATCAGTTTTCATTTATCTGTCATTCCTCATCATTTGTTTAAAAAAATATATTCTATTCAAGACTAGCAATGTACAGTACAGTATTTGCTTTATTTCAACTTTGAAATTGCATTACAAATCAACTCAAGGGGTCGGCAAAAGATTTCCCCCATAAAACAGAGTCCTGGTATAAAAGGTTTGCTTATATACTGTAACATAAATGTAGTTGTATACAACGTAGGTTCAGGAGTGGAGACCACCCTCTGCTTATCACAGCCACTCCCCGTCCTCCATCGCTTCCCTGTCTACCACACTACCTTCACTCATTAGCCACTCCCCTTTCATAATCACCCCTATCCACTACACCTGCCTCCATTCACCTCAGCCAATCCTCGTTGCAATCACCACAGTATAAATACACCTGTGATCTCTCAACTCCTGTTTGTTCTGCTCCACTACAGACCAAACATGGGTCGTGAGTACTGCGCTTGTAGATCGGCTCTTTCTGCCTTTCATCGCTTTCAAGTTCGTCCTCCTCCACCCCAACCTCCTCCTTCCCCCTTGATTCTCGCTCTTCTCCCTTCTGTCTCTACTTCTCTAGGAATCCAGGGGGGGACAGTGACGGAGCCTAGACGACCGACCGCTCCCCGAGTAAAGCAACGATGGCCGTCAGCTTCCGAGACACTCCCCAACTTGCACTCTGCGTCACCCCACCTTGGGTTCCTCATCCAGTCCCACATCCATCTCATTTCGTTTCAATAAATCGTTAAACTTAAGCAGAGGTGTGGTCTCTTACTAGTGAGAGGGCCATTCGGGTTTAAAGGGACATCTGCAAAAAGTGGGTCACAACATTGGAAGCAATGAAGAGAAAAGTAATAATAATCACATGAGTTTGTCTTTATGTTTTGTGTATAAATATAATTGATTTGCATTGCATAAGGTGACACCAGCTTCTTTGTGATATAAAAGGAAGGAAGAAATAGTATTGAGGATAATAGATTAAATAGCCCCAACAATAAAGCAGCTTATGGTGATAACTTTGTGATCAAGAACACACTTAAAATCTGGAAACAAATCAGGCTGTATAAAAATGGCTCCAAATATTTATATTGATTGTCCAATTTGTGAAAATCGTGCTTTGGTCCCCGTCCTAAACGATCCAGTTTTCACTAGCTGAAATTAGAAATAAGAGATTTATACCTTGACAGGCATTTTATGTCATTTTAGCAGCTCATGTTAAAAGCTCTGGGATGTTAAGTTCATAACATCCCAGCATTTTTTACAGGGCATCTCCAGCTCAGCGACGAGGTCTCGTGGTCGAGGAGGTACAACGAGAAGAGCAGGCTGCAAGATGTGCGCATGCAGGCTGCAAGACGAGCCTTACACAAGGCCGCTACACCCGGCAGCACAATCAGATGCTGAAGTGTTTGGCAGCTTCGCTGTAGAGTAGACGGAGGGTCGTCAACGCCCCGCGTCCGCTGGCCTCCCATCCTGCATCTTCAGGACAGTTAGTCCATGAAGGTGAGAAGTAACCGAAGACCCACACATCTAGTCAGGGGATATTAAAAAAGTCTTGGAATAAATTCCTAACCAAAAAAAATCTTCACCAATATCTTTGCAAAGGTGTCTAGTAACACATCACAACTTTATTGAAATTCAGTATCCCTAGGAGAATTTTTGACAGCTCCTTAAAGTTGGAGTATCCACCATAACCTTGGTTAAAAAAAAATCCCCCAAACAAATACAAATTTAATTCTGTTTTAAGTAGCATGTGAGGTGTCAAACTAGGGTGTTTTTATGATTCTGAATCCATTGCAATCATTTGTTTTGCACCAAAACCACTCCTTGGGCTAAAAACGGCCCAATCTCAATGGGCTTTTTACACAAAAAGTATACATGGCTATGGCCGTTTTTAGCCCAAGGAGTGGTTTTGGTGCAAAACAAATGATTGCAATGGATTCAGAATCATAAAAACACCCTAGTTTGACCCCTCACATGCTACTTAAAACAGAATTAAATTTGGATTTTTTTTTTAGATTTTTTTTTAACCAAGGTTATGGTGGGTACTCCAACTTTAAGGAGCTGTCAAAAATTCTCCTAGGGATACTGAATTTCAATAAAGTTGTGATGTGTTACTAGACACCTTTGCAAACACATTGGTGAAGATTTTTTTTTGGTAAGGAATTTATTCCAAGATTGGAAAATATTCTGCTAATATCCCCTGACTAATCAAAACCAGAGGCCGTACAGCTGGGTTCAGCTGGGTTCAGCTGTACGGATCGAGACTGGAGGCTTCTGGCTGACCTTGAGCAGACACATCATAGAGCTCATAGTGCCCTGGGAGGATACTGTGAGCAAGGTCTACCTGGGACGCCAGTTGTTGCTGTTGAACCCAAGAAGAAGGTCGCCCACCTGACGACCCCAATGAAAACCGTTGCTCCTTCAACCACACAACCCTGTGATGACATCATCATCCCCCCCACGTTTCTCAGGGTATAAACAAGGATTGTAACATCTGATTGATTGATTGATTAATTATTTCCAACACTGTTAAAAGACAAAAATATACATAATACACTTAAAATAAGAAATATAAGGGGGCACGGTGGCGCAGTCGGTAGCGCTGTCACCTTGCAGCTAGAAGGTCCTGGGTTCGATTTCCGCCAGGGACGCTGTGGGCGCTGGGGGCGTGTCTTCTCCTCCGCGTCATCAGCGCCCATACCCTAGGTGGGGTTGACGAAAGGGCCTACTCTGTGTGGAGTTTGCATGTTCTCCCTGTGTCTACCAGGGTAGGGGGGTAGTTAATACCCTCACAAAAACATGTAGTAATCCTGGTCACTATACCGCCTCCCCCATGATAGCTGGGGCGCCTGATGGAGGGGAAGGGAACTGGTTGGAATAACGTGTTCCTTCCACGCGCTACGTCCTACCGGGGAAACTCCCCCCTGTCAGGTGACAAGAAGGTCAGTTGGCTCTCATGCATTAAAGGAAGCATGAGCTCGGCCCTGGCCTCCCTAGGCTGTGGGGGACTGGTGTAGCGCTGGTGTAGGGCTGGTGTAGTGCCCAGGATCACTTAGGAAATTGGCACCGGGTGAAAAAAATGGGTTACAAAAATCACGTGATAAAAATTATTAAAATAAGAAATATAAAAATATGAAATCAAACACATATTTTATAAAAGCTTGGCTCAGGGAGGAGGACACCCCTGCCATGCAGAGGCCATGGCAATTTGGATAACATCATAGTCCGTGTTTGTAAAACTAAGCACAAATGAAAGACAACCCTGATGTTTGGGAAAAATATCTTCCTAATTTCTGATAAGGTAAAGTGAATATTACTGATGAGAGGTGACTTCAATTGTACATTATCAGTGATAGATGACAAGGGCCCTCCTTCCAAGACATCAATATTTATAATGAGCCGCACATTGAAAAACATTATTATAAAACTTGGTCTAGATGTGTGGAGACATTAATCCAAGGTAGAGATTATGCTTTTACTCCCACCCACATACATGCTTATGAATGCATAAACTACTTTTTCTCCAAAAACAAAAGGCCACAGTTCATCTTGAGCATTTCTCTCTCTCTGATCATGGACCCTTGTAAGCAAAAATAGTAACGGTAGAAGTACTCTACCATTAGAAGGTTTACTCTATATTAGAATGTTTATTCAAACAGAGGGGGGAATCTCAAGTCCAACAATGTCAAACTTTAGGTCAACATGCTAAGTATTGCAGGCTAAATAAATTACATGCATGCCTGAGAACCTTTGCAAGGGGCCTCATCCAGCCTGGCATGGCCAGACTAATATGAAGTTGTTGTTGTTGTTGTTGTTGTTTTTGCACTGGCAGATTCGTCTGGTTTCCAGGCTAGGCCTCATCAGGGTTTGATTTGCTGCCTCAACTTTAGATATCATTAATTTCTCAAAGCAACCCTGGTGACCACAACGTTTTTTTATTCATTATTTTATTGAGCTTTTCGGTGTTGGTCCTTAATGACGGATAGTTGTGTTTAAATTTACAGAGATCACAAAGCTACAGGAAAACTGTAGCGTGACTTCTAACTTCCGTCAGTACAGCCTATACGCATTGTGGTTGATATTCATGAGAAACTATGAATTTCATCTGATAAGAATAGGTGTTAAACCACGTCAGAGCCTAGCAGAGGAGAGGGCGTGTGTGTGTGTGTGTGTGTGTGTGTGTGTGTGTGTGTGTGTGTGTGTGTGTGTGTGTGTGTGTGTGTGTGTGTGTGTGTGTGTGTGTGTGTGTGTGTGTGTGTGTGTGTGTGTGTGTGTGTGTGTGCGCGCGCGCGCGCTCACTTGCGTGTGTGTGTGTGTGTGTGGGGGGGGTGTGGGGGGGGGGGGGGGGGGGGGTTATTGGTGCACAGAGTTCTCTCATATGTGATATAAATGTAACAGTGCTGTCTACGTTTAGAACAGTGTCTTCTGTGTGTTGTGAAGAGGTTGACCCTATCAAATACTGTACCTGCAAGTCCTACTAATGGCTGTGGATGGAACTTATGACCAGCTTGAACTCCAACAGATAGACGATGCGACTTATGAAGATGTTGCCAAGACCAAGAAGGAGAAAGATCTACAGAAGATACTGCAGTCTGGTAAGAAATGAATTAAATGAATTAAATATATATATATATATATATATATATATATATATATATATATATATATATATATATATATATATATATATATATATATATATATTATTTTTTTTAATATATATATATATATATATATATATATATATATATATATATATATATATATATATATATATATATATATATATATATATTATTTTTTTAAATATATATATATATATATATATATATATATATATATATATATATATAATATATATATATATATATATATATATTCCAAAGATTTTAACCGATCTCACATTTTTGTTTAATGAAATAAAAACTAAAAACAACACTTTAAAAATGAAAAATACCCAACTGAAACTGTATTTTCTGTTTTACAAAACTAACTAAAGTCCTAGAGAAAATATCCTTAGTTTTATCCTTGTCGTAATCCATATCCAATATTTTTCTTAGAAATAGCGAAAACAGACGATATACAGATCTGGTATTTTTATATTTATTTTCGTAAGCTTTTTGAATCTTGCCCCTGACCACCCCATATTACAATGAAAAATAAATCAACACTTAGGGCTCGTTCACACCAGGACTGTTTGGTTAGTTTAAAAGGGACCGTGGTCCGCTTACTCTTTTGGTCCGGTTCGTTTGGAGTGGTGTGAACGCACATTCGAATCCTGGAGTGGATCAAACAAGCAAACCATGGTCCGCATGAAAAGTGTGCACACTATCCGCTTCCAATTAACCACGGTCCGGTTTGTTATGGGTGTGAACGCAATCGGACTTTATAGAGGACCAATATAGAATTTAACCACAATACAGTGCATTCTGCATTGTGTGTTCATTGAAGAAAATAAATAAACCACTACTCGTGTAGATATATCTATAATTAATATTGTAACTCATACAAGACACGACTACACTCATAAATCTTTCTGTTTTTTCTTCAAACTGGCCGTTCGGCAGTTGTGAGGCTGGATTAATAATTAGTTCTAAAAGCATATCTTTCTTACGGGAATCACTATTGATATGCAGGCTGCAGCTGATGTAACAGCTGATCTTTCTTCATGAGCTGCAATATTAAAAGTTAACTTTAACGTTAGATTCATCCAACCTGTAGCCTAAATCAAATATCCATGAAAACAAGGGGGGAATTATGCTTTTTATTTTGCTTAAAGTAACGCTGCGTAACACATTACAATGAGCGTACGTTCATTGTAATGTGTACCATCGCACAGTGTTGATAGCTTGTAAATTTGTTCCGTTTGCGCATGTGACAACCTTGCACACTGCCGTTTAAATGCGTTGCTCCACGGATCTGCAGACACACAGCAGCGCTGCTCATAGAGCGATACAGAGAGAAGCGAGAGCACTTTTATCTTGGTCAGAAACAAGTTGTTTTTGTTGGTTGTCACATGCGCAAACAGAACACATTTACAAGCTATCAACACTGTGCGATGTTACAGGATGTTAGCATGTAGATCTGTTCTTTTTAAGCATGCACCACCGCACAAAGTTACAGTATGACGTACATAACATGGAGGTCATGGGCAGACGCAGGTCCTTTTTCCTCCGTGTGTGGCTCAAAAAGACTTTCAACACTTGGAAGTATTTATACTTTTTGGTACGACAGGGTCGCACACTGAAAATAGACGATCTACAAGCTCACAACACAAGCTTGTAGATCTGCTGTTTTCAAAAAAAAAATTATACATTTTGAACTTCTGAAATGGGACAAAATGAGTACTTTTACTTTTGGTAGTTTATGTACATTTTGTTACTAATACTTGTTGTACTTTTACTCAAGTACGTTTTGAATTCCGGACTTCCGGAGCATTTCTACTTTGCAATATTTATACTTTTACTTAAATAAAACATGTGAGTACTTTTACCACCACTGACCACGTGTCATTTGATTGTATATCTGGTTCGCTTAACAAAGTCCTGTGTGAACGCTAACCAGACCAACTGCAAAATGCAACAATGTAAAGATTTGGTCCCTGATCCGGACCTTTTAAGTGAACGTTGGGTGCGAATGGGGCAATAAAAACTAAACTAAACTAGCAGAAAAGCTTTATTAAAAAAATCTAAAACAAATGAGAAGATTCAAACTGTAATAACCTCTGTGTGTGTGTGTGTGTGTGTGTGTGTGTGTGTGTGTGTGTGTGTGTGTGTGTGTGTGTGTGTGTGTGTGTGTGTGTGTGTGTGTGTGTGTGTGTGTGTGTGTGTGTGTGTGTGTGTGTGTCCTCCAGACACAAGACGGTTCAAGCGGGTTGCAGTAGGTGCTGGATTGCTTTGTGCTGTTCTAGCTCTCCTCAACATTGCGGTACCATTCTATCTCTGTAAGTCAAGTTTCATAACAACATATTTTATTACAATGTTTTATACATCTATGATGATCCAACATGTTTTTCCAATAAACTATATGATACAATGATAAACTACTTTGTACAAATAATAATACAACAAATAATAGTAATAACATTATTATTAGCAGTATTATTATTAGTAGTAGTAGTAGTAGTAGTAGTAGTAGTAGTAGTAGTAGTAGTAGTAGCAGCAGTAGTAGTAGCAGTAGTAGTATTAGTATTAGTATTAGTATTAGTAGTTGATCCCCGCTCAGGAACTGCATTCTTTTTTCACAGTTGACATATGAAATTTGCGTAAGAACTGTAAGGGTTGTTTCCAACTCCGATATGTGCTCATGAACGAAAAGGATCGATTACAAATTTTTCCCCCCATTTTAAACAGGCAAATATTTAGGGCTACTAAAGACAGCTCCTTGACAACCTGGAAGTAAACATCCCGCAAAGCTGAAACTGCTGGTCCAAAATATATGAATATATAATATAATGAGCTTGAATATATAGATTTCCCTCACAAACTTGCAACAGGTATACCATAGGCTACTAATAATAAATACATAACTGTGTTGGACTACTTTTGTATAGCCGATTATTTTCGATATTGCCTTCCCTCTCGTTCACTGCCACTGTGGCGATTTGACCGTCTAGGGTTAAAGACGGGGTGCCGGGATTTTCAGTGATCCCCCCCCCCCCCCCCCCCCCTAAAACATAATCATCAGGTATTATGGTTATACTAGGAGGAAGATTTTTTTCAAAAAAGTGTACAGAAAGTGTTCAAATTATGTTTTTATGTGGACATGCCTCCAGTTCATTAAGTATACCTGGTTCTCACCTTAGCACCTCCTCCACCACCTTAGCACCACCCACCTGTCCTAGTCCCTCCTCCTCCTCATGCCCACACCTGTTTTGTTATGATAATGAGGGGGAGGGTATATTTTTACTGTGTCATTAAAGTGCTGTTTTTCTATTGGCACGTTTGACCCATAGAGGTATAATATAACTAGAGGGCGGATTGCCCCGCCCCCAGCTATCATTTCAATGAATGTGCTCACTGGCGTTTTGAAGCACCCGGAAGCCTGCCAGAAGTAGAATTATTGGTTCGATTTTGACCACACAGAGTTATGAGCATGCGCACTAGTGTCATTTTTGCGTTCTACGGCAGCCCGTGTGTCAAGGATTGAACACAAGATATTTATTAAATACACTCGAGATGCCTATTTATATGTAAATGCATATGTATGTATGTATAATATGTTTACATATTTATATATATAAATATCTCAGTATGTTTTGCTCGCGCATGTATTTCTCCCCGCCTGCAGTTCCAGCTTTGGCCACTGGGGTGGCGGCTTCAATGTTTCTCAGCAACTCTGGGGGCTTGGTTTGACCCTCAAGGTTTCAGCCTCCAGGAAGAAACTCAAAATAGTCAGAGAAGACATAAAACACCATAAAAACACCACCAGGGGGCTTAATGAAGTTCTATCAACCTCAAGACACATGAAAAACAGAAAATGTGCAAAACCATGGCACCACCTCTTTAACATTAAATATTGTTTTTTCTAATAGAACAGTAATGTATTTACCCAGGTAAATTAATCGTATGCTTTATCTGTTACAGACGATTGTTCAAGTAAACCGCACATTGCCTGCGTGTGCCAGTAGCCTAATGTTGCACATACTTAATTTAATTAATATATCCCAAAACATAATTTACTATTTTATTCCTTTTTTTTTGCATCTTTTCAATGGTGGCTTCTGACCTGCTTCTTCAACAACAACAAAAAAGACAATACCTTGCAGGGGATCGATCAACTCAGAAACTAAAGCAGATAGATAGACTTGGCCCACTGCCTTTGGTAGTAGTAGCAGTAGTAGTAGTTAAAGTATTAGCAACAGTCTCTGTAGTATAACATATAGGCCTATAAATGTTATTGTGAGGTTACGCAGTGGGACCATGAAAACTGTGAGAATAGAGAAGTGGTATTAAACTCATGTTGTGACCTCACTGACCTCAGCTAGAGAGCTGGCCTCAACTGTCCAACAGTAGTAGTAGACAAGTGTTAGCAACAGTCTCTGTAGTATAACATAGGCCTATAAATGTTATTGTGAGGTTACGCAGTGGGACCATGAAAACTGTGAGAATAGAGAAGTGGTATTAAACTCATGTTGCGACCTCACTGACCTCAGCTAGAGAGCTGGCCTCAACTGTCCAATTGTCTCCAGACATAGGCCTATAAATGTTATTGTGAGGTTACGCAGTGGGACCATGAAAACTGTGAGAATAGAGAAGTGGTATTAAACTCATGTTGTGACCTCACTGACCTCAGCTAGAGAGCTGGCCTCAACTGTCCAACTGTCTCCAGAGGAACCATTGTAAACAATGACGCTTCATTTGAAAAAAGAGGGATATGATGGTTCATGCATATATTATACAGTATGCACCTGTACCTTTGTAACCTTAAATTGAATTCCTGAATAAAAATATAGATTTTTAAAAAGAGTGTATTCAACGCTCATAGTCACATGTTGTTGGTGAGAGGAGGGTTGACTGAGTTTGGGTGTGGCCAGAGACAAAGTGCTGAACACCAACTGCATTTTCAATGATATTGATATCAATTGATTAATATGTAGGACACACAAATTATGATCTAATAATATAAGTTAAATGTATGTTCTCCCAGTGAACACTGGGAGAACATACAAATTCTACACAGATAGACCCCAATCAGATTTTAATCCAGCACCTTCTTACTGTGACACAAAGTGGGTTTTCAACATTTATTTATTATGACTGTTACATTCGTTAGCATGAACTATATGTAATGCTAGTAATTGACTACATTTGATATAGGCTATGCACTGCAGTAGGTGTACATTACTACATTTTGAAAATATTGTTGTATGTTTCCATACAGATCAGTCCAACATGGTCGGGAGAGACCAATGGAACGACACCCTGACAGAAGAGCGAGACAAACGTCAGACCAGTTTTGAACAGTTAATGACTAGATTTAACCAACTGACTGAACAGAAAGAGCAGATACAGACCAGATATAACCAACTGACTGAACAGAAAGAGCAGATACAGACCAGATATGGTCAACTGACTAAACAGACAGGCCAGCTACAGACCAGTTTTGACCAGTTGCAGAACAGACATAACAGCCTAACTGAACAGAAAGAGCAGCTACAGGCCAATTTTATCCAGCTACAGAACAGACAAAACCAGTTGACTGAACAGAAAGCGCAGCTACAGACCAAGTTTAATGAGCTACAGAAAATACCAAACCAGTTGACTGAACAGAAAGATCAGCTACAGGCCAGTTTTGACCAGTTGCAGAACAGACACAACCAACTGACTAAACAGAAAGATCAGCTACAGACTAGTTTTGACCAGCTACAGACCAGACACAACCAATTGACTGAACAGAAAGATGAACTACAGACTAGTTTTGACCAGTTGAAGACCTGCCATGAGCGAGATCACTGTGGTCAGTGAGACATCTCTGTTTTTATTCATTGTTATATCATGTTGTTCAAATTGTGTCATTCATTTGAGCAAAACAAACAGTACAGTTGCTTATGTATTCTGTTGTTAGAACCTGGATGGCAGAAATTTGGCAGAGGTTGTTATTTCATCTCTACTTGGGAAAAAAACTGGGAGGACAGCAGACAGTGGTGTAGAGACAGACAATCAGACCTGATTGTCATAAAGAGCAAAGAAAAACAGGTATTGTGTGTGTGTGTGTGTGTGTGTGTGTGTGTGTGTGTGTGTGTGTGTGTGTGTGTGTGTGTGTGTGTGTGTGTGTGTGTGTGTGTGTGTGTGTGTGTGTGTGTGTGTGTGTGTGTGTGTGTGTGTGTGTGTGTGTGTAAGTTTAATAATGTCAAAAGGGTAAAAATGGCATTTATGACTTTGCCTTGTCTTTGAGTGTGTGCATGTGTGCGTGCGTGTGTGTTGTACAGTGTGTACATCAGTAACCATCAGATGTTCTGTCTAGGACTTTGTTGAACGTGCAAACAAGAGAGTGTGGCTGGGTCTAACAGACAGATACAGAGAAGGATCTTTCCAGTGGGTAGATGGAACACGACTGACCACACCAACGTAAGACTGATCATCTTCATTTTACCTCTGTTCTTCTCTTGTTCATTTCAACTAACATTTTAAGTGCATTTCAATGTTTTTGTATAACATTCAAACCTACAACACTAAGACATTATGTCTAGTTCACTATTTGTATAACTCTAATAATTCTAATATAGAATATAATTTTAGGTCATGATAAAAAGAAAAGAATCGGGGTGAAGAATCATCAATGTAAAGGTATTGTAATGTTCCTACTTCTCCAGGTACTGGTATCCTGGTCAGCCTCATGGTGAAGTCCCGTACCCTAATGCAGTAGCAGACTGTGTTGAGTATTATGATGGGTCTCGTTGTTCCGCTCCTGGCGGAGGATGGAACGATGTACCATGTTCTTCCTATTTGTACTGGATCTGTGAAAGAGTTGTGAGCTGAAACCATAATTTTTCACACTGTATCAGTTAGCTGGTGTGTTGGTACAGCTACATGATGCTGTGATTGCAAGTGGTAGTCTGTGTGTTTGCTTTGGTTTGTCTGCCTTGCAATAGAGGATATGCATGTGACATCATCATCAAACCCGGAAGTTATGCAGGAATGCCTACTGAGTGTCAAAAAAATACTTTCTGGCCTTGACAGCCCATGCATCCAAACAGAAAAGTCATATCTGATTGCATTAAACAACATTAAACAATGTTAAACTCATTTTGCATGTTTCTTTGCCACTCGATGTGCCATTCACTTTAAGCATGCGCATATCCTCTACCCAATATGCACTGTAGACATTACGTTACAATTCATATTCATGTTCATCATTTAGTTAAAGGGGAGCCTACAGTATATCTAACAGCCATGTATTCTATTTGTACCATACTATGTGTCATGTAGATTAATAACGTGCATTGTATTATTAAGAGTGCAGGAGACATTATGCATCTATTTCCATATGACCATTTATAGGAATTATTTGTTTCCTCAAATTTTTACTTTGAAAAATCTTAAGTAAAGCACATAATAAAATATCTTATAAACATCAATAACATGTAAGTATGTAGCAGTAAGTAAAGTGGCAGCATTGTATTTTAGCAACTGTATTGTATGAGACACAATTATAGGACATAATTTTCTGGCTGCATGTGTAAAATATAATAAAGGAAAGTATTACTATAACATATACCATCAGGACTACTCTTTCAACCTGAATGTTAGTCGGATTATGGTGACGCTTGTCTTTAGTTGCCAGCTCAGTGGCCTTGTGGTTAAAGTGTCCGCCCTGACTGGGAGGTCAGGTTTCAACCCTCTAGGCTATGTAATATTTGTATCTCTTTATTCCTTTGTTAAGCTCCTAATTTGAAAGTGAATAATGATCGTAAAAGAGGTTCAGACTAAGGACTGAAACTTGTATACCAACATCAGAATAATGAATGTAATGATACTAAGGGAAATAGTTGAGCATTTTAATCACAGTCTACAATGTAGGCTACATCATATAGAAATAATTTACATATCTGTCTGTTTAAACTACAATGAGGATGTTTCTTATTTCCTCCTCATCCCTCTATTCCTTTCTTTGTGGAAGGTCAAACATTTGTGATGTTTTACATTTAATTGGAAATTATGATTGCAGCCAAGTTTATTTAATAAAAATTGATTGAGGTCAGTAGTAGTAGTTATACTTAAGGGCAGATTGTTTAGGAAACTACTACTAATACTACTAATATCTGTCTTTATCATATTAACCCATTCAATCCGGGAACACATCTGTGTCATTTTAGATTTTAGTTATAACCATTATTTTATACTTTGGCTATTCAGAAATAGCAGATCTACAAGCTCATAGCGCGGCACCAAGTGCCACGCTATGAGCTTGTAGATCAGCTATTTTAAAAAAAATCTTGAACATCTATGCAATCATGTAATTGTGCTGTTTACTTGTTTTTTGCCTAATAAAGTATTCAATCAATCAATCAATCAATCAATCAATCAATCTTGTGAAGAATGGGTCCAATATTTAATTCAGTGAACATGGGATTAAAGAATGGGTCAGAAGCTGTGTTCACTTCTCCCATTGGAATTAATACTCACAACATACTTCTGGTCTCCTAAAGAGGCGGCAACCTTTGTCACACACATACAGAAAGTAAACCAGAGATGTCAGGTCTTGCTTTGTTTATCTTGGCTGAAACCAACACTGAAACACAGAACCAGCGTAGTACATGGATCAGCCACTAGGGAGAACCATTTACTCATAGACAGCTGATGAAGTTTTCATAAGGGTGTCATGTCATGTAAACAGTGGTGGAAAGTAACTGAAAACATGTACTCAAGTACTGTGCTTAAGTACTTAGGTACTTTTACTTTACTGGAGTATTTCCAGTTTTCTATACTATTACTTCAACTCCAATACATCTCAGAGACAACTTTTACCACAATTATTTACTTTGTAGATTTTTTATATTATTAGAAAACATAGCCTACATTACCCAATTCAACCCTATTTAAACTTTAGCTATTTGAAAATAGCAGATCTACAAGCTCACAACACGTTGCGATGTGACACATTGTGAGCTTGTATAGATCTGCTATTTTCAAAAAATGTTAATGCATTTTATGCATAATATGATACCTTGTGAAACGGGTCATTCTGCATAATTACTTTTACTTTTGGAACTTTAAGTATATGTTGATGCAAATACTTTTGCACTTTTACTCAAGTAAATGGTATTACCAGACTTTTAACTACATAAGCAGTATTGATACTTTTACTTAAGTAAACAATCAGAGTACTTTTTTCCACCACTGCATTTAAATATTTTCCTTTCTTTCTCATTGTCTCCCTATTTCGCATCTGCCATACCCATTATCCCTAAACTTCTTTGCCATTTTTTACTATTTGTAAAAACATTTTCAAATAGGTCAACTAGATTGGCTATTTGAACTATTTGAAAATGTTTTTAAAAATAGTAAAAAATGCCAAAGAAGTTTAGGGATAATGGCTAAGGCACTGGCAAAAATAGGGCCCAGTGGATGAACAAGAGTGAAAACCCATTTAAGCAAAACAGAGCAGTGACAACCAAATAAAGGCTGTTAAAAATCAAATACAAAGGGAATATATTGCTCTTCTTCTTTGAGGCTATTTAGTCACTTTGCATTTATACATCATTCAATGCCATTCTTCTGCCTACACATACGTCCTAGTATGAGCGTGAAGGGGATCAACGTCACGTGATGCCTTTGTCTAGCCCGGCAAAAACCAGGATGTGTCTCAAAGAATATGATGATTCTATTTATAGTGGCTCATAGGAATTAGATTACGTGACAACCAGGAATAGTTTGGAAGACCCAGCCTGTGTCTTCTGTGAGGAAGAAGCCCAACAAATCCACGGTGAGGCCTTTAGGAGGGCCATTCAAGCAATTGGAGCCTGCAGTACCACCACGCCCCAATAAGAAACCATCACGCCAGAAGGAAATGTTTGGATCGGTGGGAGTCTGGTGCAACGCTCTGGTCCTGGACCTGGTGAGACGAAGGAGGAGCCCGGCCAGGAGGCCATCCACAGAGTCTAGTCCCTCCACGTCTGGGCTGGGTCACCTGGGCGATGTTGTTGCGAGACCCGAAACACCCGTCGACCCCAAGCTACAACATTGATGATACGTCCCAGGTGCATCCATCCATGTGATGTTTTCTTTATAGGATTATTGGCAGAATTGCTATGACGAAATAAACCCATAAAATGTAACGTGTACGTTCCGTAGTGCAATTCCAATGGTGAAAGCTGTGTTGTTTCACCCGAAAAAGTAAACTCCAGTAAAGTAAAAAATACCTCAAAATTGTATTTAAGTACCGTATTGAGTAAATATACTTAGTTACTTTACAACACTGCCTTGCATAGCAGACTCGCCTCCGTGGAGCGTGTGGGTGGCACAAGTAACTGCAGGGGTTATAAGTGACAGGGACTATCTCCCTCCCTCACTCACTCACTCACTCACTCACTCACTCACTCCTCACTCCTCACTCACTCACTCACTCACTCACTCACTCACTCACTCAACACAAGCCTATATTAAGCTTACAATAGCAATTTTAGTTGATGACCACTATGAAAATGAATGTACTTTTGATCAAACAGTTCTTGATAATGTCAGTCAAATTGGAGTTTTCTAATACAACAATGATATTGACCTTTGATTAAGACAAAGATGATTTTAGACGGTCCACTGCTAATGTCTTCTTCTAGAGAAAACAGTGATACATTACTGAATAAACATCTCTCTCTCTCTCTCTCTCTCTCTCTCTCTCTCTCTCTCTCTCTCTCTCTCTCTCTCTCTCTCTCTCTCTCTCTCTCTCTCTCTCTCTCTCTCTCTCTCTCTCTCTCTCTCTCTCTCTCTCTCTCTCTCTCTCTCTCTCTCTCTCTCTCTCTCTCTCTCTTTGCAAACTGCACAAACCCACACTGCATGCTACAGAGTGTCTGATAGAAATAATGCCACGCACGCACGCACGCACGCGCGCGCGCGCGCGCGCACACACACACACACACACACACACACACACACACACACATTTTAATTAAAACATGTGGACTTATTTAATCTGTCCCTTTTTTATACTTTTTTTGGTGTTGTTTCTTAACATTGAGCAGTTGAGTGTGTTGTGTACCGTTACATAGATCATGAAGCTACAGGAAACCTGTGGTCACTTCTGTCTGCACGGTATTTATCAGAAACTAGATGAATTCCATCAGATAAGAAAAGGTGTAAAACTACAGTGTAGCAGAGGAGAGGTGATGTTGCTGTGTGTGTGTGTGTGTGTGTGTGTGTGTGTGTGTGTGTGTGTGTGTGTGTGTGTGTGTGTGTGTGTGTGTGTGTGTGTGTGTGTGTGTGTGTGTGTGTGTGTGTGTGTGTGTGTGTGTGTGTCTGTGTCTGTCTGTGGGGGGGGGGGGGTGGTGTGTTTTTATTGGTGCACAGTGTGTGAGGTGTCATATGTGATATAAATGTAACAGTGCTGTCTACGTTTAGGACAGTGAAGATACGCACATCTTTAGTCAAATACCTGCAAGAAGAATTTGTGTCATAAAGGTAAAAATGGCTGTGTCTGAGCATTATGAAAACATTGAGCTCCAAGAGGAAGATCACATAAATTACGAGAATGAGACCACGACATATGAACACCTTGATCTCCAAAACATAGATGACGCAATCTATGAAGATCTTCAGACCAAGACCAAGAAGGAGAAAGAGCTACAGAAGTTACTGCAGTCTGGTAAGAGATGTTAGTTACTAAAACAAAAAATCTCCCCAAAAAATAATGATTTTAAAGTTTTTAAACAAGAGGTTGAAAGATTTTAACTGATCTCAATCCCTCCTTTTCTCACTCTCTGTGTGTGTGTGTGTGTGTGTGTGTGTGTGTGTGTGTGTGTGTGTGTGTGTGTGTGTGTGTGCGTGCGTGCGTGCGTGCGTGCGTGTGTCCTCCAGACTTAAGACGGTACAAGCGGGTTGCAGTCGGTGCTGTATTGCTTTGTGCTGTTCTAGCTCTCCTCAGCGTTGCTCTCCCACTCCATCTCTGTAAGTCTTGCATGTATTTTATTACAATGTTTTATACCGTATGTATATATACAGTATAATGATCCAACATACATTGGGCCTCATGCAGCAATAAGTTCCTAATGTTTCCTCTTACATTTCTTTATAAGTGAATTCGTAAGAGAAGTCGAGTCAGATTCATGAAACGTTCTTAAAAGGCAAAATTGTTCGTAACTATGTTCTTGATGATGATGAATCCCAATCCTCGTAACTTGAAGGGGTGTGCCAGTTAATCGCAATTACCATAGGGAGCCGCCCCACCAGGCATGACTGCATAGCTCTGCCTGCAGCCACACGTGTGTGTGATTGCTGCTCACAGAAATCACAGGATATCACACACAGAAATGAAGTTGAGAGAATGAAGTAAAGAATACCTAAACTAAAGTCTAAAGATGGTGGAACACCAGACTCCAAACATAAGAATAAAATAAATAAATCAATAGTTCTGTGGAGGTATTTCTGAAGTGAACAGCACATTATTTAATTTAATTAATGAATGTATTTTATTATTTCTCTCACATTAATCAACATATCACCACTGGACAGCAATGTAAATTTGCTGAAATTAGCTGTTAAAAATTGTATAAATATTTCATGTTCAGGAGTAGCGTTGTAGTGGATATAAAACATTTTAGTACTGAAAGCTGGGTGGATATGGAGGGTATTTAAGGTAGCAGCTGCTTGGTATGTAATGGGGTGGAAATGGGTGCAGTACTTTAGTCCGACAGCGCATTCCTCCGACAGCACCCGCACCCTAACCCTAACCGCACGCGGATGCCACATAGTCGGAGAAAAGGTCTGTCGGATTAACGCATGCCTCCCGGTGGAAATAGGGGTGTGGTGGGTGATGGTGGTGCAAGGAGGGGTGTAGGGGGCTGTGTGGGGTATGGGGATGGGTATGACGGGTGGGTATAGGGGAGCTTTCAGATAGGAAGGGGACGGGAAAATGGGGGTGTGGCGATTGTCGGGGATATGGGGGTGGGGGTATGGGGGGGGCGATGAAGGTGGGGGGGGGGATGAGGGTGGGTTGGGTGGGGGGTTATGGGGTGGGTACGGGGCTTGGGCTTCAACTCAACCGGGTTCCTCGTTTGCTGTGGACCCCTTGGAACTCCCTCAAGGACCCCTGGGGGTCCCCAGACCACACTTTTGAGAACCTTTTTTGCTCTAAAGATATCGTCGGGGTCCAGGACCAACCAGCTAACTCCATTTTCATCTTTTTTTTTATTTTTTATAAATCAACGCTATTGAACACCCTTCACATCTGTGTAAAAAATCTAAACATTTGAACCAATGAAAAGTATTAAAAAGCGCCTCAGACGAATACTCCCAACTCCATTGGATCCTCAAACTGTCCGTCAAAAACAAACAACTCCCCCCTCTCCTCTCCAGTGGTGCTATTTCACAGCATTAGCAGTGCGCGTTGCGCAGTGAACGAGGAGGAACACGTAAACAGACTCCCCGTAGTCTGTTAAATATGCAGTGTACCTGTTTATCAAACTTAGCACTGACGCTAATGTTATGAAAACAAGTAATTATATTTCTAAAATCTATGAAGTGTTTAATGAGGAGAGCATTGTGATAAGAAGAAAGACGTTCATAGCATTTCTGTCGCGCTAGTGTTCTACTACCTCTTTGCAGAAGTTATTGTAATATTTAAAGTCCTGTTTATTGTTGTAGGCCTATATAATAAGTGTCATGAAGCATCAGGGCATTAATTCACACGTTGTTGTGATGCATTGTGAGCTTGGCGATCCATTGTTAGCTTTTGGGAATCTGTACCCTTTTGAAACCTCTCTCTCAGCAGCGAGTGGAGCTACTGTTGTTTGGACACCTAACTCCATTTCAGCTTGATTTCTGCTCGTCTGAAACTTCTAACTCCACTCGCGCTGGGTAAAGTGTTGATTGACCCGCGATTTGGGTAAAGTGTTGATAATATAATGACACATGCAAGTATCTCACAATATATACAGTCACTATACCAACTTTGATGAGGCAGTATTGCTTTGTTTTAAAAATATAAGGTTTTCTTCATTTTCTGAAAAACGTATATTTTGTTTTTTCGTTTCCTGAACAATGAGCATTTTGGAGTTAGCAGTTTCGCGCTGGACAGCAGAAATATGATACAAATATTAATGTAATTTAAATCCCATATTATACAACTGTAGAATTGAAGAAACTTTGAGAATTAATTATTTTTGTCACACTTAAGAACTCAAAGGCCAGCCTAAGAGTGCTCATCAGTGTGCGTAGATTCTGTTCTTACCTGAGAACAAATCACAGCTAAGAAAACATTGGAGTATACCAAAATCTTCTTAAAAACCTCTCAAATGGGTCTAAGAAAAATGTCCTCTTAAGTACCTTAAGTACGGTACTTAAGAGGAAATTTCTTCTTTAAAACGTAGAAGTTTTAAATTGCAATTTGCGATTTGGGTCTGGCACCGCTCCATAGAGAATCCATTTCCTGTTCCAGAAGACATGTGTAACCAATCAGGGCCCAGTATTCGCATATGGGGGACTGTAATTGGTAGTTGGTTGTAGGTCTAACCAATTGCGTCGAGGGCCATTGTTTTGATCCCGCCCCTTGGGAAACAAAACGTCCTCATGGAAGCACCAGACTCATATCCACACAGTGATATAGTCTAGCTACGCCAGGCTAACCTTAAAGACCCTCCATATCCACCCACCAGCTTTCAGTAATAAAATGTTTTATATCCACTACTAACGCTACTACTGAACATGAAATATGGATAACATGGTAATTTCAGCAAATTTACATTGATGTCTAGTGGTGATATGTTGATTAATGTGAGAGAAATATTAAAATACATTCATTAATTAAATAAAATAATTTGCTGTTCACTTCAGAAGTACCTCCACAGAACTATTGATTCATTTATTTTTATGTTTGGAGTCTGGTGTTCAACCATCTTTAGACTTTAGTTTAGGTATTCTTTACTTCATTCTCTCAACTTTATTTCTGTGTGTGTTTTCCTGTGATTTCTGTGTGCAGCAATCACACACAGGTGTGACTGCAGGCAGAGCCATGCAGTCATGCCTTATATGGGGATTGGTGGGGCGGCTACCTATGGTAATTTGGATTAACTGGCACACCCCTTCAAGTTACGAGGACTGGGATTCATCATCATAAGAACATAAGTTACGAACAATTCTGCCATTTAAGAACGCTTCATGAATCTGACTCGACTTCTTTTAGGAATTCACTTAGGAAGAAATGTAGAGGAAACATTAGGAACTTATTGCTGCATGAGGCCCATTGACGCTTCATACATTCATTACTCAAAGCAACCCTGGTGTCCACAAAGTTGAATATGGTGTCCTTAATGTAAAATCATTCCTTAGTTGAAATAGCTTCACTTCACCACTTGAACAGGATCTGTTACCACTGGTGAACTGCATTAGACAGAGTGTATTCAACTCTCATGGTCACATGGTGTTGGTGAGAGGAGGGTTGCCAGTTTGGGTGTGGCCAGAGACAAAGTGCTGAACACCAAGTGTATTTTAAATGATATTGATATCCTTTGATTAATATGACAACATCTAAATTAAGTTAAGTTACATTTCATTGTATCCCCTTGAATAAATTCAAGGCATTTGACCCATCTTAACTATTGGTAGCAGTGGTCAGCCACTAGACAGAACCCAGCCCCATGGCTGGGGCTATAGTGCCTTGCTCAAGGGCAGTGACAGGAGTTCATCCCTAACATACACGTGTTTTGGTGTGGGAGGCATTCATTAGCATGAACTATATGTATTGCTACATTACTACATTTTGAAATATTGTTGTATGTTTCCATACAGATCAGTCCAACATGTTCGGGAGAGACCAATGGAACGACACCCTGACAGAAGAGCGACACAAAAGTCAGATCAGTTTTGAACAGTTAATGACTAGATATAACCACCTGACTGAACAGAAAGAGCAGCTTCAGACCAGGTTTAACCAGCTACAGAACAGAGAAAAACAGTTGACCGAACAGAAAGAGCAGCTACAGACTAGTTTTGACCAGTTACAGAGCAGACACAACCAATTGACTGAACAGAAAGAGCAGCTACAGACTAGTTTTGACCAGTTACAGAGCAGACACAACCAATTGACTGAACAGAAAGAGCAGCTACAGACTAGTTTTGACCAGTTACAGAGCAGACACAACCAATTGACTGAACAGAAAGAGCAGCTACAGACTAGTTTTGACCAGTTACAGAGCAGACACAACCAATTGACTGAACAGAAAGAGCAGCTACAGACTAGTTTTGACCAGTTACAGAACAGACACAACCAACTGACTAAAAAGAAAGATCAGCTACAGACTAGTTTTGACCAGTTACAGAACAGACACAACCAACTGACTAAACAGAAAGATCAGCTACAGACTAGTTTTGACCAGTTACAGAACAGACACAACCAACTGACTAAACAGAAAGAGCAGCTACAGACTAGTTTTGACCAGTTACAGAACAGACACAACCAACTGACTAAACAGAAAGAGCAGCTACAGACTAGTTTTGACCAGCTACAGAACAGACACAACCAATTGACTGAACAGAAAGATGAACTACAGACCTGTTCTGACCAGTTGAAGACCTGCCAAGAACGCTGTGGTCAGTGAGACATCACTGTTTTTATTCATGGTTATATCATGTTCAAAATCTTTCATTCATTTGAGCAAAACAAACAGTACAGTTGCTTATTTATTCTGTTTTTAGAACCTGGATGGCAGAAATTTGGCAGAGGTTGTTATTTCATCTCTACTTGGACGAAAACCTGGGAGGAGAGCAGACAGTGGTGTATAGACAGACAATCAGACCTGATTGTCATAAAGAGCAAAGAAAAACAGGTAGTGTGTGTGTGTGTGTGTGTGTGTGTGTGTGTGTGTGTGTGTGTGTGTGTGTGTGTGTGTGTGTGTGTGTGTGTGTGTGTGTGTGTGTGTGTGTGTGTGTGTGTGTGTGTGTGTGTGTGTGCGTGCGTGCGTGCGTGTGTGCGTGGTACTCTACTGTCCAAATGTTCCCATAAGTATAGTAGAATGTGATAAATAGACATTTTCCTGATCCTCACAAGAGGAATGATTGTTTTATGGTTTCAAAAAAGATGTTTAAGGTTAGGTTTAAGATTCAGATTGGGGTTAGGATAAGGATTAGACATTAAGAGGTTACGTTAGGTTTAGGGGTTAGGATTAGAGTTATGCCTGATCTGCACTTAGTTGCATCTGGTTGTCGCACACCGAAAATATACGATCTACCAGCTCACAACACGTCGCATCGTGACCCGTTGTTTTTTATTTGCTTCAAGGTTAAGTTTAATAATGGCAAAAGGGTAAAAATGGCATTTATGACTTTGCCTTGTCTTTGAGTGTGTGCATGTGTGCATGCGTGTGTGTTGTACAGTGTGTACATCAGTAACCATCATATTTTCTGTCCAGGACTTTGTTGAACGTGCAAACAAGAGAGTGTGGCTGGGTCTAACAGACAGATACAGACAAGGATCTTTCCAGTGGGTAGATGGAACACGACTGACCACACCAACGTAAGACTGATCATCTTCATTCTACCTTTGTTCTTCTCTTGTTCATTTCAGCGAACATTTTAAGTACATTTCAATGTTTTTGTATAACATTCAAACCTACAACACTGTCACTAAGACATTATGTCTAGTTCACTATTTGTATAACTCTAATAATTCTAATATAGAATATAATTTTAGTTCATGATAAAGAAAAGAATCGGGGTGAAGAATCATCAATGTAAAGGTATTGTAATGTTCCTACTTCTCCAGGTACTGGTATCCTGGTCAGCCTCGTGGTGAAGCCCGGTACCCTAATGCAGTAGAAGACTGTGTTGAGTATTATGATGGGTCTCAGGCTCTCTCTCCTGACAGAGGATGGAACGTCATCACGTGTTCTGGGCATGCCACCTACTGGATCTGTGAAAGAGTTGTGGGCTGAAATCATCATGTTCACCATGTATCAGTTAGCTGGTGTGTTGGTACAGCTATGATGGCTGTGTTTACATGTGGTACTTTGTGTGTTTGCTTTAGTTTATCTTGCCTTGCAGTTCTACCCAATATACACTGTAGACATTACATTACAATTTATATTCATGTTCATTATTCAGTTAAAGGGGAGCCTATAGAATGTGAATAACAATCTAACAGCCATGTATTCTATTTTTTAGCGGCTCTATACCTGACTTTGTCCGTGTGCGTACGTCAACGTTCTGATTGGTCAGGTGCGTCAACAAAGTGATTGGTCAAGCTTCACGTGACACGTGGCTATAAACACATTATAAACACATATCGATGACGAAATGTATCAAAGGCGCCGCTACCTTCACACAGGGTGTGATTTTTACCATACCATGTGTCATGTAGATTAAAGGTAGGGTACTGTAAGTGATATTTTTGGGTTAAAACAAAAAGTATTTTGTTAAAAGGTTAAAGCACTATATTCTGATAGTAATCATTGCTATAGAGTGTTTGTTCAGTAACAGGAGTCTCCATGTCTCTCCAGCTCTTTAATAAACAGAAAATACATTTTCCGGCAGGTGTCAAAATCTCAGCCAATCAGGAGAAAGTACCCATTTTTAAGCTTCATTTGTATAGTGTTCCAGTTCCATTTTTCCCGCTCATTTCTTAGTGTCATCACTTCCAATTTCACTTGTTTAATCTACATCCTGATTGAGTTCTCTATCCTGATTGGATAAAATTGGAAATGAAACTGAAACTGAAACGAAAATGCATTTTCTGTTTTATACAGAGCTGGAGAGACAAGGAGACTCCTTTTACTGAACAAACACTCTATAGCAATGACTACTATCAGAATATAGAGCTATTTAACACTTATTTTAACCAAATAAAATCACTTACCCAACCTTTAATAACGTGCATTGTATTAAGAGTGCAGGAGAAGTTATGCATCTATTTCTCACCATATCACCATTTATAGGAACTTTATTTATTTTTAATTTTTACTTTGGAAACCGCTAGAATTAAGTAAAACACATAATAAATGTCTTATAAACATCAATAACGTGTAGGTATGTAGCAGTAAGTAAAGTGGCAGAATTGTATTTTAGCAACTCTATTGTATGAAACACAATTATAGGACATTATTTTCTGGCTGCATGTGTAAAATATAATAAAGGAAAGTATTACTATAGCATATACCATCAAGCCTACTCTTTAAACCTGAATTTAAAGCCCATAGTGCGGCACCAAGTGCCACGCTATGGGCTTGTAGATCTGCTATTTAAAAAACAATCTTGAACATTTGTGCAAATCTTTGAATGTATATACATAATTTTTTCAAGCGAACAAAATAATTTGAGATGGGGATCGGCGGCCAAATATATATCATTTTGGGGGTCTTTGACATGAAAAAGTTTGAGAACAAGTTAACTGATATAGCAACGTATGTTTTTCAGAAAACTGTGTAGACGACATTTGTAGATGCGTTCCCGGATTGAATGGGTTAAAAGGCTGTATAAAATGCTAAAGACTTAAAAGGATTACTGTACTGAAGAGGCACTGCAGCTCACAAAGCTTGATATATGAAATATAAAAAGGCTAAACATGTAGAACTGCTACCAGAAGGCAGTTCCAGGTCCAGACGACACAGTGATTCTCAAACCTTTTAATCTCAAAGACCCCCAGTTTGGTGTGCATTAGTCCAAGGATCCTATAACTCTCAGACTTAAAGGGATAGTTCACCCAAAACATTTATTTTTTTCTATGGATTAGTCACCCCATGTAGACTTCATGGATTTTTTTATTTTATTTTTTTGCATTGCCAAAAAATTGATGACCAGTGGACCGGTAGACAGTGGTTCCGGTAGGAGACACAAAAGAGACTCTTTGTGTCTCCTAACGGAACCGCTGGTCATCAAATTATTGGCTTAGGAATGCGACAAAAACAAACAAATATCCATGAATTCAAGTCTCCATGAGGTGACTAATTGATAGGAAAAAAATGCATTTTGGGGGTGAACTATCCCTTTAAAGACCAGTAAAGGTCAAATTGGGTCACTCGGGTGGCGCAGTGGTAAAGTCCCTGCCCACCACCACGGAGGTTGTGGGTTCAGATATACAGTGGTGCATCCGGCTTTAATGGGCGTCTATGCGGGAAGCCGAGCGGGAAGGAGGGTGATATTGGTCATTGAACGTTACACCTACAGGCTGGGGGCGGAGCCTGTCAGCAGGGAGGGTTGGGCGGGAGGAGTAGGACGAAGGCAGAGCCCCTACGTCCTCCCGGTAGGGCCTCCTCTCTGACAGGCAGTGGTGTAAAAAGTACTCAAATGTTTTACTTAAGTAAAAGTATCAATACCGCAATATAGAAAAAGTCCTGTATTCAAAATTTACTTGGGTAAGAGTACAAAAGTATTAGAATCAAAATGTACTTAAAGCACCAAGAGTAGAAAGTACTCATTATGCAGTATGTCCCATTTCACAAGTTTTCAAATGTATACAAATCTTGGTGTCGCATCGCGACGCATTGTGAGCTTGTTGATCGGCTATTTTCAAATGGCCGAAATGTATATAGGGCTGAAGTGGGTAATGTACAGTATGTTTTGTAATAATAATCAAAAGTAACTAGTAACTAAAGTTTTCAAATAATTGTAGTGGAGTAAAAGTGCAATATTTGCCTCTGAAATGTAGTGGAGTAGAAGTAAAAGTATTGGATTGGAAATACTCAAGTAAAGTACAAACACCTCAAAATTGTACTCAAGTAGAGTAAACAAGTAAATGTTACTTTCCACCACTGCTGGCAGGTGAGTCTGTATAGGATACAACAGCAGTGACAACACAGAAATGTGCATAACGACTAAATTGGGCAGAAAAGGGGTCTAAAAAACAATTGGCTCTAAATTAAAAAGGGTCAATTTGGTTCCTTATACTATCATCATCCTCCCGTTCAAGGATCCTACATTGAGAACCACTCAAATCATGTAACACAGAGGTTCTCAAACCATACTGGTCAGGGTCGATTCTGCCAAAAAAAAAGCATGCATTATACCTCAACCGTATAATGAACCGTATGTTTCCAATTACAAATGTGCAGAAACACCTTTCCATTGCTTTCAAACTATGTTGATGAGACACAATCAGCAGGTATAACAGCACTGTCAATGTTTTATATTTTTGTATATACATTCCTATCCAAGGCTACTAATGTACAGTATATATATATATATATATTCCTATCCAAGGCTACTATTATACAGTATATGATTTCATCTTTTTTTTTTAATTCAAACTTTGAAATTGTACTAAATCAAGTCTGGGTTCGGCAAAAGATTTCCCCCATAAAACGGGGTTGTGGTATAAAAAGGTTTTAAAAGGTTTGCGAACCCATAACAAAAATGTGGGTCACAACATTGGAAGCAATGAAGAGAAAAGTTTGTAGGCACGAGTTGTTATGATGAACAGATCAAATCCCTTTATGATGAGGTACAAGTATAGGGAGGGGAGATTTGTATTACTAAATCAAGAACCAAGAAGAATCAAGAATATATGTCTCTATAGCAGGTGTTAATGTCTTTCTACTTAATGGGTATGCACGAATGAAGACAACCCTGAGTTTATGAAAAATAACTTTCTATTCTGTTAACATGAAGGAAATATTACTGATGAGAGGTGAGAGGTGATCAGTTGTACATTTTCAGTGAAAGATGACAAGGGCCCTCCGTACAAGACATCAATATCTAGAATGAGCTGCACATTGAAAAACATTATTATAAAACTTGATATAGATGTGCACTGTAGAGACATTTAAACCACTGTAGAGATTATACTTCTATTTCTACCTGCATGAATGTTAATCTCACATGTATTTCCCTTTTTCTCCAAAAACAAAAGTCAACAGAATATATGTTGAGCTTTACTCTCTGATCATGGACCCTTGTTAGCAATATGGGAATTGTAGCAGTACGCTACCCCCACCTTGTGGCGGTTAAATCCTTCACTACTGGATGAAATAGAGAGAGTTTAGGACACACATGGCCCAGGGGGCAGACCCCATGATACTGACCATGATACTGGCATGATACTGACCATGATACATGATACTGATGATACTGACCATGATACTGACCATAATACTGACATGATACTGACATGATACTAACATGATACTTACCATGATACTTACCATGATACTGTCATGATACTGACCATGATACTGACATGATACTGACATGATACTTACCATGATACTGACCATGATACTGATCATGATACTGACCATGATACTGACCATGATACTAGCCTGATACTGACCATGATACTGACATGATACTGACCATGATACTGACATGATACTGAACATGATACTGACCATGATACTGATCATGATACTGACCATGATACTGACCATGATACTAGCCTGATACTGACCATGATACTGACATGATACTGACCATGATACTGACATGATACTGAACATGATACTGACATGATCGACTGTCAGAAAGTCATCAAGTAGGTCAATCAGAAATGGAGCGGGAGTTATTGAACAATATCCAACATAGCAGCTCTGATAGATTGCTTAGGGCTGCTTTTGCAGCCAAAAGTCAGGCGGGCTGACCGGTTCTAGCCTGGTAAACCCTCCCTCCGGAAATCTCATTTCCATTTGATTTATGGAAATGAGATTTCCGGAGGGAGGGTTTACCAGGCTAGACCGGTTCAGGACAGACCCTGAACCGGTGCCAGGAGTCTGGGTGAAGGGGGAGCACCTTGACTGCAAATGTGATGTCGGCTTTGGCAAGCCAGGCACCGCGACTAGCTAGGCAGATGAGGGCGGTTGCGTGGTCTACGGTTGAGTATTGGAGGGAAAAATCTGAATTGTGGATGAGCCTCATCAACAGCCTGTTGATACTTGGGATCGGCTAAATATGATGAGCTATTTAGCTTTGAAAGAATCGTATCAAGTTGCATTGGAAATCTTTCTCAAAAAAACAAACAGGGAAAACAAAAAAACAAAAACAAAAGAGTTTAATATGTAACACAGTTGTAAAACTTGTAGTGCGGGGTCCCTGCTTCATCAAGTGACACGCTAATCGGTCCAGCTGTGTCCAAAGTACTATATGCTGTACAAAGACAGATAGACAGACGGACAGTGGTAAAAACTTAATCTCCACCTCCATGCCTTTTGGCCTGGTGGACATAATTATTGGCTATTCAAGCCTTTTCTGTAATGGCCAAGGATGATAAAAAGGCATACCAAAATACGGGGTGTTTTTTCTTTTCTTTTCTTTTCTTTTTTACCATTGTTAGTTTCAATTAATAATTCTTATAATTTGTATTTTATTAATGCAGTTTTGTTTGTTTTTATTTTATACTAGGTTTCATTATATATTGTTAATGTTATTTTACTTTTATTTCTTTATTTTTAGGCTTTCGGGCTTTTTCTGAGCCTTTATTGATACCGACAGTGGAGATGGACAAAAAACGGAGAATGGGGAGAGGAATGACATGCGGCAAATGGTCCGCCCAGCCCGGGAGTCTAAACGGGTACTAGCTGTCAGGCATTAGAGACTATCTGGTACGTGTCCTAAACACTCATCTATTGCAGTGGTTCTTTACCAGTGGTCCGGGGACCACCAGTGGTCCTTGGGGGGGTACCAGGGGCCCAGGGGGTCACCAGCTATATTAGTTAACATAGCTTCACAATAATTTTAACCACTTAGCTTTGGCTATTCAAAAATAGCAGATCTACAAGCTCATTGCGCAGCACCGAGTGCTGCACTATGAGCTTGTAGATCTGCTATTTTTGAAAAATCGTGAAAATGTGTACATATCTTTGAATATATATATATATATATTTAAAGCGATCATTTTCTGAGAAATCGTGAAAATGTGTACATATCTTTGAATATATATTTATATATTTAAAGCGATCATTTTTTGCTCAAATCTTTACTTCTGGGGGTCCCTGGCACAAAACATTTTCAGATAGGTATATCAATTTAAGGGTCCTTGGCATGAAAAAGGTTGAAAACCACTCATCTATTGGGCACCCCATTCTTCATAAATTTTTCAAATTAAACTTCAGGTTTATTGTCAGATTGTATACAGGTGTAATATTGGTAAAATTATTAGAACAAACGGCCACGACTTCCAGTTCAAAAAATAATAATAAGCAAAAGGAAAATGTTTAAAATAACCGCTAACTATCAAAAATACATAAGATGTGTAAATAAGTCGATTTTCCTATGATAGTCCTATGTTGCGCTGATAAGAGCAATGGTCACCGAAGTATGGCCATTTGAAGTGTTAAACACTGCTATAACACTGCTGCCAAGCAGTGATGCACTTGCGGCACCCAGGTCCACAGTCATACCTGTGCGACCTTGTGTTTGGGAGGTAGGGGCCTACGACCACTTCCTGGTAAAGCCGGAAGTGAACAGATCCACTTCCGGGTTGCACCATTGAACTCCACACCCCTCAGGGAGTGTGTCGGTAAAGTTTCAAGGCAATCCGAAAAAACGTAAGTGGTCATTTTTGTCTGTGCGACCACCCACAAAATGTGGAGCCTGTAGCATACTGGGAACTGGAGTTATGGCTGTTTAACCCCCAGCTAATAGAAAAGCAGAGGGGCAGGGCTTCAGCAATTACAGCCCGACCCATGGTGTGCCCTTGGTGTGGCTATTCTGATGGCAGACCTCTGACCACTGTTGATGCAAAGTTTAATATCGGATACAATAGAATAAAGGCATACAACCTCAGTCTGCAAGTAAATGGGATGAAAGTTTGGTAACTTGTGTTTGGTCTATCATAACTCACTAGTTACTGTATACAAGTAGCATTTTATCTTATATCACTGGAAAGCCATTTCCTATTAAAATTAAATCCTATTTGTAATGCATGCATTTTTGGGATGAGCAGCACTGCCGATTATATGGGTGGGTCTCATTATCCGTGCTCGACAGGACAACCAACTAACAAACCAAGTAACAAGTTATAAAAAAGGACATAATTTGGCTTATTTATTGAAAAAACAGTCAGAAGCCTCAGTAGTCTGACAGTACCATACGCAGCCACAATAGCCTCACACCTCCTTCCTCATGCTCACACCTCCTTCCTCATGCAAGTCACCAGCCTGGTCACGCATTGCTGTATTCCTCAACCAGGATGTGTCGCAGGCCGCCTAATGTTTGTTACTCTAGCTGCTGGAGTCTAGAACGTACAGTATAGCTGAGCGAGCTGAGTGCTCAAGTGGGTTGAGGTCCGGGCTGTTGGCAGGTCATTCCATCCTCTCTACTCTCACATTCTGGAGTTAGTCTGCGATAACCGTGGCTCTGTGGGGGCGAGCGCTGTCATCTTGGAGGATGGAGTTAGGTCCCGGACTGCTGAATCTCATCCCGGTATCTTAGAGCAAATTGCCATCGATAGTTACACAACCTTGTTGTAATCTGCAGTGATGCAGATTAGCCTACGCCCCACACCATAATACAGCCCCCACCAAAAGCTGTCACTCGATCAATGCAGTCAACAGCATAACGTTCTCAACATTGTCGCCATACCTTTGACCATGCCATCCAACCTCTGCAGACAAAACCTGGGCTCATTACTTGGATTGGATTGTCTATTTGTGAAACATTGATGAGTCTAGCACCTTCTCAGAAATGTCACCGCTCATGTGATTGCAGCTATTTTTAAGAAAAGCTTTGATTGCAAGCAGCTGTTACTGGTGTCCGTCTCCACATTTGAACTGACCATGTTTGAGTTGGGTCGATCAGCCGCAGTACAGTGATTTTTTTATATTTCCTAGCTGGTGCCAAAATATGACCAAGTTTAAATTGTAGGGGATCTCAATGTTGGTGGCTGAAGGCTTCTAAAATGTTATTTGTGTTTAATCTTGTGTGGCATGAAACTGACCTCACACATGATCATGGATTACATATGTTATTGTGTTTTACCCTATTATGTATTTGTATTTATTTAATTGTTGGTGTACAGCACTTTGGTTCAACACCGTTGTTTTAAAGGTGCTCTATAAATGAAGTGGGTTGGATGCGATGTTCGGGTCCCATCAGCAACATCGGCAGCAACTTGATATCAACAACCATGGGTGCTGTGAAAAGACGTTTTAACATTTTCGGTCTGTCCTGGGTGAGGTCCAGGAGTCCATTCTTCTTAGCCAAATCTTCATTTTTGCCAGCTAGTCCCCGTCTCTCCTTCTCAAATGTGTCCTCCTCCATTGACCAATAAAGTGTCATTGGATCTCCGTTCTGCCTGCGGTGAGTGTCCACTTGGTTCTGTATTTTAGAAATTTCAGTCGCCATTCTTCTCCCATGGTCCTCAGTTCTTCCTGATCGAGGCCCAGTTGGTTCTGGAGCTGCCCGTTATTCTTAGCTAAAGCCTCATTTTCTCCAACTAATCCCTGTCTCTCTTTCAGCCATTTTTGCTCCTCCAATAAAAAGCCAGCATTGTTGTGTCTCAGTTTTTCCTTGATGACCTCCAGTAACTTCTGGAGTTGTCGAGTCTTCTTGGCCAAAGCCCCCTTCTCTCCGGCAAGTACCTGTCTCTCCTTCCCCCAGTTCTCCTCCATCGCCCAGTGAGCATCTTTGGTTTTCATGGTGTCCAGCTCTTCCTGGGTGAGGTCCAGTTGCTTCTGGAGTTGCACGTTCTTCTTATCCAAAGCCTCCTTTTCTTCAGCTAATCTCTGTCTCTCCTGCCCCCGTTTCTCCTCCTCCGTTGACCATTGAGCGTCTTTGGTTCTCAGTTCCTCCTGGGTGAGGTCCAGTTGCTCTTGGAGGCACAGATTCTTCTCAACCGAAGCCTCCTTTTCTTCCGCTAGTCCCTGTCTTTCGTGTTTCCATTTCTCCTCCTCCGTTGCCCAGTGAGCGCCTTTGGTTTTCATGGTTTCCAGCTCTTCCTGGGTGAGGTCCAGTTGCTTCTGGAGTTGCACATTCTTCTTATCCAAAGCCTCCTTTTCTTCAGCTAATCTTTGTCTCTCCTGCCCCCGTTTTTCCTCCTCCGTTGACCAATGAGCGTCTTTGGTTCTCAGTTCCTCCTGGGTGAGGTCCAGTTGCTCTTGGAGGCACAGATTCTTCTCAACCGAAGCCTCCTTTTCTTCCGCTAGTCCCTGTCTTTCGTGCTTCCATTTCTCCTCCTCTGTTGCCCAGTGAGCGCTTTTGGTTCTCATGGTTCCCAGTTCTACCTGGGTCAGGTCCATTTGCTCCTGGAGTTGCGCATTCTTCTTATCCAAAGCCTCCTTTTCTCCAGCCAGTAACTGTCTCTCCTGCCCCCATTTCTCCTCCTGAGTAAACCAATGAGAATCCTTGGTTCTCAGTTCTTCCTGGGTCAGGTCCAGTTGCTGAAGGAGTTGCATGTTCTTCTTAGATAAAGCATCCTTTTCACCAGATATTCCCTGTAGCTCCTGCCCCCATTTCTCCTCCTCGATAAACCAATGAGCATCTTTGGTTCTCAGTTCGACCTTAGTGAGATCCAGTTGGCTCTGCAGTTGCCCATTCTGCTTAACCAAAGCCTCATTTTCTCCCGCTAGTCCCCGTCTCTCCTTCCCCCATCTTTCCTTCTCCATGCTATATGCCAGGCACCAACGATTCTCTTTTGTCCCCATTTGTTCCCGGATGAGGTCAACTTGGTTCCGTAGTTGCACATTCTTCTCGGCCAAAGCCTCTATTTCTCCCTGCATCATCTCCTTTCCCAACGTGTCCTCCTCCGTTAACGAAGGAGAACCCTTGGTCCTCAATTCTTCTAGGGTGATGTCCACTTGGTTTTGGAGCTGTCCGTTCTCCTTAGCCATAGCCTCCTTTTCTCCGGCCAGTCCCTGTCTCTCCTTACCCCATTGCTCCTCCTCCATTAACCAACGAGCGTCTTTGGTTTGCAGCTCTTCCTGCAGTTGGCCGTTCATCTCAACCAAAGCCTGCTTTTCTCCAGCCAATTGCTGTCTCTCCTTCTCCCAGTTCTCCACCTCCATTGTCCGGTGAGTGTCTTTGGTTCTCATGGCTCCCAGCTCTTCCTGGATGAGGTCCAGTTGTTTCTGGAGTTGCACGTTCTTCTTAACCAAAGTCTCCCTTTCTCCCGCTAGTTCCTGTTTCTCCTCCTCCAATATGTCCTCCCCCTTTGAGCAATGGGCACATTTGGTTTCCAATTCTTCCTGAGTTATGTTCAGTTGTTTCTGGAGTTGGCCAAGCTGCTTAACCAAAGCATCCTTTTCTCCGGCTAGTCCCTGTCTCTCCTTCCCCCATTTCTCTTCCTCCATAAACCAAAGAGACATTTTGGTTCGGTGTTCTCCCTCCATAACGTTAATCATTTGCTCTGCAGAGGCCAACTCTTCTCTCAGTTTTTGCTTTTCAAACTTATCTTCGACCATTTTGGTATTCTTCTCGTTCCAACTCTGCTCCTGTGCGAACGTGTTGTCCCCGTGGCGGTCAAATGGCATCTGTAGGCTGCCATTTGACCATTTAGACATCTGCACTAGATTTGAAAGGTGCACGTCTTGCCTGTTGTCCTCTACTCTCATTGTTTGAACACCCTGCAACATACTTTCTGCACCGCAAACTCAAACTCTCTAACTGAAGTATTTCCACTACGCCAAAACACAGAAAGTATTACCCATCAAATACACATTATGAACATTATTAGGAATTTCAGATATATAGAGTGCTATTATGAACTGTTGTTGGAAATAACTGTTGTTAAACGCTGATATTGTGTGGGCATGACGTCTACACATATGTAGCACAAACCTTTGCCCAAATACGGACTTCTGAGCAGCCTACAGTTTGATGGCAGAAATAGAAAGGTGCACTCAATGGAATGCTTATTATTACTAGATGTCAGGGCCGCTTCGCGCCCCTCATATCTAGGCCCGATCCGAGGTTGGTCCAGACAGCACTGGCCTAGTCACTCTGCACACACGTCATGCGAAGTCCGGCCCCTCTGGCCTAACCTCTAGTCCCAACCTCCCAACCTTGGTCATGTGATAAGGAGGTCCACCCGCTTCGAACGTTATCATCCGATACAATCGCAGTTATCATCTCTTATCAGGACGATCGTTTCGTCCTAGTAGGGGCATGCTCTGCCGACTGGGTGGCTCAGTCGGCAGTTATCATGGATTCTTTCGGTTGATAATGGCCTTTTCTACACAGTTTGGCCCTACCACCGTTTTAAATCATTCAGTAGGTTCTTATCATCCCATCTATTCCTTTGATCAGACACGTCACGTGACTTGTCAATGTATCATAAGCGAAATGAAACTACATGGCTGCCAATACTTTTATTCTCAGTTGAATATGCAATATTTTACGATATTGTCGGCATTATAATGTGTTTTAATAATATTTCCAGCGTGAAATGTGTATTTTAACTCCGCAATCTTCAGTAAATATAGTATGATGAACGACACATATTCTCCAGACAGGCTATTTATTATTATTATTATTATTAATATTATTATTATTATTATTATGTGAGCCATCCACTGTACAGACAGAGACGACATGCAAGCCTGAAATTCAACAATGTATTATTAATAATGTGAAAGCAAACCAATCACGTTCAGACGGTCGTCATGGATTAACTTCAACATAGTGTCTGCACTCTCTCTCTCTTTTGGTCCTTACATCTACATAAACGTTAAAATTCAAATATAAAGTCCTGAATTTATGGCCACGGATGTTGAAATTGTGTACGGCATCTCAGAAATACCTGTATCTTCCGTATTGTTCAATAAAAAGCATTTTAATCCGATTGGCAGCCATTTTCTCTGTATACTTTCAACCACGTGACCCTATCGGTTGTGAGGTGTACTGCACTCTGATACATTATAACTCTATGAGAAAATGGCCACCGATCGGATTAAAATGCTTTTCATTGAACAATACGGAAGATATGGGTTGCTTCTGAGGGCCCGCACATAATTGCAACATTTGTGGCCATGGGGTCAGCACTTATATTTGAAATCTGAACGTTTATGTAGATGTACTGCCAAAGGGAGAAAGTGCAAACACAAACAACATATATATATATACACACAAACAATATATACAAATTGTACTATATAATGTACAGTCCGCCCCCGACGATAATATGCGCCTTCCAGGGTCACTCATAGACATTCATAGAATTCCTCAAAAGGCACCTGCGCCTTCTTAGACATTCCATTGATAATACATTGGACTGACACAACGTGAGCTAAGAGACGTGGTTTAAATGCAACATAACACACATCACCACCCAAACAAACCTGGAAATATTCTGTGCATTTTCATATTTTGTTGATCATTTTTCGATAAGTGTTTGTTGAGAACGAGAGATTTGTTTAACTTTTCCAACCCCGTGACGTCACGTCAGATTACTTCCGCATTCCGCGTGTTCGTACTGATGTCTCTGTCAGTGTCAATAAAGATCTGACAAAACAAATGTTTTATGATCGATCTATCTATCTACATAAACGTTCAAATGTTTTAAAAAGGTGCTGACCCTATGGCCACGGATGTTACAATTATGTGCGGGCCCTTAAAAGCACCCGTATATTCCGTATTGTTCAATAAAAAGCATTTTAATCTGATTGGTGGCCATTTTATCAGAGAGTTGTAATGTTGCATGAGTGCAGTACACCTTTCAACCCATAGGGTCACGTGAAAACATATGGAGAAAATGGCCAGCAATTGGATTAAAAGGCTTTTTATTGAACATTACAAAAGATAGAGGTACTTTTGAGAACCCATACATGATTTTAACATCTGTGGCCATGAGTTAATAATTCTATATTTGAAGTGTGAAGATTTATGTAGATGTACAGACTGTAAATGCAGAAGTGCAAACACCAGGTTAAAGTTTCGCCATGACTGCCATAATGTATTATGGTTTCCTAGTGCTCCAGCATATACTGCCACCGGACATAAACATTAAAACATTAAAACAGATCAAATTATTAAAATCTTTTTTTTATTGTTTTTTAACACCCTCCCTCACCAATTGGATGACGCTGAGTCGAATCGTGGGTTACATCAATAGTCTACAATTTTTCAATTAGAAGTTATAGATTTTTGAAATATAAAGTTAAGCTTTTTTCACATTTTTCAAAAATATTTTTTTTTAAATTAAAAAACACTTTTTCAGACTCAGAAAAGGACGTTGAATTGAATGGGATAGGTCTCGATTTTTTTAACTTTTGGGAAAGTGGTTTAAACAAGCGTTAAATTGTCATAAACGTGAGGCTTTTTTCACAAAAATATTTTTATTATTTTTCTATTTTTCTGACCCTTCCAACCGTTTACTGACATGATTTTGAGTCGAATGGTAGGTTACATCAATAGTCTAGAATTGTTTAATAAGAAGTTATCGATTTTTGAAATAGTTCAAGGTTTAGCTTTTCTCACATTTTTTTTAAATATTTTTTTTTAATATTAAAAAACACCTTTTCGGACTCAGAAAAGGACGCTGAATCGAATGGGATAGGTCTCGATTTTTGTAAACTTTGGGAAAGTGGTTTTGTCAAACATTGATTTGTACGTGCGATATCGAGCACCTATTCTGTGATAAATCAATGGAGATATTTTTTAAAAATCTGAAACTTCTCTCCATCCATGTTGAGAGTAAGCCGGATATATTGGAACCAATCCTGATTTTTTCTGACACTGATAAGTTCAAAAGTTCACCGAAAAGACTGCAAAGGTCGACGCGGCCGAAACAATTGCATTTTTTTTATATCTCAAATACGATAAGGACTTAGAGTCCAATGTTTGGATATGTTTTTCAACTTGCCAAGACGCACGCGTGGATGTCTTGTTTGTCCCTAACCGTCATTTTTACCAATTTCTCTCAGTATGGGTGAACGTTCTACGACTCCATGTACCTTATGTCATTGTCAGAAGCAAACGTTAGAAGTGTCGTAGCGGGACAAACAAGACATCCACGCGTGCGTCTTGGCGAGCTGTACAACATATCCGAACGACGGATTCTAAAAACTTATCGTTAAGGAGATATGTTGTGTTATTTTGCGAAATAAGTTGAGATTAGTCCCCAGCCATTTAAGGAGAACGGTAAGGCCGTGTGCGAGGAGAGTTATACGAGCACGTTCGGGGTGGCGCGCTGATGCGTATACTGGTGTCCGATTTTGTTTTTACTATTTTTGAACAGTTTTTCGCTATTATCTCAGCCACTAGGGGGCGAAAACACAATCGGACAATGGATTATTTATCAGCTCTTCAACGCGAACGCGCCAATATAAGTTTCCTCTCACACGGACATGTGGTTGCGAAAGCTAGGGTTACGTGCTTTGTTGATTAACTTGGCCACTAGGGGGCGAGAACACGATCGGACAATGGATTATTTATCAGCTCTTCAGCACGAACGCGCCAATATAAATTTCCTCTCACACAGACATGTGGTTCTGAAAATTAGGGTTACGGTCCTTCTAGAATAACTTGGCCACTAGGGGGCGCCGAATCGGATAATGGATTATTTATCAGCTCTTCAGCTCGAACGCGCCAATATAACTTTCCTCACACATGTTATTATTATTATTATTATTATTACCCTTATTATTATTATTATTATTATTATTATTATTATTATTATTATTATTATTATTCCAGTGTGTTACTGCTCTATACATTACATTATTATTCCAGTGTGTTACTGCTCTACATTAATATATTATTATTATTATTAATATTACCCTTATTATTTCAGTGTGTTACTGCTCTATAATTACATTATTATTATTATGATTATTATTACCCTTATTATTATTATTATTATTGGAATACAATACACACGGGGTACCTTAAATATTATAAAATGCATTACAAAAGCGATATCAGCGTTGCATCATTTCGTTTAAAGTACTGAGAATTGGGAAATACTCCAGTAAAGTAAAAATACCTCAAAATCGTACTTAAGTAGAGTACTTGAGTAAATGTACTTAGTTACTTTAAAGCCCTATAGAACCACAAACAGCAATTATTTGATCTGTTTGAATGTTTATGTCCAGATACGGTGGCAGTGCTGGAGCACTAGGAAACCATAATACATTATGGCAGTCATGGCGAAACTTTAACCTGGTGTTTGCACTTCTCCATTTACAGCCTGTACATCTACATAAACCTTCACACTTCAAATATAAAATTATTAACTCATGGCCACAGATGTTAAAATCATGTATGGGTTCTCAAAAGTACCTCTATATTTTGTAATGTTCAATAAAAAACCTTTTAATCCAATTGCTGGCCATTTTCTCCATATGTTTTCACGTGACCCTATGGGTTGAAAGGTGTACTGCACTCATGCAACATTACAACTCTCTGATAAAATGGCCACCAATCAGATTAAAATGCTTTTTATTAAACAATACGGAATATACGGGTGCTTTTAAGGGCCCGCACATAATTGTAACATCCGTGGCCATAGGGTCAGCACCTTTTTAAAACATTTGAACGTTTATGTAGATAGATAGATCGATCATAAAACATTTGTTTTGTCAGATCTTTATTGACACTGACAGAGACATCAGTACGAACACGCGGAATGCGGAAGTAATCTGACGTGACGTCACGGGGTTGGAAAAGTTAAACAAATCTCTCGTTCTCAACAAACACTTATCGAAAAATGATCAACAAAATATGAAAATGCACATAATATTTCCAGGTTTGTTTGGGTGGTGATGTGTGTTATGTTGCATTTAAACCACGTCTCTTAGCTCACGTTGTGTCAGTCCAATGTATTATCAATGGAATGTCTAAGAAGGCGCAGGTTGCCTTTTGAGGAATTCTATGAATGTCTATGAGTGACCCTGGAAGGCGCATATTATCGTCGGGGGCGGACTATACATTATATAGTACAGTTTGTATATTATAAGTGGAAGATACATGTACGTGTGTGTGTGTGTGTGTGTGTGTGTGTGTGTGTGTGTGTGTGTGTGTGTGTGTGTGTGTGTGTGTGTGTGTGTGTGTGTGTGTGTGTGTGTGTGTGTGTGTGTGTGTGTGTGTGTGTGTGTGTGTGTGTGTGTATATATATATATGTTGTTTGTGTTTGCACTTTCTCCCTTTTTGGCAGTACATCTACATAAACGTTCAGATTTCAAATATAAGTGCTGACCCCATGGCCACAAATGTTGCAATTATGTTCGGGCCCTCAGAAGCAACCCATATCTTCCGTATTGTTCAATAAAAAGCATTTTAATCCGATCGGTGGCCATTTTCTCATAGAGTTATAATGTATCAGAGTGCAGTACACCTCACAACCGATAGGGTCACGTGGTTGAAAGTATACAGAGAAAATGGCTGCCAATCGGATTAAAATGCTTTTTATTGAACAATACGGAAGATACAGGTATTTCTGAGATGCCGTACACAATTTCAACATCCGTGGCCATAAATTCAGGACTTTATATTTGAATTTTAACGTTTATGTAGATGTAAGGACCAAAAGAGAGAGAGAGTGCAGACACTATGTTGAAGTTAATCCATGACGACCGTCTGAACGCGATTGGTTTGCTTTCACATTATTAATAATACGTTGTTGAATTTCAGGCTTGCATGTCGTGTCTGTCTGTACAGTGGATGGCTCACATAATAATAATAATATTAATAATAATAATAATAATAAGGGTAATAATAATAATAATAATAAATAGCCTGTCTGGAGAATATGTGTCGTTCATCATACTATATTTACTGAAGATTGCGGAGTTAAAATACACATTTCACGCTGGAAATATTATTAAAACACATTATAATGCCGACAATATCGTAAAATATTGCATATTCAACTGAGAATAAAGGTATTGGCAGCCATGTAGTTTCATTTCGCTTATGATACATTGATTGACATGTCACGTGACGTGTCTGATCAAAGGAATAGATGGGATGATAAGAACCTACTGAATGATTTAAAACGGTGGTAGGGCCAAACTGTGTAGAAAAGGCCATTATCAACCGAAAGAATCCATGATAACTGCCGACTGAGCCACCCAGTCGGCAGAGCATGCCCCTACTAGGACGAAACGATCGTCCTGATAAGAGATGATAACTGCGATTGTATCGGATGATAACGTTCGAAGCGGGTGGGAGGTCAGACTTCCTGTATCTGGTTGCTATGGCAACCTGCCAGATCAGGCTGAGGGTCTGATAGGCAAATCGGAAAAGCAATCAAGCCGAGAGTCTGATCACTGATCGAGGTGGGGTGAGGAGCCTAAAACATAGCCAGAGCTCTGATCAACAGTCTGTGGCGTGTCTTGGAGGCATGTGGAGTGATCCTGTGCTTGCGACCGCGGACAAACTTTCGGAGCTTTTGTCAATGATATAGTAGTAAGAATATTATTATTATTACTACTATTACTGAGGGACCGCACAAGTCGAGAACCATGTAAATCAGGAACAAGGCAAGTTCGGAATAGCCTGGTAAATCATCCGTCAATCACAGGGCTCCGGTGATTTCTGCAAAACGCCCACCCAGCGCTTGGGGCCAGACCCGTCTGCAGAAGACACATGATAATGTGAATTAACCCGACTGGTTTACCAGGCTAAGTTGGGAATGCATGCCCCTCTCGGGTATGCAATACCCAGCCCGTTGTACCTGTTGTCAAGAGAACTCGCTATACCCGTTGTTAGAGTACCCAGTGCGGTATCCATTATTACCACTGTAATCAGAAACTGCTGTCGTGGTGATGACATACTGTACATGGTCATAGATGGATGGATTTCTATTGTACACCTTGCCTCAATAGAGTTAAAAAAAATCACACCCTGTGTGAAGGTAGCGGCACCTTTGATACATTTTGTCATCGATATGTGTTTATAATGTGTTTATAATGTGTTTATAGCCATGTTTATAGCCATGTGTCACGTGAAGCTTGACCAATCACTTTGTTGACGCACCTGACCAATCAGAACGCTGACGCACACGGACAAAGTCAGGTATAGAGCGGCTACATAGAGGTATATAATATAACTAGAGGGCGGATTGCCCCGCCCCCAGCTATCATTTCAATGAATGTGCTCACTGGCGTTTTGAAGCACCCGGAAGCCTGCCAGAAGTAGAATTATTGAGTCGTTTTTGGACACACCATAGAGTTATGAGCATGCGCACTAGTGTCCTTTTTGCGTTCTACGGCAGCCCGTGTGTCAAGGATTGAACGCGAGATATTTATTAAATACACTCGAGATGCCTATTTATATGTAAATGCATATGTAGTTATGTATAATATATTTATATATTTATATCTATATATATAAATATATCTCGGTATGTTTTGCTCGTGCATGTATTTCTCCCCGCTTGCAGTTCCAGCTTTGGCCACTGGGATGGCGGCTTCAATGTTTCTCAGCAACTCTGGGGGCTTGAGCGGCTAGCGCCGCTAATAATAGAGAGGACACCGGAAATCCCCTCCCATCCACTTGCATTGAGCTGCTCACCCAACGCATGGGCCGAAATCACCCCTTCTTTCGGGTTGGAAAATGTGATGGGCGAGGCCTATTTGGGGCCACTGTGACACGTTTTGCGTCACAGAGGTGACGCGTTTTGCGTCACAGAGGTGTGCAGCCCTGTGCGCAAGCTCGTGAGTCGAGCCCATTGGTCGAAACCGTTTTCGCTCGTTCATGTACAGTGGCCCCAGCCGTTTTAAGCTGCAGTACCTAGTATGAATGGCCAGCATGTCCAATGCGCTTCAATGCAACCATTGGGTTCTGGGGGCTTGGTTGCCTCTTACATTGGCCGAAGTGGCATTACGTGATGCTAAGCTCAGCCAATCAGTGAAGATGATCGGTCAGGTTTGTGGTGCCCCCTGTGGGTGCGGAAGTGGAATAGCTTTTGGCTCTGTATTGTTTAGAGGCCCCTCAGTGTGTGATAAGAATTTGGGCCATAATAACAGATTAATCAGGGAATGATTTGTAGCATTCTTTTGCAAAGCAGGTCCCTCCCACCAAATTTGAAAGCCAACATCTTGTTAGGCGGAAATGGTACCTGATACCATGGTACAAATACCTAAAAATTGTACTTATGTACAGTACTTAAGTAAATGTACTTAGTCACTTTCCACCACAGATTTTTGACAACAAATCCCCAGATTAAAAGAAAAAAAGGGGGGGGGGTAGGTGTCCTCTACTGCAGTGGTTCTCAAACTTTTCAGGCCGCGACCCCCAAAATAATCATATTATTTGAACTTGGGACCCCCCACCCTGACAAGCACTTATACTTTTAGGAGTTGAGCCATTACATGTAGTTTGACTCGGTTCCACAGATAGATATTGTGCAAATAGCCAATCTACATGCTCACGACGCCTCGCAAGCATTGTTTTTTTGTGCCTCTTTCATAGGTAGTAGGCTAATATGTAACAATATGGCCTTTTTTGTAGATTACTTTTGCTGCAGTAATGTTTTTTTCTCTCTCTCTCTCTTCATTTATCAAAAAGGCATTGAAAGTCCTTAAATTGTAACTTTAGAAATGTGCAGATACCCTGTAAACACTTGGTAGGTTGTTGGTTTGTTTACTGTTGAGTGAAAAAACGATGTTGCACATTAAGCAAATCATCTAAATAAATAAATTAATAATAAGAAGAAAGGGACTCCCCCCCTGTGGGAACCACTGCTCTATTGTGTAGCTAAGGGCAAGAATGGAACCCAGGATATTAAGTGAGGTTACAAGGATGACATAAATATATTTACCGTAGTACCTCGTTTAAACAGCAGGTGGTAGACTATGACCGCCTCAGTTTTCAGTTTTCTTCTATGGCCACTTGACTCCTTGATTCATCCAACTCCAAACCACACACGGAAGCAGCAAAAAGACAGCACACCCACCAACACAAACCCTTGAACTGATCTTCATAGAGCTGTTTTGGGTGTTTTTGCTCATTCAAGTGTGTAAAAATGCATCAAATGGATCTGTAAGGGTTCCTTTGTAGGTATCAAGAAGACTCACCTGAAAACCAACTCACCTCAGAGGTAGGAATACTCACCTCGGAAGACTCACCTCAGAGGTAGGAATACTCACCCCCAAGATTTTCGGGGGGTAGGAACACTCACCCCATGACCTGAGAACACTCACCTCGGAAGACTCACCTCAGAGGTAGGAATACTCACCCCAATGTTTAAAAAAAAGGTAAAAAGGTAGATCTACCGGCTTGTGAGCTATGATGTTTAATCCATATCTGGATTACTCCATATCTGGATTAAATTCTTTCTTTGAAGGTATAGAATTAATAAAGTGCTTTAAATAGTGCTTTAAATACAAGGTAGATTTCATCAGAAAAGGTAAAAAGGTAGATCTACCGGCTTGTGAGCTTTCCATTTTCACAGAATGCTTTCATAATGTGAGCTTTCCATTTTCCCAGAATGCTTTCATAATGATGTTTAATTACATTTAGCTAATTAAAGTGCTTTAAATACAAGGTAGATTTCATCAGAAAAGAAGGTAGATTTCATCAGAAAAGTGAACAAGGAATGCAAATAGCAAATAGCATGGTCATTTGCTATGTGTCTCCAGCTCCACACCTTGCCCCATCCACCTATTAGATATCAAACAATGAATCATTAAGTGGGATATTAGTGTTAAGTGGTCAACCCCCCTCCTCCCCTTCACTCCTGTGCCGCCCCCCAGGGGTCCGCGGACCCCACTTTGAGAACCGTGGCATTACACCATTGAGTTTTTCTGGGTGAGTTTTCCTACCCCCGGGGGGAGTATTCCTACCCCTGAGGTGAGTGTTCCGAGGTGAGTGTTCTCAGGTCCTGAGGTGAGTTTACCCACCCCCCGGGGTGACTGTTCCTACCCCCGAGGTGAGTATTCCTTTTTCAGTTGAGGTGAGTTTGTCTTGAGGTGAGTCTTCTTGTATTCCATTTGTACCCTCTTTGAGTTAAATTAACACCGGTAAATTTGTCGCTGGAGGGGTTCTGTGTACATTTTATCTGTTTTATGTCCAAGCAAAGAAAATGAGCCATGATCTGCATTTTAGCCAACTAACTGTATTCAGCTGCTCGGCCGGGATGGAAGAAAACACACGGTGGGAAATCCTGTTTGGCCTCAACAATACATTTGAGAGCTGCATTAAGAAACTTGGGAGATGAATTAACACTTCCGTTGCTGTAGCAGCGTTTTAGTGCTCCGAGCTGGATCGACCCCGTTCTCCTCTCAGCAGAGCAGACCAGGAGGTTGCCTCGCGTGGGGGGAGATAGATATATATTATGTATTTATTTCACTGATAAGATAGGCTTAGAAATCAGGAATCACTGCTTTAATTTTGTTTTCTAATAAATATTCATAAGGCCAACAATGTATGCTTTTATTTTAAGATCTTCTTTTTTATTTCCACCTTGAAATTGCACTATAAATAAAGTGTGGGGTCGCCCAAAAATGTCCAGTCGTGGCATAAAACAGTTTGAGAAAAGTTTGAGGTGTAGACGCTGGAGAGAGAGAGAGAGAGAGAGAGAGAGAGGGAGAGAGAGAGAGAGAGGTAGAGGGAGAGGGAGAGAGAGAGAGAGAGAGAGAGAGAGAGAGAGAGAGAGAGAGAGAGAGAGAGAGAGAGAGAGAGAGAGAGAGAGAGAGAGAGAGAGAGAGAGAGTGCAGATACACTGTACACTTGTACTGTATGTTGCAATGTTGTTTTTTTTACTGTTGAGTGAGAAAACAATGTTGCACATTGAGCTAATCATCACACCGGGGTTGGGTGTTTACACCTTTCTATGGTGGTTGACCATCTAGTGACAAGCAGACGAAAACCCACCAAGGGTCTCCTAGCCGAAGGCTCTTAGATCAAGTGCACAATTCATTAAAATTCTGCATGATGGGTTACACTTTATATTATAAAACTTTACATGTTTCCCCCCTCTATCTTAATCCCTTTCTCTGAAATGGCCCCTGGGCATCAGCCTGTGTGTGTGTGTGTGTGTGTGTGTGTGTGTGTGTGTGTGTGTGTGTGTGTGTGTGTGTGTGTGTGTGTGTGTGTGTGTGTGTGTGTGTGTGTGTGTGTGTGTGTGTGTGTGTGTGTGTGTGTGTGTGTGTGCGTGCGCGTGCGTGTGCGTGCGCGCGTGTTCAGCCAGTTCAGCAGCCAGGGTCCATTGCCGGCATGGTAGGTCATCACCTTTTGATGCCATCTCTTGGATCCCCCGATGTGGGACTTCATCTTTCTTTGGTGTTTCGCCCTGGTAGGCATGGTTACATGCCTTAACCCTTAACCTCACAAAAAATATGCCTAGACCTAACCTTAACCCTAACACTAACCCATAACCTCACAAACACTATGTCTAACCCTAACCTTAACCCTAACCCCACAAACACTATGCCTAACCATAACCCTTACCCAGTGGTGTAAAGTAACTAAGTACATTTACTCAAGTACTATACTTAAGTACACTTTTGAGGTACTTTTACTTTACTGGAGTATAATTGTCTATACTTTTACTTCTACTCCACTATACATCTCAGAGTCAAATATTGTACTTTTACTCCACTACAAGTATTTGAAAACTTTAGTTACTAGTTACTTTACAGATATAAATTATTACTTTATAAAACCTACATTAACCACTTTAGCCCTATTCTATACCTAGGCTATTTGAAAATAGCAGATCTACAAGCTCGCAACACGTTGTGAGCTGGTAGATCTGCTATTTTCAAACATTTTAGTACTTTTACTTTTGGTACTTTAAGTACATTTTGATATTTATTTCTATAAATCGTAGAGAAAATGTGTACCCCCACACACCCACCCACAGTCCTATCACCTTGTGTTCTCAATGTCGTGTCATATGTAAAATAATTCAAGGTGTACTGTAGAGCATGATATATTCTGTACCAGCATCATGAAAAGCTTTCATGACGTTCAGTTTTACCACACATTAAAAGTCTTTGTCATGGTCCTTCAAACGCGTATAGAAAGTTTTAACAAAAAAATCCACTCCGCGTGTGTGTGTGTGTGTGTGTGTGTGTGTGTGTGTGTGTGTGTGTGTGTGTGTGTGTGTGTGTGTGTGTGTGTGTGTTTAGTTCTGCACCGACTGTCAGTAAGAAGAGAAAATACATGAACTCCAAAATAAAATCTGCCATGGACTAGTCATCATGGGGAGTTCCTCAAAACCTAACCTCAAAAAGCATTCAGTACACATGTGCATTAATACAGAAACAACATGCCGCACGCACGCGCAAACACACACACACACACACACACACACACACACACACACACACACACACACACACACACACACACACACGTGTGTGTGTGTGTGTGTGTGTGTGCGCACACCTTGATGAGTTCAATTCATCTTCATTCTACTCCCCAACTGTGAACAACACAAGGTCAGACAGAGTTTGATCGTTTGATAGTCTCTCTCTCTCTCTCTCTCTCTCTCTCTCTCTCTCTCTCTCTCTCTCTCTCTCAATTTTTCTATTTCAAAATGCTTTATTGGCATGATGAAATATGTTTTAAATTGCCAAAGCATACACATAACATGAATCAATCAAGTAAATAAAAGACATCCTAACAATAAGTGAATAACAAGCATTATGTCAGATGTACAATCTTTTCCGAATTGTAAAGACTAATTATAAAATATGTTATATGTTTTTATGTTTTGAAACAATCATATCTCTTGTGACCAGGAATATTGTCCTGCCTATGTATATTTCTCATACTTGTAGGGCCATTTTGTCCACGAGCACGCACGCACGCACGCACGCACGCACGCGCGCGCAAGCACACTCACGCGCACACAGAGAAAGCTATTAATAGTTGACCTTTCCGCGTTTAGGGCTTGTTGATGATGGGTGACCTCGGGGCGGTATGTCACACCTCCATCCCTCTCTCCATCTCTCTCTTACTCAGCCCCTCAGTCCATCACTCCATCCTCATTTCCATCACTCTGTCTGATATGTTCTCTTCATCGTCTCTGTCTGTCTGTCTGTCTGTCTGTCTGTCTGTATGAGCTGTATGAGCTGTCAATGTTTCTCTCTGTCCGTCTGTCAGTTTGTCCGTCTGTCTCTCTTATTCTTTCCCCCGTCTCACTCAGTGGTGTAGTCTACAGTATGTCAGCGGTTTCAAGCCTTTTCATGTCAAGGGCACCCAAAATGATATGTATTTGGCTGCGGTGCCGCGCTATGAGCTTTTATATCTTCTATGTTTGAATAGCCAAAGTATAAAATATGGTTAAAGTGGTTAAAATGATTGTGACGCCATATTAACTAGTTTTGCTGGTCCCCAGGGACCCCACCTTGAGAACCAGCGGTCTCAAAGTGTGATATGCAGTCATATGTTATTTGTCCACTACAAAATGAGCCTTAATACACCATGTCCAAATATTGATACTACGTCCATTTGCGTACGCCTTAAAACAGAGCAAACTCCCCCTCCTCTCTCACACTGTCATTCAACACATCGCGCGCTGTCGGGCAGAAACCTCTTACGTTTTTTAGGTGTTTTTCCGTGAGTTAGCGCTCTACTTGATCATACTCCAGTGTCACACAAAAGCATCAAAAGTTGCAGATCTGGAAGCTCGAAATCTTCGGCGCTAAGCGGCGAGTTTTGAGCTTGTAGATCTGCTACTTTTGCTATTTTTGAATTTGAATCCTGAAAAGTGAACAGTTTTGGACATATGAGGTCTCCATCCGACGGCGACGATATAAACCACACGTTGCTGATGTAGACGTTTAACACATTAAGACCTGAGGCGATTCTTAAAAATGTTTTCTAAATCCTAACAGATTTTTGAAAAAAATAACAAATAAATAGCAGATCTACAAGCTCATAGCGCGGCACTCGGTGCCGCGCTATGAGCTTGTATATCTGCTATTTTTGAATAGCCAAAGAAATCTAAAGTGACACAGATGCGTTCCAGGTCTTAATGGGTTCAAACTGGTTTAGATTATGGGAAATGAATGAAGCTTTCAAAAGTGAATATCATTATTATAAATGAAAAAAATCCAACCATTGAATTACAGTATGTCTAGTCATATCAGTGTTTATTTCACAGTGTTATCACTGGTAACATCCACTCCCAGTGAACTTGAACATGAAACCTATAGTGTCTCTATTCTGGGGATGTCATAATAAAGGCAAACATTCAGCGAAAATGGGCACTCATCTGTTTACAAGCTCATAACGCGTTGTGACGCATTGTGAGCTCTATAGGCTATTTCTGTCAAAGAGATGGTGTAGGGGAAAAGGAGGGGACCAATTACAGACCCCAGTTAACAAAAAAATGTAGTGTTTAAGTTAATCTCACCTCTTTGCTTTACTTTCTTTCTTTCTTCCTTTCTTTCTTTTTTTTCATTTATTTCCCTACTTAATAGCAAGTCTCTCTTTCTATCAGCTCAGTCTTTCCACCCAGAGGTCAATGAACGATGGAAGAATCCGGTTTACTCTCTGTGAATAGAATAAAAACGATCTCCTTCCCTCCATCACTTGCTTCCTTCCTCTGTTATCCTCTTTGCTTCATCTCTCTCTCTCTCTCTCTCTCGCTCTCTCTCTCTCTCTCTCTCATTCTCTCTCTCTCTGCATGTGTTTTTGAGATCATATGAAGGAAGGCTGCTATCTTTGAAAAGGTCAACGCTTGCTCACGGGCCACCCAGCTAAAACAACAACGACACACACACACACACACACACACACACACACACACACACACACACACACACACACACACACACACACACACACACACACACACACACACACACACACACACACACACCCTCATCAAGTTTTGTCTCATTCATCCCTCCATCTTTCTCCTCTTTCCTTCTCACATTCTCTTCCTCTCCTTCCATCTCTATTCATCCCTTTTCTCATCAAAGTCTCTCTCTCTCTCCTTCTCTCTCTCTCTCTCTCTCTCTCTCTCTCTCTCTCTCTCTCTCTCTCTCTCTCTCTCTCTCTCTCTCTCTCTCCCTCTCTCTCTCTCTCTCTCTGCCAAGTTCCGCTCGGCCTGTTCAGAAAAAACACAGACCTAAATTAGTATCAATCTGAATAGTTTGAACATGTGTGTGTGAGAGTGTGTGTGTGTGTGTGTGTGTGTGTGTGTGTGTGTGTGTGTGTGTGTGTGTGTGTGTGTGTGTGTGTGTGTGTGTGTGTGTGTGTGTGTGTGTGTGTTTGTGTATTTCTCATTCTATTCCCATGGGAGGAATGAACCCTTAGCAGACACACACACACACACACACACACGCACACGCACACGCACACGCACACGCACACGCACACGCACACACACACACACACACACCGAGGCCCTCCCACCCCCTCAATGTGAACAGACACAAATAGCCTTTTCCCTTCAGTCCAGTTGTCTTATGAAACCACTGTATATGGACCATTCTACCGAATTGGTTGAAATTGCAGTCCCACAATGAAAACATTATTTTAAAAAACAATTAAGTAGTCAGACCTTACATGTGTACTAATATCATCTTATGATCTAGTTCAGTGGTTCTCAACCTTTTCAGGCCGCGACCCCCGGAAATAATCATATTTGGACTGGGGACCCCCCCCACAATAATCATATTTGAACTGGGGACCCCCCACAATAATCATATTTAAACTGGGGACCCCCCACCCTGACAAGCACTTGGAATTGTAGGAGTTGAGGCATTACATTTAGTTTGACTCGGTTCCACAGATAAATATTGTGAAAATAGCAGATCTACAAGCTCACAACACCGCACAAAGCGAGGCGTTGTGAGCTTGTAGATAGGCTTTTTCGAAAAAGTTTGCCTCTGTCTTTATTCTATATTCTTTGACAATTTGGCGAATAATATGTTTGACTAGTTTATATAGTTTGTTGATTACTTTTGATGTAATAATGGTGTTTTTATTTTCTTTCTTACTTTGTTTGGTATTAACAAGGTCTTTAAAGTCCTTAAATTGTCACTTCACTGACACCTGGGACCTGGGACCCCCCCCCCCCCCCCCCCCCCCCCCCCCGCCTAAAAAATAAATAATCATGTGGGGAACCACTGCCCTAGGAAGCAGGGAGGGGTGGGGCTATTTAACTCCTCTAGTTGTCGCCCCTCCCCCTCTCTCACACCCCTACCAGCAAACACAAATGTTTGTGGCCCAGACAGTGTGTTTGTGTGTAAAAACAAACAGTCTTATAGTGAAATAAACAACTTATAATGTAACATTACTCTACATGGGCGTTAAGTTCTCAGTGTTTTAGCTGGCTGGTGAAACAAGCTGCTACTAAAACACACTGTGGAAACATCTCCATCCATCCAGACCAGACAGGTGAGTTCTCTACTGTGTGTTAGCTACTTAGCTTAGCTAATTAACTGCCCAGCATTAAGGATTTGATGACATTGCGTGTAATTTCACTTTCATTTGACTTGGTAAAAAGCAGCAACTGGTCAGGATGAAGCATTGTTGTGTGAATATGAGCTGGTTGTATTAGCCCTGAAACATGACCGTCATATCCAGTCATGGATGAACTTCGACCTGGTGTTTGCACTTTCTCTATTATGGTCCATACATCTACATAAACGATCAGATTTCAAATATAACGTGCTTATCTCATGGCCATGGATGTTATAATTATGTCAGGGTCCTCAAGAAGTACAGTATATTCCGTATTGTTCAATTAAAAGTTTTTAAATCCAATCGGTGGCCATTTTTTCCGTCTTTTTGCCATGTGCTTCAAACTATGCCACCCTATCGGTTGGGAGGTGTATTGCAGTCTGCTACATTATAACTCTATGAGGAAAATGGCCACCGATCGGATTGAAATGCTTTGTATTGAACAATACGGAAGATACGGGTACTTCTGAAAACCCGTACATTATTATAACATCCGTGGCCATGAGGTCAGCACTTTATATTAGAAATATGAACGTTTATGTAGATGTACGGGTTGTAAATAGAGAAAGTGCAAACACCATGTTGATGTTAATCCATGATGGTTGTGATACTGCTGACACAGTCCATGTAGGCCTAGTCAGTGGTGTAAAGTAACTAAGTACATGTACTCAAGTACTGTACTTGAGGACAATTTTCAGGAACTTCAAAAATAGCAGATCTACAAGCTCACGAGGTGAGCACGGTCTGAGCTATTTTCACACTATTTCTATTTGTTTACAATTTGAAAACTTTAAAAGAGACATTTCTGCATTATGAGTACCTTTTACTTTGGTACTTTGAGTATATTTTTGATGCCAATACTTTTGTACTTTGACTCAAGTGTGTTTTAATACAGTGCTTTTACTTGTATTTCTACATTGTGGTATTGATACTTTTGCTTAAAACATGCAAGTACCTTTTCCATCACTGGAAGTTGGAGTTTGTCTGTTTAGTTGTAGATGGAGGTTGAGTGAACAGTAGATGAAATGTCTATTGAAAAGTATCCATATGTTCTGAGTATTTTTAACTACTTTGTTAGTGCTGTGGTTTGTCATGTTTAGAGGTAGTGAGGAAGACAGCAGTGCTGGCAGTGATGATGAGTTACATTTTTTTTAACTTAAGTACAAGTATCAATACTGCAATATAGAATATATATATGTACAAAAGTATTGGCATTAAAATGTACTTAAAGTACCAAAAGTAAAGTACTCATTGTGCAGAATGTCCCATTTCAAGTTCTCACAATCTCTTGAAAGATCTACAAGCTCACAATGCATAGCGATGCGACTCATTGTGAGCTTGTAGATCGGCTATTTTCAAATGGCCGAAATGTATATAGGGCTGAAGTTGTATGTATGTTTTGTAATAATTCAATTAAAGCTAAAGTATTTTCTTTTTTGTCAATATATCATCTTCTTTTAGAAGCAATTGAAAATACAAATAATGTTGAGTACTTTGTTGACGCCCCCTAGTGGCCAAGTTGAATATTTGTCAGCTCTCCATGATGATCAGAAGCCTAAGACGTAATGCCACTTTAGTTAATCCACTTGAACCCCCAGCATCCTGGGGGGAACGTTGGCATGAATAGCCGATCTACAAGCTCACAATGCACGCAACGTGTAGTGAGCTTTTTTTTGGCGAATCGATTTGTGTAGAGTGAAAGAAGAGCATACCAAATGTGCAGCCGGGAATGAGAAATCAAGGCAAAAGTTACTAAAGGGCTGAGCCATGTAGAATGAATGGACTGCCTTCACTAGAACGCTCCTGCTCAGGAGCACAGATTTCCGCCAATCTCTGCCAGGCCAGGTTGTCTACCCCAGGGCCCACAAACTTTGGAAGTCAGTCAGTCATAGCCACTTGGAATGAGATTTTTTCTTTTACTTTTCAAAGAATGTTAATTAATCTTAAGGAATAATCAGAAAATGACAGTTGATAAAACCCAAAGTTTCTATTGTAACGCTGGGGTACTATTACACATGTGTGTGTCCTGTTGCTTTGATTGAGGGAGGTGTCACTGATTTGGGGGTTGGCTACACGTGTGCCGGGGAGGTAAAAGAGTTAAAGGAGAATTTTGGACTAAGGTTTTCTTACCGTTTCTATGATGTTATGATATCTTAGGATGAATGGTACAGTAGAAAAATAATTTGTAAACTTTGTTGAGGTGTGAATTTAAAGTAGTTTTAAATCTATGTGTGTGTTCCTGGTCAAATAGGTTCCTGCACGGCGTGCAAGACGCCGCTGGAAGGCTCAACCAGAGGATGCCCGTAGAGATGGAGAATCTCTCTCTATCCATGGATTTGTCTGCATGGGGAGGATTCCTCCGCGCTGATGGCCTGGGTCTTCGGTGGTTCTGAGACAGTTTTTAAGTTGCTTGATTCAGTATTTAGATATTTGATATTCATTTAATCAGACACGCCCCCTTCCTATACAAACCCATTGTGACTTCAAACTCCATTTTAACCATGTTAGATTCATCAGAAACACCCGTCCTTGGTTCTGGTGACTGATATTGACCTTCTAGTGTGTGAGTAGACTGGGTTTTTGCAATAAGTTTTTTCATTTATTTCTTTTTTTTAACCGTTTTATTCATTTACTCCAAAAGATTTTGTAAATAAATAAAAAAAGTAATTGAAAAAACACGGTCCCACACATTAGAAGGTTCACATCAGTCACCAGAACCAAGGACGGGTGTTTTCAATGAATGTAACATGGTTACAATGGAGTTTGAAGTTAACGATGGGTTTGTATAGGAAGGGGGCGTGTCTGATACAATGTATATCATCAAATATCTAAATACTGAATCAAGCAATTTAAAGTGTCTGGGGTGAATCACAAAAGCAGAGTGGACGTTAAAATGAACTCAAACAAGTTTGTAAGTGAAATATCCCTTTACGGTTATTTGTCATGTGCAATTTACAAAATACATCATCATTTTGGGGGTCCTTCACATGGAAAAGTTAGGATTTAGAAAACATTTTTAGATATGTATTTGGCCATGGACCCCCATCTCAGAATGTTTTGTTCCAGACACCCCCAGAAGCATAGATTTGAGTTACAGATGTTAAAAAACATGTATATATTCAAAGATTTGAACACATTTTCAAGATTAAAAAAAAATAGCAGATCTACAAGCTCATAGCGCTTGTATATCTGCTATTTTTGAATAGCCAAATAAATCTTACAATGACACAGATGCGTTCCCGGTCTTAAAGGGTAATAGTTCACCCCCAAAATAACTCATTTGATGACCTGAATTTGATGGCAGCGGTTCCGGTAGGAGACACAAAGAGTCTCCTTTGTTTCTCCTACAGGAACCGCTGCCTACCAGTCCGCTGGTCATCAAATTATTGTCTTAGGAATGAGACAAAAGCTAAAAGATATCCATGAATTGAAGTCTCCATGGGGTGACTAATTGATAGAAAAAAAGTATTTTTTTTGGGTGAACTATCCCTTTAATGGATTAATGTGCTGCCTGCTATTGCCACTGAGCATGCTGTGCAGGCTATAGGGCTGTGTCACCGTTATGTGTCACTGCTATGCTGTGTAGGACAGGCTATAGGGCTGTGTCACCGTTATCTGTCACTGCTATGCTGTGTGGTACAGGCTATAGGGCTGTGTCACCGTTATGTGTCACTGCTATGCTGTGTAGGACAGGCTATAGGGCTGTGTCACCGTTATGTGTCACTGCTATGCTGTGTAGGACAGGCTATAGGGCTGTGTCACCGTTATGTGTCACTGCTATGCTGTGTAGGACAGGCTATAGGGCTGTGTCACCGTTATGTGTCACTGCTATGCTGTGTAGGACAGGCTATAGGGCTGTGTCACTGCTATGCTGTGTAGGGCAGGCTATAGGGCTGTGTCACTGCTATGCTGTGTAGGACAGGCTATAGGGCTGTGTCACCGTTATGTGTCACTGCTATGCTGTGTAGGGCAGGCTATAGAGCTGTGTCACCGTTATGTGTCACTGCTATGCTGTGTAGGGCAGGCTATAGGGCTGTGTCACCGTTGCAAAACTTACGTTGACGATTGGTTGTCATACAAGTAATTTTAACCATGAATTGTGTTTTTGACATAGAACATATGAATACAATGCCTTTCAGGCACACTGTGTATGAGGATACAGTATACGTATACTAGGCTGTGTATGAGGATACAGTATACGTATACTAGGCTGTGTATGCAGTATACGTATACTAGGCTGTGTATGAGGATACAGTATACGTATACTAGGCTGTGTATGAGGATACAGTATACGTATACTAGGCTGTGTATGAGGATACAGTATACGTATACTAGGCTGTGTATGAGGATACAGTATACGTATACTAGGCTGTGTATGAGGATACAGTATACGTATACTAGGCTGTGTATGAGGATACAGTATACGTATACTAGGCTGTGTATGAGGATACAGTATACGTATACTAGGCTGTGTATGAGGATACAGTATACGTATACTAGGCTGTGTATGAGGATACAGTATACGTATCCTATATGTGGCTCTCGGTCACTTGAGTAAATCTTTGTTTCTTTGTTTCTTTCAGATACTCCAGAATACATCCTGGCAGAGGTTCTTCACCCTCCTGTGAAACTACCCAGCCTGCACCCTCCTGTGACTCGTCTAAGCCTGCCTCCGCCACTGTCTACACGAGTCTTTCGAAGAGCCGTTGTCTACAAAGTCTTTCGAAGAGGAGTTTCTGTCTACAAAGTCTTTTGAAGAGCCGCTGTCTACAAAGTCTTTCGAAGAACCGCTGTCTACAAAGTCTTTCGAAGAGCCGCTGTCTACAAAGTCTTTTGAAGATCCGCTGTCTACAAAGTCTTTCTAAGAGGAGCCGCTGTCTACAAAGTCTTTCGAAGATCCGCTGTCTACAAAGTCTTTCTAAGAGGAGCCGCTGTCTACAAAGTCTTTCGAAGATCCGCTGTCTACAAAGTCTTTCTAAGAGGAATACAAAGTCTTTCGAAGATCCGCTGTCTACAAAGTCTTTCTAAGAGGAATACAAAGTCTTTCGAAGATCCGCTGTCTACAGAGTGGTGGTCTCCACTGGTGGAATTATTTGTACAAAGACCTTGGCCCGCCGGGGGTTTCCTCTGAAGACGCCTCAGGGTAGGAACCTCTTTAGGGCTGTCACGATTATGATGTTTAACTTCAATGCTTGATTAATTGTCGCTCAAATAATTGCGTCGTAGTAACATTTTGAATAAAACTTTTGTCTGAATTTGTGAACAAAAGCCGAACTACAATCTCAAAACGCATCACGTCGTGATGCGTTTTGAGCGTGTAGTTTGGCTATTTCGACGATTATAACTATTATCCCCAAAATAGTATTGCGATTATCTCAAATACTTGCGATTATGTTATAATTGTGACGGTCCTAATTACTAACCCTAACCTGCTGCTTTTTTTTCAGGTTTTTAGACATAGGCCTCTGTAAATCCGGGCCCCTACCTGGTCATTTGAAAAGGTCCAAAAGACCTGGTCATTTGAAAGGTCACTTTTTGGTAGGTCCCAAAGGTGACCTTTTTTGGGTGTAAAGTCGGGGTGGGGGGAACTATGTAGTTCACACTAATCACATAATCTAAGTTTTTCATTTAAAAGTTTAATTTCTTGCCCAAAGAAGAACAAGAAAGAAGAACAAGAATCACATGAAGCTGCTATATTTTAATGAAGATGATCTGCGTTTTTCCATTTAAAAGTGTTTCAATTCAATTTTAATTTCTTGCCCGAAGAAGAACAAGATCAAGATCAAGAACATCATGTCGATGTGTCCCAGCATACCTGAACTGAGTCAACAAGATGTACATTTTTAATGATAAATCTCTAAGCAATGGAGCAAGTATTTTTTATTTCTCACCCACCTTTGGAGTTACATCATCGCAAGGTAACTATACAATCCAATAGCTATACAAGTGATCAGCAGTCTGCTCAAGCATACTGTGCTGTCTAGCAGGACCCACTTCTTCATGTATGTTTTGAAGTGTCTAACCCCAGTACGCAGTCTGTTCAGCTAGGTCAATTTCCGGCATCGCAGATCTCCCTCCTTTGATGCCGTCTCCTGGGTCCCAGATGTAGCGGTGACAACGTCTGGGCCCATGCAGAAGACTCCCCACTCCTGCTTCCAGGATGCCTCCAGCCATGCCTTTGTAGACAGGTCCTCAGGGATGGAACTGAGCATCTCTTGTTGAATGTGCGGCGGGACTCGAGTCAATTTGGAGATAATGCTGTCATAGTGTTGTCATGGAGGATATGCCAATCATGTTTCTGGGCTTTCCTTGGGGCCAGGATGCGAGGGTAGCAGCCTCTCGTTGGAGGCCGGTTGAGGCAATTCCTGCTAGGATTGGTAAGTAGAACATAGGGTTGGGATTCAGGCAACCAGTTATAATCCGGAGAACATTGTTAATGGCAGCATCAACGTTTTTGGCATGTGGGCTTCTACACCAGGCTGAGGCACAGTGTTTGGCTGCAGCGAAGACCAGGGCTTGCCTGGGGATTCGTAGTACTTTGGCAGAGGAATCCTAGGACGTACCAGCGAGACATCAGATTGGCGAGACCCTTGATGACACTTTGGCCTCTGGGTGTTGATTAGAAGACTGTGTCCTATCCACGTACCTTGGGGCTTGCTGGAACTCCAGGTGATTGTGGTCCATGAACACGTCTAGTTCCCGTTTTGCTTCGCTGTTGTTGAGGGGATATGCTGCCAACACCGTCTTCCCAATGCTGAGCTGCAGGCGCCACCTACGAAGGTAGGCTGCTAAGATGTCCATGTGGACATGATGGAGGTCATTGGGGTAGAGCGGCTGAGTTGGATTTGACAGACCAGGAGTGTTGGTATAGGTAGAGGCATGGCTGAAGAGCTTTGCCCATCACTCATTTCTTGCTGATGCCGAAGTAAAAACACAGTATTTACCTCATTGTGATAGCTGTATAAGTCTGCAGTACACCTGACTGGTGGCAATAGCCTGGCCGTGATGCGTAGATGTGATGAATCAGGGTGTGCTCTTTGGTCGTTCACAAATAAATCACCACAAAATGCCTCAAAATTGTTTAAAAAGACCACAAATGCCGCAACAAATAACTCAACTGTCACAATACATTTCAAAGAACGCCATTAAAAAGTCACACAAAGGAGCCACAAATAATTCCCCCAAAACATGACAATGACCACAAAATAATTCACGAAACCTCCACAAAATGCCACAAAAGAAAAGTCACCTAAAATAAAAAATATCACCAAAAAATCGCAAATACCAAATATGACACAAAATGTCACACAAATGCCAAATAACAAATACACACATTAAAAACATGTCACAAAAAATGTCAAATGACACAAAAACTGTCAAATGAATGCCACAAAAATGTCAAATGCCACAAAAACTGTCGAATGCCACAAAAATGTCAAATGCCACGCAAAAAAATGCAACAACAAATAAGGTTATCTCCACTGCAACGACCAAAGAGCTTACCCTGATTGATCACATCTACGCATCACAACCAGGCAATTGCCACCAGTCAGGTGTACTGCAGACATACAGCTATCACAATAAGGTATATACTGTGTTTTGACTTCGGCATCAGCAAGAAGTGAGTGATGGGCAAAGCTCTTCAGCCATGCCTCTACCTATACCAACACTCCTGGTCTGTCAAATCCAACTCTACCCCAATGACCTCCATCATGTCCACATGGACATCTTAGCAGCCTACCTTCGTAGGTGGCGCCTGCAGCTCAGCATTGGCAAGACGGTGTTGGCAGCTTATCACCTCAACAACAGCGAAGCAGAAAGGGAACCGGATGTGTTCATGGACAACCACCTGGAGTTCCAGCAAGCCCCAAGGTATCTGGATAGGACACTGTCTTTTAAGCAACACCCAGAGGCCAAAGTGTCATCAAGGGTCTCGCCAATCTGATGTCTCGCTGGTACGTCCTGAGATTCCTCTTCCAAGGTGCTACGAATCCCCTAGCAAGCCCTGGTCTTCGCTGCAGCCAAACACTGTGCCTCAGCCTGGTGTAGGAGCCCACATGCCAAAAAGGTTGATGCTGCCATTTAGCAATGTTCTCCGGATCATAACTGGTTGCCTGAATCCCACCTGAATGTTCTACTTCCCAATCTTAGCAGGAATCGCCTCAACCGGCCTCCAACGAGAGGCTGCTTACCCTCACATCCTCGCCCTAAGGAAAGCCCAGAAACATGATTGGCATATCCTGCATGACACCTCTATGACAGCGTTGCCTCCAAACTGACTCAAGTCCCGCCGCCCATTCAACAAGAGATGCTCAGTTCTATCCCTGAGGACCTGTCTACAAAGGCATGGCTGGAGGCATCCTGGAAGCAGGAGTGGGGAGTCTTCTGCATGGGCCCACACGTTGTCACCACTACATCTGGGACCCAGGAGACAGCATCAAAGGAGGAAGATCTGCCACGCCGGCAATTGACCTAGCTGAACCGACTGCGTGCTAGGGTTCAACACTTCAAAACATGCATGAAGAGTGGGGCCTGGCAGACAGCACAGTATGCTTGAGCAGACAGCTGATCACATAATCACCTCTCTGTGTCCTCTACAGATCACCATCGGAGGCCGGTCTCTTTGATGTGGGACCTGAGACGAGGGCGTTGCTGCACGTCATTGAGCTGGACATCTGATGATGATACACGAAAGAAGAAGACGCCCAAGTCTCGTACAATTATGTAATATCTGTTTGCTTATGTTTGTAATAAATGTTTCATGTTGTCTTGTCCAAATTGTTGATCCCCTCCCCCCCACCTTTGTGGGGGGGAGGGGGTGTCCCCACTCTCGGCCTGCACCTTGTCGTGGTGAGTGGGCTTTAAACCAAGACAGGCCATTTAACCACAGTTGTAAGGTAACTAAGTACTTTTACTCAAGTACTGTACTTAAGTAAAATGTAGATATTTTTTACTGGAGCACAATTTTCACTACCTTTACTTCTACTCCACTACATCTCAAATGTAAATATTATATTTCTACTTCATTGCAATTATTTGAAAACTTTAGATACGTGTTACTTTGTAGATTTTGAGCATTACGAAACATACATTAACCACTTCAGCCCTATATACCACTTCAGCCCTATATACATTTCGGCCATTTGAAAATAGACGATCTACAAGCTCACAATACGCATTGTGAGCTTCGGTGTCATTTTGATTATATATATATATATATATATATATATATATATATATATATATATATATATAAAACAAACACATATATATATATATATATATATATATATAAAAGTTTGAATTATATATATAATAAAAAACACCTCCTTCCACCACCAGAAAACTCACAACGTGTCGAATCGCGACGCGTTGTGAGTTTGTAGATCTGCTATTTTCAAATAGCTAAAATGTACATAGGGCTGAAGTGGATAATGTATGTTTTGTAATAATAATCAAAATTTACAAAGTAACTAAAGTTTTCAAATGCGTGCAGTGGAGTAAAAGTACAATATTTGCCTCTGAGATGTAGGGAGTAGAAGTAAAAGTATTGAAAATTGGAAATACTCCACAAGTAAAAAATACCTCAACATTGTACTTAAGTAAATGTACTTTACACCACTGCAGCTATGCAGCACAAGCAGGTTACCGATGGCTCGTTGAGCCTGTGCATTTGACCCTGATTTGACCGCATAGGCAATCAACAGCAACTAATTAATGGCAGCAGTAACCGCTTGTGTTTTGTCTGTGTCTTGTGTGTATGTGTGTAGGCCAGTGGTTCTCAACCAGTGGTCCGGGGACCACCAGTGGTTCTTGAGGGGGTTCCAGGTGGTCCCCAGCTAAATGATGGAGAGTTGGTAACCAAATGGACCCTTATAGATCTGTAACTCTTGAGAGCGTAAAATGATACCAAATGGTCTATCCAACTGAATTGACTTCTAAGTTCCACTTCTCCTCAAAAGGACAACTTTAGTTTCCATCCTCAATGACAAGCCTAATATTATTATTGCATTTTGGCTATATGCAATAACTGCAAGCCAATGTTCAGAGGCATTCAGTATTTGGCTTATTTTCTTGAATTCCTATTTATTTTGTTGCCAATAATTCAACTGTAAGCCAGTGTTTTTGAGACATATTGTCTTTGATTGCTACACAATAAATAGTAAAAATAAATTCTACATGAATAAACAATAATACAAAAGAAAATAATAATAAAATCAAATGAATGCAATTATTGTCTCCGCCAGGGCGAAAGGCATGGAGAGAGAGTATGTTTTGCATACACAAAATGACACACGAACGGGTGGACAGAGAGGGGGTACAACATACTCTCGCCATGCCTTCGGCCTGGTGGAGACAACAAACCAAAACAAAAGGCACTGGTCTGGTTCTCCTGGTTTTACTAAGACAGGGTTCAAATCCCTGTGGTGCCCTGCTCATGGTTTGCGTTGCATTTACATTTTCATGGTTTATATGCACTCTAGTTAATCACAATACATTAATTAATTGAGAACAAAATGTAATATATAAAAAATATATACTTTATACAGTATGTTACTTCATATTGGGAGGTGGCTGTCCCAACCCCTAACTCCTAAATTTCAATTCATGGAGACAATATCTAAAAGATTTTTGTCAATTTATTACATTTTGTTTTTAAATACATCCTTTATATTTATCTTAAAGGGAAGTTGAAATATTAAGAATGATTTTGTGGATTTTCTTTAAATTAAAAAACATTATATAAAAAAAGCTGTCCCATGTTTTCATGTCACTACCGAAACACAACAAGTCCATAGGTGGAGCCTGGTTTTAGCCACACTCCCACACTTTTCACCAAGAAATGACATAAACCTCCTGTTCATCATGGCCACCTGGTGAGTAGCTAGTTTACTTCAGTCAGAAGTAAATGTCTTCCAAAGTCTGAAAATCAGTGTGTATTTTTAAGGATTGTCACTACTGAACACATCATTTCTGCAATTATAAACTCCTTTTGGGTTTTACTTCAAATGTGATGTTTTTTATCCATGTACAACTGCTCAAAGCTGTGTTTGCAAGCCATGTCTTGCCTAGCATTGTTGAGTTAAGCTAAAAACTAGCTAAAATTGTCACTACCAAAACGGTCACTACCGAAACATTATGCTCAAGTTTCGGTAGTGACATCATTGTTTCGGTAGTGACAAAATTGGATGTTCATGCTTTTGAGACATTATTAAAGTAAGTTTTTCAAACATGTACATAATTGTAACATGTACATTCTATTTCATCATGTGGTTTTGCAGGGAGAGATAAAACACCTAAATGCCAAAACAAAATGTAAAAAGTGGGCCAGAGGGAGACAGGCAAAGGAGATGGAGAAGTTTTGTTGGGCTTCCACACGACCTAGCACCGAAGGTGATCAGACAGTAGTTATTAACTTGAAGAGCTTGAGCAAAGTTGCACATGGTGGTACCTGTGGCTCATGTCCAAACAATCCAAACACCCAAAAACGTCTTCATCAGTGATGGGCCGACCGTTATATCAAGGAAAGAACCTTCCAGATGGGTGTCCAACTTGGTCTTTGCAAACATCTGATGGCTGATGCGGCCGTGCCACCTTGTATGGAGTGCTTGGACTCTCTTCCAGTTGTCTCTTCTGAGCTGGAGATGGCCGTCCCCTCTTTGGCGTTCTGACTGTGTCCACCTGATTAGAAAAGAATACATTAATATACACATCAAAGATTCATCAGGATACAAATCTGAGATAATGCAAACAGTGAAATATTAACTTTCGTTTCGGTAGTGACAACTTTCGTTTCGGTAGTGACCCAATGGTGAAAAAATAAATTTACTAAGTCCAGAGCTCGATGAATGTTAGGGACCAAAAAAAGTGTCACTACAAAGTACTACCAATCAACTCTAAATTGCCTGAAACGTACTCCTAACAGGTTTTCGGGGGGGCGATTTTGGCCTCCACACTTAGTGATTTTTTTCCGATTTAACTTTCGTTTCGGTTTCGTTTCGGTAGTGACCCAATGGTGGAAAAATAAATGTACTAAGTCCAGAGCTCGATGAATGTTAGGGACCAAAAAAAGTGTCACTACAAAGTACTACCAATCAACTCTAAATGGCCTGAAACGTACTCCTAACAGGTTTTCGGGGGGACGATTTTGGCCTCCACACTTAGTGATTTTTCCGGATTTAACTTTCGTTTCGGTTTCGTTTCGGTAGTGACCCAATGGTGAAAAAATAAATTTGTCCACATGTCCACAGTAAGATGAACATTTTAAAGTATGAATGAGGTTACTAGGCGTAAGTATGTAGTTGTAAGCCTGCCTTTAAATGTCCATTGCCGCATCGACAATACATGTGGCGCTTAAAGTTAAATATCTCCATAACTACAAATGTTTTTTTTTTAAAGTTTCTCAAGCATGCATGTCCACAGTAAGGTGGAATTTTTGAACTGTGAATGGAGTTTCTAGGTGAAAGTGTTTTTTAAGGCCCCAAAACCTTCCTTCCGCCTCCATTCTAAATCTCTGAACTTTTAAAGGAGTACAATTCTAAAACTATGCAACATTTCAAAGATTCCTTTTCAGGCAAACATGTCCACAGTAAGATGAACCTTTTAAAGTATGAATGAGGTTACTAGGCGTAAGTTTGTAGTTGTAAGCCTGCCTTTAAATGTCCATTGCCGTATCGACAATACATGGGGCGCTTAAAGTTAAATATCTCCCAAACTATAAATGATTTCAAAGAAAAAATCTCAAGCATGCATGTCCACAGTAAGGTGTAATTTTTGAACTGTGAATGGAGTTTTTAGGTGAAAGTGTTTTTTTGAGGTCCCAAAACCTTCCATCCGCCTCCATTATAAATCTCTGAACTTTTAAAGGAGTACAATTCTAAAACTATGAAACATTTCAAAGATTCCTTTTCAGGCAAACATGTCCACAGTAAGATGAACATTTTAAAGTATGAATGAGGTTACTAGGCGTAAGTATGTAGTTGTAAGCCTGCCTTTAAATGTCCATTGCCGTATCGACAATACATGGGGCGCTTAAAGTTAAATATCTCCCAAACTATAAATGATTTCAAAGAAAAAATCTCAAGCATGCATGTCCACAGTAAGGTGTAATTTTTGAACTGTGAATGGAGTTTTTAGGTGAAAGTGTTTTTTTGAGGTCCCAAAACCTTCCATCCTTCTCCATTATAAATCTCTGAACTTTTAAAGGAGTACAATTCTAAAACTATGAAACATTTCAAAGATTCCTTTTCAGGCAAACATGTCCACAGCAAGATGAACATTTTAAAGTATGAATGAGGTTACTAGGCGTTAGAATGTAGTTGTAGGCCTGCCTTTAAATGTCCATTGCCGCATCGACAATACATGGGACGCTTAAAGTTAAATATCTCCAAAACTACAAATTATTTATTTTTTTAAATCTCAAGCATGCATGTCCACAGTAAGGTGGAATTTTTGAACTGTGAATGGAGTTTCTAGGTGAAAGTGTTTTTTTGAGGTCCCAAAACCTTCCTTCCGCCTCCATTATAAATCTCTGAACTTTTAAAGGAGTACAATTCTAAAACTATGCAACATTTCAAAGATTCCTTTTCAGGCAAACATGTCCACAGTAAGATGAACATTTTAAAGTATGAATGAGGTTACTAGGCGTAAGTATGTAGTTGTAAGCCTGCCTTTAAATGTCCATTGCCGCATCGACAATACATGTGGCGCTTAAAGTTAAATATCTCCATAACTACAAATGATTTTAAAAAAAAAGTTTCTCAAGCATGCATGTCCACTGTAAGGTGGAATTTTTGAACTGTGAATGGAGTTTCTAGGTGAAAGTGTTTTTTAAGGTCCCAAAACCTTCCTTCCTTCTCCATTCTAAATCTCTGAACTTTTAAAGGAGTACAATTCTAAAACTATACAACATTTCAAAGATTCCTTTTCAGGCAAACATGTCCACAGTAAGATGAACATTTTAAAGTATGAATGAGGTTACTAGGCGTAAGTATGTAGTTGTAAGCCTGCCTTTAAATGTCCATTGCCGTATCGACAATACATGGGGCGCTTAAAGTTAAATATCTCCCAAACTATAAATGATTTCAAAGAAAAAATCTCAAGCATGCATGTCCACAATACGGTGTAATTTTTGAACTGTGAATGGAGTTTTTAGGTGAAAGTGTTTTTTTGAGGTCCCAAAACCTTCCATCCGCCTCCATTATAAATCTCTGAACTTTTAAAGGAGTACAATTCTAAAACTATGAAACATTTCAAAGATTCCTTTTCAGGCAAACATGTCCACAGTAAGATGAACATTTTAAAGTATGAATGAGGTTACTAGGCGTAAGTATGTAGTTGTAAGCCTGCCTTTAAATGTCCATTGCCGTATCGACAATACATGGGGCGCTTAAAGTTAAATATCTCCCAAACTATAAATGATTTCAAAGAAAAAATCTCAAGCATGCATGTCCACAGTAAGGTGTGATTTTTGAACTGTGAATGGAGTTTTTAGGTGAAAGTGTTTTTTTGAGGTCCCAACGATTTTGGCCTCTACACTTAGTGATTTTTTCGTATTTAACTTTCGTTTCGGTAGTGACCAACTTTCGTTTCGGTAGGGACCCAACGGTGAAAAAATACATCTACTAAGTCCAGAGCTCGATGAATGTTAGGGACCAAAAAAAAATGTCACTACAAAGTACTACCAATCAACTCTAAATTGCCTGAAACATACTCCTAACAGGTTTTCGGGGGGACGATTTTGGCCTCCACACTTAGTGATTTTTTCGGATTTAACTTTCGTTTCGGTAGTGACCAACTTTCATTTCGGTAGGGACCCAATGGTGAAAAAATAAATTTACTAAGTCCAGAGCTCGATGAACTCCTGTGCAGTTGGGGTGAAAAAACACAACCATTTCACTCCTAATAATACCTATTTGATTTGACATCCTGACTTGCTGCTGTGGCTGAGCCTTGAACCTGTTACCTGCGGCTCACCAGTCAGTGACTCTATCCATTCACCTACAGCTGTTTCCTTGGAGTCTGTGGTTCTAAAACGTTTTGTAGTCAACCCCCCAAATTGACATGTATTTGGGCAGTGGACCCCAATGTGAAAAGTAACAAAAATGTTTTAAGTTATTTGTCTTGTTTGTTGTTCAAGTCAAAGCACCAGGAAGGCTGTATTTCTTGGCCAACAGTTAGCTCAATGGGTTGAGACGCAGTATTCATGATCCAGAGGCCATGAGTTCAAATCCCGCTGGTGTCTTTACTGTGATGCTTCCCTTTGCAGTTTAACTTCTAGAAAAACAAGTTAAAATGACCAGGAAACCCATAACTCTCAGCCAAGAGCTTAGCTCAACTGGTAGAGCGTCTGTCCAATAACATGACTTGAGTGGGTTCGATTCCCACTCGAGTCAAGTGTCCCCGGTAACTTGGGGCAACGGATAAATTGACTGATGTCCTTAGTTATGCTTCCCTTTGCAGACTAACTTCTAGAAAAACAAGTTAAAGCCATCAGGAAACCTGTAACTCTCAGCCAACAGCTTAGCTCAACTGGTAGAGCGTCTGTCCAGTAACATGACTTGAGTGGGTTCGATTCCCACTCGAGTCAAGTGTCCCCGGTAACTTGGGGCAACGGATAAATTGACTGATATCCTTAGTGATGCTTCCCTTTGCAGACTAACTTCAAGAAAAACAAGTTAAAACCACCAGGAAACCTGTAACTCTCAGGCAACATCTTAGCTCAACTGGTAGAGCGTCTGTCCAATAACATGACTTGACTTGACTTGAGTGGGTTCGATTCCCACTCGAGTCAAGTGTCCCCGGTAACTTGGGGCAACGGATAAATTGACTGATATCCTTAGTGATGCTTCCCTTTGCAGACTAACTTCTAGAAAAACAAGTTAAAACCACCAGTAAACCTGTAACTCTCAGCCAACAGCTTAGCTCAACTGGTAGAGTGTCTGTCCAATAACATGACTTGACTTGACTTGAGTGGGTTCGATTCCCAAGTTACCGGGGACACTTGACTCGAGTGGGAATTAACTTGTTTTTCTAGAAGTTAGTCTGCAAAGGGAAGCATCACTAAGGATATCAGTCAATTTATCCGTTGCCCAAAGTTACCGGGGACACTTGACTCGAGTGGGAATCGAACCCAGTCAAGTCAAGTCAAGTCATGTTATTGGACAGACTCTCTACCAGTTGAGCTATGCTGTTGGCTGAGAGTTACAGGTTTCCTGGTGGTTTTAACTTGTTTTTCTAGAAGTTAGTCTGCAAAGGGAAGCATCACTAAGGATATCAGTCAATTTATCCGTTGCCCAAAGTTACCGGGGACACTTGACTCGAGTGGGAATCGAACCCACTCAAGTCAAGTCAAGTCATGTTATTGGACAGACGCTCTACCAGTTGAGCTATGCTGTTGGCTGAGAGTTACAGGTTTCCTGGTGGTTTTAACTTGTTTTTCTAGAAGTTAGTCTGCAAAGGGAAGCATCACTAAGGATATCAGTCAATTCATCCGTTGCCCCAAGTTACCGGGGACACTTGACTTGAGTGGGAATCGAACCCACTCAAGTCAAGTCAAGTCATGTTATTGGACAGACGCTCTACCAGTTGAGCTAAGCTGTTGGCTAAGAGTTACAGGTTTCCTGGTCATTTTAACTTGTTTTTCTAGAAGTTAGTCTGCAAAGGGAAGCATCACTAAGGATATCAGTCAATATATCCGTTGCCCCAAGTTACCGGGGACACTTGACTCGAGTGGGAATCGAACCCACTCAAGTCATGTTATTGGACAGACGCTCTACCAGTTGAGCTAAGCTGTTGGCTGAGAGTTACAGGTTTCCTGGTGGTTTTAACTTGTTTTTCTAGAAGTTAGTCTGCAAAGGAAAGCATCACAGTAAAGACACCAGTGGGATTTGAACTCATGGCCTCTGGATCATGAATACTGCGTCTCAACCCATTGAGCTAACTGTTGGCCAAGAAATACAGCCTTCCTGGTGCTTTGACTTGAACAACAAACAAGACAAATAACTTAAAAGAAATGTGTTACTTTTCACATTGGGGTCCACTGCCCAAATATGTAGGTGTAGGTGAATGGATAGAGTCACTGACTGGTGAGCCGCAGGTAACAGGTTCAAGGCTCAGCCACAGCAGCAAGTCAGGATGTCAAATCAAATAGGTATTATTAGGAGTGAAATGGTTGTGTTTTTTCACCCCAACTGCACAGGACAGCAGTTTTATATCTGTTTACATGTACGTGATTTTCAGTGATGGAGACAAACCGCACAAACGTTCACTGTACTTTAGTACATTTTGTAAACTTATGACTCTGAGTAGAGTATAGCCTGACTTAAACAAACAAATAACAACTCAGTATAGTCAGACTTTTGTTTCATTTCATTTTCTGACATGATGTTAATCAGAGTGCCATAGCAGAGTGGTTAGTGGGCCTGCCTGGTGAACCAGAGGTCCTGGATGTCCTGGGTACGATTCCAGGTCAGGTCAACAATGTGGCAATCTTAGAGTGATTTGAGGCTGTTAGTTGTTAAAGTGCAGAGGACATATTTCACGTATGTGCCTAACAGTATATACTTAGCGAGCACACTGACGTTATTGTCACTACGTATTCGGCCCGTTTTTTGACCCCTAACTAGTCCTTCATACTTTTAGCTACAAACTCCGTTCCAACTCTACAACGTTCGGCCTACTCAGGCAATTTAAAGTTGATTGGTAGTACTTTGTAGTGACTTTTTTTTTTTCCCTAACATTCATCGAGCTCTGGACTTAGTAATTTTTTTTTCGTTTCGGTAGTGACACAATCGTGTCACTACCGAAACGATTTTTTTTTACTAAGTGTTAGGAAAAAAACATGTTAGGAGTACGTTTCAGGCAATTTAAAGTTGATTGGTAGTACTTTGTAGTGACTTTTTTTTTGTCCCTAACATTCATCGAGCTCTGGACTTAGTTTTTTTTTTTTCGTTTCGGTAGTGACCCAATGGTGAAAAAATAAATTTACTAAGTCCAGAGCTCGATGAATGTTAGGGACCAAAAAAAGTGTCACTACAAAGTACTACCAATAAACTCTAAATTTCCTGAAACGTACTCCTAACAGGTTTTCGGGGGGGACGATTTTGGCCTCCACACTTAGTGATTTTTTCGGATTTAACTTTCGTTTCGGTAGTGACAAACTTTCGTTTCGGTAGTGACCCAATGGTGAAAAAAAAATGTCAATACAAAGTACTACCAATCAACTCTAAATTGCCTGAAACGTACTCCTAACAGGTTTTTGGGGGGACGATTTTGGCCTCCACACTTAGTGATTTTTTCGGATTTAACTTTCGTTTCGGTAGTGACAAACTTTCGTTTCGGTAGTGACCCAATGGTGAAAAAAAAAAGTCACTACAAAGTACTACCAATCAACTCTAAATTGCCTGAAACGTACTCCTAACAGGTTTTTGGGGGGACGATTTTGGCCTCCAAACTTAGTGATTTTTTCGGATTTAACTTTCGTTTCGGTAGTGACCCAATGGTGAAAAAATACATTTACTAAGTCCAGAGCTCGATGAATGTTAGGGACCAAAAAAAGTCACTACAAAGTACTACCAATCAACTCTAAGTTGCCTGAAACGTACTCCTAACAGGTTTTTGGGGGGACGATTTTGGCCTCCACACTTAGTGATTCTTTCGGATTTAACTTTCGTTTCGGAAGTGACAAACTTTCGTTTCGCTAGTGACCCAATGGTGAAAAAATAAATTTACTAAGTCCTGAGCTCAATGAATGTTAGGGACCAAAAAAAGTCACTACAAAGTACTACCAATCAACTCTAAATTGCCTGAAACGTACTCCTAACAGGTTTTTGGGGGGACGATTTTGGCCTCCACACTTAGTGATTTTTTCGGATTTAAAATCACAGATGGTAAACAGATCTTGATTCTTACCAGAATGAGAGAGGATGCAAGTTGTATATGGAAGAGTCTGAGTTTCAGGACGTCTTTCCGTGGGACCTTGAGAGCTTGGCACTCCCGTTTGTAGATCAGCCAGGCGTTGACCACACCAAGGTAGATGGTCTGCCAGAAGATGTACATGTACCAGCGACGGGTTTTCAGAGGGAACTTGTACAAGGCTGTGAAGGAGTCCAGCAAATCCACACCGCCCTTGTTCTTGTTGTAGAGTCCCACGATGTATGGCCTTTGAACTTCGATGTAGGTCTTTCTGGCCTTGTCCCAGCGGTGAGTAACATCCACAGGGTCCACTCCAGCAAAGGATGAGACAAGAGTGACTGTACTGCTGTCAAACCACTTGACCACAACAATGCTCTGGTCCTTCTCGACTCTGTAATCAAAGGCCCCCCTCCCCTTCTTCTTCAAGCTTTTGTCATCTTCGAGGGTGAGGTTTGGTAGGCGGACCTGTGTGATTGAATGAAAGAATGAATGGTTTTATTAGTAAGTTGTACAGAAGCACACATACAAAAGCAATATGAAAAGGCTTACCAAAAGCATATAACTTGTTATCATTGTGGTCATTACCTGTCTTGCTGTCCCCGTGTGCTGTCCCCGTGTAGTGAAGGAGCCTCTCTACCAGTGGAGCAGAAGTGAAGTAGTTGTCTGCGTATATCTTGTAGTTCTGCCCGCTGTGCAGTGTCGAAGCAAGCTTCATGACGACATCCCCTGACAAGCCAAGTTCAGATTTCGCTCGTACGCCATCGATGCTCACTTGGTAAACGTCAAAGTCACAGATGACGCCACTGATCCCCGTTCTGACCCACACTTTGATGCCCCAGGGGTGTGGCTTGCCTCTCATGTACTGCTTGATGGAACTGAATATTCCCTTGAACGGAATCATCATCTCATCCACAGAGTTATGCTCTTCTGGAACCACCTGTAGGCACTTCTCTCTGAACAAATCCAGCCATGGTCGGAGTTTCCAGAGTTTGTCCTTCTTGTCCTTCTCTGGCACGGTCAAGTTGTCAACCAGATGTAACGAGGTCAACAAAGACCGAAATAGGTTGCGTGGCATCACATTTTTTGCAACCAAGAGGGCCCAACGTTGACCAAAAGCAACAAGTATGAATCATGCTCTAATTTAAATTTGGGACATATATTTCACAACAATAACATATATACATGTTCTAGACATTGTAATGTTCACCAAAACAAATATTACAGGCATATTACTTACGTTTTTGTGAGGAATATCTTCCAGAGAAAAAAGAGATCTGTTCCAACAGAGATTTTTCAAGTTGTGATGATTCCTGCCTCTGTGGGGGGTATTTATATGCAAATATCCTGGCCATTGGCATTGTAAGACTAAACAATAGGACCCAATGAGGATTTAGAGGTGAAAAAATAACAGAAAAACAAATTATTTAAACTCCTTTCTTTATAAAATATAATTGTTGCTCTAAAGCATCTCTGGGTCTTAGAGGGTTAATTGCAAATATTTTGTGTCCTTCCAAATAAATGTATATGGAAGATGAGACCTATTGTTATTGCTTCAATAATGAATTACTATATTTTATTGATCATTTTTCATTATATTTCTAACATAAAGCAAACATATTCACTCATAACATTGTTATGAGTGAATATTTAGCTAAAAGAGTTAAGTGACTATGGCACCGCCTTGTAAATGAAATACTATGGTCACTACCGTAACAATACAGTCACTACCGAAACACCAGTTATGTTGTCAAAAATCAAAGATAGTGAGTTATCAACCAATATTTTATGATAATGATTGGTATTGGTATGTGTTATGTCAACATTGAATGTTTAGCAAAAAGAGTTAAGTGACTATGGCACAGCTTTGTAAACAAAATACTATGGTCACTACCGTAACAATACAGTCACTACCGAAATAGTGCAGTCACTACCGAAACACCAGTTATTTTGTCAAAAATCAAATATATTCAGTTATCAACCAATATTTTATGATAATGATTGGTTAGGTGTATGTGTAATTTCAACTATCATTAATTCTGAAATCAATATAATCAACGTTATACATTTTACAAAGAAATATAGCATTTAATTTTGATAAATCTTAAGAATTCAATATTAAAAATCTGTTAAAATATTCATTTTAATGTATTTAATTGTAGAAACCACCTACATTAATTTTTAGAAATAGTCTGTACAGGGGAGGATGAAAAAATAAATGAATACATTCATATAAGTATCTTTATTCTAAGGTAATTCTACATGTTTCGGTAGTGACACATTTTGGGAGAGGAAAGATATTCCAAAAGATTATGAAAATACAATATGATAATTGACTGTACTTTTACTAAATATGTGTCCCTTAGATCTGGTGCAACGTGAATATGGTCAAAGTTTTTCCAAAATAGAATTAAAATTTCACACAATTTCCAACTCTGAATTTGAACCAATTCGGTAGAATGGCTCATATACTTTGTCAACACATTTCCTTTTGTACGACTAATAGTGAGCCAGTCTAGAAGCTCACAATGTGGTTGTACAACAGGGGTCTTCAACAGGTGGTCCGGGACCCCTAGGGGGTCCTCAGAGTTTCTACAGGGGGGCTGCCAAATCTTTGTGTGATAGAATGTTAGTTTTTACATTCACCACTTGGACCCTAGCATCCCTATTCTGAGTAAAAGTATCAATACCACGTAATGTAATGTAGGAATACTCTTGTTTCTAGTGAAGTCAGGCATTCACTACTGTTCCTACTTGAGTAAAAGTAAAAAAGTGAAAAAGTAATAGTCATTATGCAGAATGTCCCACACATGTTTTCAAACGTATAACAACATGTTTTTTTTTAAATACTGCAGTATTAAAAGGACAAATTGCAAAGTGTGGACTTGCTAATCAGGACAGCTTCATAATGATTATGGACTCAACACAATGTATGTCTTTTATTTCTTTATAGTTTTCGCGGTGTCTTGTATGGTGTCTACTGTTGAAGGAGTTTGGAGTTTTTATTGAAATGTATCTCAGAAAAGACATCGGTATGATGCAGTGTTGATTTCGTCAACTAAAACCATGACGGAAGATGACTAGAAAAACTAAGATATGATGACTAAACTAAGACTAAATATATTGACAATTTCGTCAACAATTAAAAACTAGACTGAAATGTTGGGTAGGGACTAGTGGATAAGAGATTCAGTAGAACTAAGACAATTTTTACTAAGTAATTTTATGCTTGGTTGCGCTCGGGTGTTGTTGTCACGACGCGTCACGCTG
>NC_139956.1:34082720-34090220 GCF_963454915.1 Gymnoscopelus microlampas | reverse complement strand
TTTGTTGTCGTCACTTCCTTTGGGAAGTCGTGGGCCGGATTGAGATGGTCTAGGAGCCGGGTCTGTTCCCCGGGCTCTGCGTTGCCCATGTGTGAATTAGTGCATTCTTTTGCACAAAAGTTGTTAAATTGTATGGCACATACAATTTTAGCCTGGTATACCACCCCGGTCGCGGAATTCAATTTCATTCAGCAGACTGGTCTGCTAAATGAAAAAGAAATGTAAGTCTGTGACCGGGGGTGGTTTACAGGGCTAATACAATTTTACTTTGAGATTCTTCTCATCAGTATTATTACCAAACTTTAATCACTTAAGCCCTATATATTCTTTGTCGTGTGACGACGAATACCAAAAAAAAAGCTCATAGCTATCCGCCATGTAGCCTGCTCCAACGCTCCTGATTTCGTGTATAGAGGGGCGGGTGTATAGAGGCGCAGAGAGACTGCGCCTGATCCCATTGGTTCACCGATCTGTCCGTCAACCCCCGCCCCGTTAACACAACATTACGAGCGACGCCCACTGCACTCTGGTTGGTTGGGGAAATCCCACTTCCTTATACCCAGGACAGGCTATGGTTGGTCCAGGCTTTTATTTTTTAGCAAAACTAAACAATAAAAGCCTGGAGATCGAGGCTATCCGCCATGTGACTCTGTGTCAGATTGTTGAAACGTCAATGTCTGTCTTTTTGAAAAAGTCCTATAATGACATGACACTAATACTTTATTGCCTAGGGTTCCCTATATAGGAGTGCTCTATAATTGGTGCACTCCTTGTTTCTCTCTACACCAAATCTCTAAGGCAAGCTCACGATGCATTGCGGTAGATGTTATAGCTATTTTTGCAGAATGGCTGTTTTTGCCAGAATAGGGACAGTCGAGTTCGGATTATACCAGTGAAAGTGACCTTTTTGTGGACTATGTGGTTGAACCTATAACACTCTGCACCTTGACCTTGTGTACAAAGCGCTGATACTCTTAATGTCTATGTCATGAACAGTATAGTATAGCAGCTGCTATGCACCTCATGTCTAAACCTCATGTACATACTGCACAGATGGATATGCTATGGGTAAAATATGTCGATACCTTGTTTTTTTTCCCTCACTCTTTCCCACCTCTGTCTTTCTGGAAACAACAAAAACGATTTTCACCCACTGTTTTGCACCTGTAAACCTGTGATGTGACAATAAAGACGATTCTGATTCTAGATACACTTTGCTAACCAGTGGCTGGAGGTGGACGAGGGGTGGTCTGATGTGATGTGATTAGACTGGGCGACTGCCCCGCAGCTGGACTGAGCCGAGTCAAAGATGGTGGATATTTACACGAAGATTCGCAGCCCCAGTTTTAGCCACTAGAGGCGAAATGGTACACAAATGGCATACAACGTCTGAAAGGCAGATCTAGCGAACGTCCTATATGTTTACTGTCGTAAGATCGCGCGAGAGTTTGTCGCTGGGACAGAAAAAGTTCGATAACATAGTTGATTTTCTCCTGATTTGTCTCTCTGATAAAAAGCCATTTTAGTGTCAAAAAGATTGTGTGGCTTGTGCCGATTGGGACCAGGGGCGGACTGGCCATTTGGCGTACCGGGCAAATGCTAAATATTTTCGCTCCCGTTTTAGGATTATTACGGTAATTTCCGGGTCACGCGGCCCAATTATTAGTTACGTTAATGTTTGGGCTGGGATGCTTTCCAGCAGGGGCCTCAGTGCGGCTGCAGAGTTCATGTGCAGGGCTGGGCTGAAACAGTGAAACGCTCCCCCCCCCCGTTGACAAAACGGCCCGGGGGGTGGTGGGCCGGTTCGGACCAAAATGCCAGGGCTGAATTTTGGTCCCAGTCCGGCCCTGATTGGGACCAATATTTAATTCAGTGACCGTTGGGCTAAAGAATCGTTCAGAAGCTGCGTTCCCGTTCACTCTCCCATTAATAGACTGCAACCTCCAACTCCTAAAGAGGCGGCCACCTATCACGCAGATACGTGCAGTAAACCGGAGATGGCATGTCTTTCTTTCCAATTTGTCTCGGGCTGCGTGTGAGGTGTAGAGGGCAGGAGAACTCTCTGACTCTAGGGAAAAGAACCGAGATTATAACACGGTACGTTTTGACCTTGCATCATCATTAGAGTCACGCCGAGAGGCATTCTAACGAGTAAGGGGTGTAAATCGCCAGCTTCGTCACTGCTTAGCCAAAGTAGCAATGACATACATTGCCAACTTTGTTACGTTGTTCTATTTTGCCGTTATAGACACCAATCTAAAGTAAGGCCAGCTAATCTTATGGCACTGTCAATTTCTGCATGCACATGGTTTTGTGTGAACATACACCAGCCTTACCTCATAAAAGGGATGCACAATATTGAAATTTTGGGCGATATCCGATTACCGATTAAAGGCAAATCGATCAATACCGATATTGCAGTACAAGTTTCCATTCAGGCTTTCTTTACCCTTGTTATACAGTAGCAAGTGTAATGAAAGCCAGTTTAATTATGCATCCCTACACAATACTGTATGAAATACCTGTTGTAGACTGACCGTTTTAGACTCTGTCTGTTCTGTATATTGTGTGTGTGTGTGTGTGTGTGTGTGTGTGTGTGTGTGTGTGTGTGTGTGTGTGTGTGTGTGTGTGTGTGTGTGTGTGTGTGTGTGTGTGTGTGTGTGTGTGTGTGTGTGCGTGTGTGTAACTGTGCACTAGCCTGGTTCCAGACGAATCTGCCATTGCAAAAAAAATTGCCCTTGGCGGATTAGGTCTGGCCCCTCTCAATAGAGATTTTATTTCTCTTGTGAGGGACAAATCAGAGCCCAGTATGCAAATATGGGGCGGGTTTATCACCAGAGGCATTTTTTCAATTTGCCCCTCGGAAATGCAGGTTCCACACAGAGATTCCAGACTAATATCTACGCAGTGATATTAGTCTGGCCATGCCAGGCTAACTGTGCACTACATGCAACACCAGTGCTGAATTTGATAAGAGGTTTCTGCCTTACAGCGACGATGTGTGTGTGTGTGTGTGTGTGTGTGTGTGTGTGTGTGTGTGTGTGTGTGTGTGTGTGTGTGTGAGACACCAATTGACACCAGTCATATCTCAATAATACTGTATATTTGCAGTCAGCTCAAACCCAAAAAAACAGTGACAGACTGAGATCAAGACAGAGAGAGAGAGAGAGAGAGAGAGAGAGAGAGAGAGAGAGAGAGAGAGAGAGAGAGAGAGAGAGAGAGAGAGAGCAAACAGAGAAACAAATGAAAATAAAACAGTTTATGTCGTATTCTATCTACACGGAATATCCCTTTACCTCCCTCACACAGTCTTCCAACATCTAATCATCAACAAATAAAACACATGAACACGCAAAAGGAATTCAACAAAAATAAAAACACACACAACAGTCTGCACTCTTATAAGGTCAGAAAAACAAGGTGGAAAATACTTTCCCCGACGCGAGTTGAGGAGCGCTTGGTTTCTACTTCGGTGTGGTTCACCATTTTCAGAGTATTAACCACATCGGCTATTTTTGAATAGTTTACGTATTTCATATTTGCTTGTTTTCTTGTTCGTTGTATAATTATACAATTATTATGAATTGTTGTTTAAAAAAGTTATGCATTCTCTCAAATAGGAACTTTAATCAAATCTTAATTTTTTCAAATTGATTTGAAAATGTTGCACTTTTTGATGAAATGGCATTACTGATGTTTTGCATTGGTAATCAATGGTCTACGACTCTCCAAAATCGGGATTGGCATCAAACCAAAAAACCTGACATCAGTCGGAGCCCCCTATTACTTGGGGCCCCGGTGCCTTGCTCGAGAGCATTTCTAACTCGTTTCAAACCTTTTGGAACTAACCCCGCCCGAGCAGACATACGCGTAGAGAAATCAAGCGCTCCTCCACCTCATCTTTACTTTTCTACAAATATCAGAAACATACCCCACGACTATTTCATGGGGGGTGGGGTGGGGGAGGGGGGTCATGGGTGAAAGGTCAGAAGGTTATTTTAGGGTGGTAAAAAGCCACTGGGCTGGTTTGTATCATCTGGTAGAGAGAGAGAGAGAGTTCAGGGAGAAAAGCATTATAGAAAATACTTGTTATGAAAAAAAAGTCCAACATATTCATAGTTATGCCTCCTTAGACGGACATACAGACAGAGAGAGAGAGAGAGAGAGAGAGAGAGAGAGAGAGAGAGAGAGAGAGAGAGAGAGAGAGAGAGAGAGAGAGAGAGAGAGAGAGAGAGAGATGATAGAATAAATGTACCTGTACCTGTACACAAGATGTAACAATAAAACACAATCTTGACTCGTGGAGAATAAACAATCCGAAAATGTGTCGGCAAATATTTAGCACCGAAACTAATCATATAGTTCAACGGTTCTCAAACTTTTAAATGTCAAGGTCCCCCCTTAACTCAGTGTACAAATGGTACACTGAGTACAAATGGAACCACAAATGGAACCAAATGGACCTGTTACGGCCCATTTGGTTCCATTTGTACACAGTTAGAGTTAAAGACTTGTAAGGGTCCATTTCGACCCCTTAAAGGAATTTTTGAAACCTTGTTTCAAAAATAAACGATGTTGTTTTATCATCGCGTAGTATTTGCGTTCTGTGTGTAGGTAGGCAGGGACCTTAAGTGATAATGCAAAAGAGAATGAAAGTAAAAGAGAAGAGAGAGAGAGAGAGAGAGAGAGAGAGAGAGAGAGAGAGAGAAGGGGGGGGTATAGAGGGGGGGTGTATAAAACATTAAATAAGCTGAATGACAACATAAGAAAATGTTTTCCATGCATCCGTTTCAGCTCCTTAAAGGGAATCAAATGAAACAACCGCACACATATTCTCAAGTTGTTTTTCTCCTCTTTTTTTTAACCCATCAGATTTTTTTCATTCAGCTTTTTATTTCTTCCTTTGTTTTTCTTCAGCTTTTTTTTTACTCATCCCCTCTTCCCTAGTCCTGAGCTCGTCCGATTGGCTTGATTACCATCCAATCAGAGCATGGGAATATCATCAAATGACCAGTGAGGTTAACCTTTATATCCAGGGTCTCTTTAAAAAAACAAAACAACAAAACATTCCTTTTTTTTCTTTTTTCTTTTCTACCCAGTGACCAAAACGAGAAACATCGTCTCTCAGCCGGGGACTAATAAAGCTTGATTTATACTTAGTTAACTGCCCGTATCTCGAAAATAGCCGATCGACAAACTCTCAACTTGTAGATCGGCTATTCCTGTGCGCGACAATTTAGTGCAACCAAGTACAAAACAGCCATTAAACTCATGAGATCACACTGGATCACATGCTGGGACCCACAGCAAACAGGTCCCCAGGAGGACCCACTTTTGGGTCCTCGCCCCATAGTTTTGAAACCCCCCGACATCCAGTCGTGTCATTGGACTGGTTTGTGGAGCCCTAAGTCTGAATGGTCCAATCAAGATTGATCCCTGATGATGTCGTAGAAAGCGATGGTGATATATAACTGTCCAATGGGAATGATTCTCGATGACCCGGAAAGCGTGAAAATTGTCCAATCGTACTGAGCCTCGGTGAGAAGAAATCCAATAACTGGGACGATCCGACCGTCCAATCAGAACGGATCCCCCGGTTGAGACATCGGCGACACAGCGTCCAATGGGATCGTTCGCTCGATGAGAAACGCTTCCGTCTCGCCCGTTTGGAATGAGGGATGAGGGAGGGGAAGAAAAGACAGGGGGGAGGAAGACAGTGTAGTTCCATTCCAAAAAGGTGGAAAGAGAGAACGAGAGAAAGAGGCCCCGAAATGTCACAAAACGAAGGGGCGAAGGCCTTCCTCTCTAAGTAGCATCGTCATCGTATCTTAGCAACCGCACGGGGGTCAACGTGTTCGGAGGCCGTCGCAATCTGGTTTGCCGAGCAGACCGCTGTCATGGTTGCTGTGATGAGATGTGTGTGTGTGTGTGTGTGTGTGTGTGTGTGTGTGTGTGTGTGTGTGTGTGTGTGTGTGTGTGTGTGTGTGTGCGTGTGTGCGTGTGTGCGTGTGTGTGTGTGTGTGTGTGTGTGCGTGTGTGTGTGTGTGTGTGTGTGTGTGTGAGTCTGTGTTGGAGGGGAGGTCTTCTTTCTAGAACATCATGGGGTTCTTCAGAAACGGCCGAGAATCTGAGGAAACACAAACACAAACAAATGATGTTTAGTTACGTTTCCTAAAAACGGAATAGTCCCAATCCTTGATTCTGATTGGCTGGTTTCCGTGATTAAAAACACACTGTAATCAGAGTGTAGAGGGGAGAGTAACATCACGCTTTGATCGCGCCGCAAAGTGGGCTGCTATGGGCTATAGTTCCAAACATTGGAACTATCTCATTGAGATACAGACAGAGCACTTCCGGTGAACGATATAGTTATATGGCGGCAGAGAATTCACAGTGGCACTGTGTTACATCTGTCTCCTAGTGTGTTTAGCTTGTCACCTGTTCATTCATTCTATTTGAAAGCACTGTCACAAACCTCCCCTTGCTGAGTCGGTATGACAGCTGATCCTCATGTCACCTATTCTCAAATCTCGTCCCTTGTCAGCTTAAAATATGTTGGTGTGTGTATTAGTATAGCATGATGACGTAACCGTATAAGGACTTATCCAGCTATTCTTGCTGAGTCCCCCACAAGGAATAAAATAGGTGGTGAAAATGTGTTTGGGGGGGATTTGTTCTGCCTGTCACGATGTTTGATGAGTCGCTCCTATTAAATCGTCTCTGTCGGGTGGAAACCTCACATGTCCCAAACTGGACAAACAGGATTCAAATTCAACTAGAAAAAGTCTCCGCCAGGTCAGGTAGGTTATTGTGGGCCATCAATGTTCGGAATTCGCCAATCAGGATTGAATATGAAAAATCAAACGGATCCGTCTTGATCACTTGACTATAGAGTGTATAATGTGCACAGATTTCTGTGATGTTCGGAATACATTTGTAGGAGTAAAATGAAAAAAATATGTTAAGCAAAAATCTGCCTCCTGGTGGCGCTATAATAGGGCAATGTAAAAAGGGTGGCATTTGTTCCTCAACGTAGTGCGAATGTGCGTGCAAAGTTTCACCACAATCGGACGCTGCGTTCACGATTTGCTGCATTTTGTTAAAAACGGGCCACACAACTTTAGAGGTCATTCTTAGCCAATTAGGAGGGAATATGAAAAAAAAAAAAACAGATCCATCTTGATCACATGACTATAGAGATCTGCTTTGCACAAATCGGCCTCCTGGTGGCGCTATGACAGGCCCATGTGAACAATTTGGGGCAGAGGTTCCGCTCTGGCATCCAGGGAGTGTGTGCGCAGTTTCGCTGCGATCAAGCCAACAGTGCCGGAGATTAGCTTTCGGCCTGGCGCAGACAAAAATAGCAAAAGTAGCAGATCTACAAGCTCAAAACGCGTCGCTTTGCGCCGCGTTTTGAGCTTGAGGATCTGCTACTTTTGATACTTTTTGTGTGCTGTAGTATGATCAAGTAGGACGTTAATTTACGAAAAAACACAAAAA
>NC_139956.1:34072720-34075220 GCF_963454915.1 Gymnoscopelus microlampas | reverse complement strand
AAATGTGCGGTGTAGCTTTGCGTCTTTTGTATCTGCCAGTGTGAACGCAGCATTACTCTCTGTCTTACTTTGAAATAATGATTACATTGTAGGAGTGCAGGCAGAGAAACGACGGAGATTTATTCCTCTTTGAAGAGCCAAGTTTATAGAACCAGAAGCCGTTTATTTCAAGGAAAAAACAATAACAACAGGGCTGTCGCGCAGGTAATTACGTCACCACCCCGGAGGTGTGTATTAACTCTTAAAGGTAACAGCACCTATGCATTTACAGGAAATACTGCCTCTGGTAAAGTGGAACAAACTGTTGTAAACATTGTGAATTATAACTGCACTTAATAATTGTCCTGTGTGTGTATATCCACCAGAACATATTTATTAATCCTCTCTTTTTTATTTTCCTTCACTTCTTTTGTTTTTTCTCCTTTTCACGCACACACACACACACACACACACACGCACACGCGCGCATGTACGCCCACAATGACAGACAGACAGACAGACAGACAGACAGACAGACAGACAGACAGACAGACAGGCAGACAGACGGGTACCTCTGCTCTGTAGTTCGGAGGTGAGCTGCCGTTCCAGGCTCTCCCTCATCTCTCTCTCTCTGTACAGCTCCATCTTCAGCTCTCTCTTCTCCGCCTGGATCTGTTTGTCCTGAACGCGGGCGTTCTCCACCGCCACCTTCAACAGGCCCTGACAGAGAGAGAGAGAGAGAGAGAGAGAGAGAGAGAGAGAGAGAGAGAGAGACAGAGAGAGAGAGACAGAAAAAGACAGACACGGACTCATAAGTCTAAAACGTATTTAAAAAATACTCTTTCATCTTGCAATAACTAATAACCAAAAATAGCCCGTATACAAGTGAGCTTGTAGATCGGCTATTTTCGCTGCACGACATGATTCCATTGAAGACTTCGAGGGAATCCAAATGACTGAAATCTCAGTCGTGGCGACTGAGAACTTTAAAGGAGTAGTTCACCCAAGAAAAACCTTATTTTTTATCAACTGCACAGCCCATGAAGTCTTGAATTCATGGATTTTGTTTCGTTTTTGTCGCATTCCTAAGCCAATAATTTGATTCCCGTCTCCTACCGGCTAATGTATCCCGTAGGAGACACAAAGTAGATTCTTTGTGTCTCCTACCGGATATACACCCGGTCATCAAATTATTGGCTCGGGAATGTGACAAAAAACTAAAAAGAATCCATGAATTCAAGGCTTCATGGGGTGTGCAATTGATAGAAAATAAGTATTTTTTGGGGTGAACTACTCCTATAATCTATGAATAGTATAGCGGCGCTCAGGTGGCACAGTGGTAAAGCCCATCACCACGGAGGTTGTTGGTTAGAATCGAACGTGGTGCAGTTGGCCCGTGTTCGGGGGAGGGTGATAACTGTCGCTGCACCTTCTCATAAGGGCTGGGGGCGGAGCATGTCAGCGGGGAGTGTTGGGCGGGAGGAGTAGGACGGAGTTTCTACGTCAGGGGTGTTCAACTACATTAGGCAGGGGGACACAATTGTAAAATGACTTGAAGACCGTTTGTTGTGCGTTATAGGTTCGATAAGACACAATAATGGACATATCTAGCCATATCTTATCCGTGAGCCTTCTTCTAGCACACCAGCAGTGCAATTGCCTCCACACTACGCACAAATAATAACGCATGCCATGGGAAACCCAATACACTACTATTTCATGCTGGCAACATTTCATATTAATCGTACACTTTGTATTTGTATGAAACTACATTATTGTATAATACTTGGCGGCCCGGGGGCCACATGCGGCCCCCACCTTCACTTAATGCGGCCTGCAGGTTAACATTGGAATACTGATATATAATTGATTTCAACTACAGTTCCAAACATGCAAACATGACCCGCTTTAATTACTTCAGTCTATATTAGTAGCTTAATGACTAGCATTACAATTCTATTGTCTTTTTTATGTCCACTGTATGTGTATTTAAGTTCACAAAGCTAACATAAGTATAACTAAATGCATTTGAAATTAAATATAAATGTTACTTTTCGGGATTCCAATTCAAAAGTAGCAAAAATAAAATCAGGATTCCAATTCAAAAATAGCAAAAATAGCTGATCTACGAGCTCAAAACGCGTCGCAGCGTGACGCGTTTTGAGCTTGTAGATTGGCAATTTTTGCTACTTTTGTGTGACACACGCACGCAGGGTGACACGCAGGATGACACCGACACTGGATCAGTGTGTGTTACCTGTATGTTGGTGAGCAGAGTCTCCACAGATGAGAGCCCGTCGGCGAATAGGAACGGAGCGGGGAAGCCAGGGGGCAGGATTTGGCCCGAGGGCAGCCTATCGAAGCCGGGCTTCAATGCGGCCGGGACCAATGAGGAGTCTTCTGTAAGGGGGGAGGAACAGTGGGGAGGGGGGGGTAAGAAATCGACAGATCTATCTGTCTGTCTGTCTGTCTGTCTGTCTGTCTGTCTGTCTGTCTGTCTGTCTGTCTGTCTGTCTGTCTG
>NC_139956.1:34050220-34062720 GCF_963454915.1 Gymnoscopelus microlampas | reverse complement strand
AATGTTTCAGATTGACACAGGGAGCGTGGTCAGAGAGTTGGTGATGACTTCTTTAACTGAGGAAAGAACTGTTCAAATTGACGCCCAAATCAGTAGTATGTTTTTAAATATTTATCCATGATTTGATGATTAATTAAACGTTGATGGAGCAAATCCACCGTTGTTCATTTGTTGGGTCAAATATGAACTAAATATATGAATTAAATAGGGGTGTGCCGATATATCGTCCCGCAATATATCGCGATACATTTTCGTGACGATATGTATCGTTTTTTTTTGCAATAATAATAGGCCTAATGCAAAAACAGAAGTATTTGTTTGCATTTGCTTCCCACCCCCATATATTTTCATAAGCTATTTTTCCCCCCCATATATTTTCATAATAAAAAAGTGCCATATATCGTATAGATATCGTGAGCCCAATATCGTGTATTGTAGCGTGAAATCATATCGGCACACTCCTAGAATTAAAGTATACAGTAAATACTTTTTTCCCGAGTAAGTATTTTGCGCTGAGAAAGTGTGAATCCTTGTCAAAACTTTGAAACTGAATTTGTCAGACATTCAATCATTGTGTAGAAAAAACATATCTTGTTAGGTCAATCTAAGCCGTTTTTTTTTTTTGAAAATTCCACAAGGGGCACCCTAACACAGCTTTGGAATGATCGATCGTCACTCAGAGAAGTAGTATGTGGATGTGACGTCATCGCAAAAAAACGTCACATCCATTAATCCCAACGATGGGATTTTCAGGAAAACAGCTGCAACTCAGTTTCTTTTTTTTGCATTGAAAACCACCTGTTTTCAGCGGGCCATAGCCTAAAATGGCGGATCGCGGTTGGACGGCTGTTGTTCCTCTGAATACACAGATCCCTCCACTAACCCACGGGGACTATTTTTCTTGTTTTTTTGGTACACAATGTCGCTTCCACGGCGTTTCAAAGATCATCGGATTGAGGTAATTATGCTGGCAAGGGGATAAAAAACTGTGTTTAATATCTTGGCAGGTAATGTGTTAATAGTGTGTATCTGTCAGTGTGCGTCACTCACTGTTAGCCAATAGCTGCTGCTGCTGCTGCAGCTGCTGTTGATTGACAGCGCCTATGGACGGCCCCCTCCCGCCTCCCATGGCACCTCCTCCGGCGTGAGGGGGGGGGCTGGTGAGCCGCTCCTTGTCCCAGGAGCACTCGCTCCCTCCTGGGTAGAGGCAGAGAGACAGAGAGGGGTTGGATCACCAGTGTGTCTGGGGCTCAGAATGAACATTTGTTTAAGGAGTTGTTAAGGTCAAAGGTCATACTGCAGATATTGCGCCAAAAAAAAAGTCCATAACTGTAACTTTACAGCAGTAGTTCTCAAACGTATTTGGCCCGCGGACGCCCATCTGAAAATGTTTTGTGCGAGAGACCCCCAGAATAGGGGTGGGACGATGTATCGATATATCAAGATACTTTCTCCCGCGATAAATAATCGATATACTGCCGAAAAAAAATTATATTAAAAAAAAAACGTTGTAGAGACTCTACAAATGTCTTCTCAACAGTTTTTTGGGAAAAAAACGTATGTTGCTATGTCAGTGGTTTTCAAAATTGTTAGTGTCAAGGACCCCAACATGTATATGTATTTGGCCGTGGACCCCCATCAAAATATTTTGTTCCAGGGACCCCCAGAAGCAAAGATTTGAGTTACAAATGTTCGCTTTAAAATGATATATTCAAAGATTTGCACACATTTTCTTGATTTTTCAAAAATAGCAGATCTACAAGCTCGCTATGAGCTTGTATATCTGCTATTTTTGAATAGCCAAAGTGTAAATGCTTTTTAGCTCAAATCTAAAAATGACACAGATGCGTCCCAGGTCTTAATGGGTTAATTTCTCCATGTGGCACATGGTCGGAAAAACTTTGTTTTTCCGACTCTGTATTTGTGTAATGATGATTTTGAACTGTTTGGTGCTATTTTATGTGTTTATGAATTGAATACAAGGACTATCGTGATATATCGTTGGTGAAATTTCATGCAATATATCGTGATATCGCAATATATCGAATATCGTGATATTATTGTTATCGAGGGCCTAATATTGCCACAGATATCGTATCGTGAGATACCCATATCGTCCCACCCCTATCCCAGAAGAGAAGATTTATGTTAAAAAAAATCTAAATGATTCAATATGTTCCAGACATTTCCGATATTCTTTCAAAAATGTTCCAAAAAAAACAGACGTACAAGCTCGCAGTGCGGCACTAAGTGACACACTGTGAGCTTGTAGATCTGCTATTTTGCCGATATTAATAAAACCCACAGAGACACTTAACCACTTTCACTTTCGGAATGATTCCAAAAGTTAAAATCAGCAGATCTAAAAGCTCACAACGCATTGCGATATGACATGTTATGAGCTATTGATCGGCTATTTTCGGAGATGTGTGAAGAAGTAGCGCTGGGTGACAGTGGTGGAGAAAGCGCTCACATTTTTTACTTAAGTTAAAAGTATCGATACTGCAATGTAGTAAAAGTACCAAAGTATTGGTATCAAAAACCTAAAGTACCAAAAGTAGAAAGTACTCATTATGCAAAGTTTACAAATGTTTTAAAAATAGCAGATCTACAAGCTCACAATGCGTCGCTTTGTGAGCTTGTACGATACGATACGATACAATACAATACGATACGATACGATACAATACAATACGATACGATACAATACGCTACGATACGATACGATACGATACGATAATACTTTATTGTCAGTTTGCACTGAAATTTGTCTTGCGACCCAAAAACAGCCATGTATGCAACATATAACAGTACACACATTTGACATGGCACAAGAAAACAACAAAATACAAAATACATACATTGTAGATCTGCTATTTTCAAATGGCCGAAATGTATAGGGCTGAAGTGGTTAATGTATGTTTCGTAATAATAATATAAAATCTACAAGGTAACTAGTAACTAATGTAGTATTGTTGTAGTGGAGTAAAAGTATAATATTTGCCTCTGAGATGTAGTGGAGTAAAAGTAAAAATATAGAAAATTGGAACTACATGGTACTTCAGTACGGTACTTGAATAAATGTACTTAGTTACTTTACACCACTGCTGGGTGAGTGCACAGCCGGACGGTCTGAACCAAAAAGGTCAAAGCAAATCGAGGAGTAATTCATAAAAAAGTAAAGAATCCAAACCTCTGTTTATAAATGGAACCCTGGAGGTATTTATTCAGTGGGAGATAGATAGATACTACTGTACACTCAAGAGTTACAAATGGAGAAATGAAATGACCTCAGAGGAGGTAAACGGTACAGATGGATGAAATATAAAACAGAAAGTGGTTTGTTGTGTGAAAGAACAGAAGCTGCTGTCTGAACCCAAGAGATAAATCCAGTTAAGTTAGGAGTTAACTCCCTCTCTCTCTCTCTCTCTCTCTCCATCTGTTTTATGTGTTGCTCTTTCTCTCTCTCTCTCTCTCTCTCTCTCTCTCTCTCTCTCTCTCTCTCTCTCGTGCTGTCTCTCTCGCTCTCTCTTCGTGTGGTATGTGTCTCATTTCCTTTCTTGCCCTCTCTCTCTCTCACTCATTCTGACCCTAGTGTACGCCTCTCTACACCTCTCTGTCTGTGTGTGTGTGTGTGTGTGTGTGTGTGTGTGTGTGTGTGTGTGTGTGTGTGTGTGTGTGTGTGTGTGTGTGTGTGTGTGCGTGCGTGCGTGCGTGCGTGCGTGTGTGCGTGCGTGTGTGCGCGCGCCCGCGTGTGTACAGTATAAGTGCTCTCTTCATCTAATACTTGCTGTTGTGTTTCTCTCTCTCTCTCTCTCTCTCTCTCTCTCTCTCTCTCTCTCTCTCTCTCTCTCTCTCTCTCTCTCTCTCTCTCTCTCTCTCTCTCTCTCTCTCTCTCTCTCTCTCTCTCTCTCTCTCTCTCTCTCTCTCTCTCTCTCATCCGTCTTCATCTCTCTCCATTAGTTTGAATTAGCGGCAGTCTCTCTCTATTACTGCCGACCAACTCCCCAGTCCCTGTGTGTGTGTGTGTGTGTGTGTGTGTGTGTGTGTGTGTGTGTGTGTGTGTGTGTGTGTGTGTGTGTGTGTGTGTGTGTGTGTGTGTGTGTGTGTGTGTGTGTGAGACAGCTGGGCTCCGTCCCCTCTGCCATTTACACCAGGGGAAGAAAGCAAGGGTAAACAGATGGACAGATGTTCTATCTCTCTCTCTCTCTCTCTCTCTCTCGCTTCTCTTTCCTTTTCTCACACTGTCACTCCTTCCTTGGCCAGCTCCACTCATTCCATCCATCTTCCTTTACTACGTCTCTCTCTCTGTCTCTCTCTGTCTCTCTCCTCTCCCGCCACCATCAATTCATCCCTTCATCTTTCAGTCAGCCTATCTCTGTCTTCCTCACACCTGCTCTTCTTCTCTACCTCCTTCACGTCCTTTCTCTCTCCCTCCGTTCCTCGCCTGTCTCTTTCTCTCCGCCCCCCCCCTTTCCCCCCCTCCTCACTCGTTCCCGTTTTCTCGCCGTCCATCTTGTTTCCTCTCCCTCGTTCACACTTCCTCTTTTTGTCTCTCGCTCTCTCCATCCTCTGTGTCATCCTCTCTCACCCTCTCTCCTGTAACAATATGAGTAATAATAATAATAATAATAATAATAATAATGGATTTTATTTATAATACACTTTACATGTGGGTAAATCTCTAAGTGCTACAATAAGCATTTACATAAAACCACCACACCACTATTAAAGATAGAAGAAAGAGAAACAAAACATTAAAAACATGAGGGCATAAAGCCTATAGAGGTAAAACCAGTGTAGCTTATAAAATGCTTTGTTAAAGACGGGGTGCCGTGATTTTCAGTGCCCCCCCCCAAAAAAAACATAATCATCAGGTATTATGGTTATACTAGGAGGAAGATTTTTTTCAAAAAAGTGTACAGAAAGTGTTAAAATTATGTTTTTATGTGGACACGCCTCCAGTTCATTAAGTATACCTGGTTCTCACCTTAGCACCTCCTCCACCACCTTAGCACCACCCACCTGTCCTAGTCCCTCCTCCTCCTCATGCCCACACCTGTTGTGTTATGATAATGAGGGGGAGGGTATAATTTTACTATGTCATTAAAGCGCTGTTTTTCTATTGGCACGTTTGACCCTCAAGGTTTCAGCCTCCAGGAAGAAACTCAAAATAGTCAGAGAAGACATAAAACACCAAAACACCACCACCAGGGGCTTAATGAAGTTCCATCAACCTCATAGACACATGAAAAACAGAAAAAGTGCAAAACCATGGCACCACCTCTTTAAAAAGAATCAGACTGTGGTGATCTCAGGTGTGCAGGGAGGGCGTTCCACAGTCGGGGGTCGGCCCAGCAGAAGGCCCGGTCGCCCCCCATGGTACGTAGGTTGGTCATGGGGGGGGTTTGTGGAGGTTGGTGTTTGTAGAGCGGCGGTCGCGAGCCGAGGGTTGCGGGGAGACTAATTCCTTGAGGTAGGAAGGAGCTAGTCTCCATGTATCTAACGTGTAGGAATTAAACAATGTGTTGGTGTAGGTGAAACCCTCAGACACCGCAGAGAGCTCGGTACGCGGGGTCCGCTCGCAATAGGCACAGCAGCCATATTAGAAACAGGTGTTACCAATGATTCTAATGAAGGCTCTGCTCCATTTAGTGTACCACAGTGGTTCTCAATCGTTTTAATTTCAAGGACCCCCATAACTCTGAGAGTGTACAAATGGAACCAAATGGACCCTTACGGGTCCATTTGGTTCCATTTGTACACTCTCAGAGTTACACACCAGTAAGGGGCCATTTGGAACCCCCATTTGGAACCATGAGGGTCCCTGGACCACACTTTGAGACCCACCGGTGTAGCAGAGTGTTTCCAGTGAGTCAACATGCAACAATATCAGCACCCTGACTCTGTTTGACCAGAATGGAACAGAGCCTTCATTAGTATCATTGGCAACACCTGTGAAGGAAGTAAGAAGAGGCCCCATTTCTTTCCAATATGGCTGCTGTGCACAGAGCCTATTCCGACATCCCGTTATTCCGACATCCCAGTATAGTCCGACAAACGTTTGGATAGTGTGAGGTTAGGGTTAGAGATAGGGTTAGTTATGAGTTAGTTGTAATGGGGCCAGTAGGACCACCGGGACGTCGGAAATAATGCCATATACTGTACTGTACGCAGGGCAGATGCTTTGAATTTAACTCTGTATGTATGGAGTTCAGCTAACGCTGAGGATAGTACTGTGTAGCTACCTCTCTGTCTGTCTGTCTGCCTGGCTGTCTCTCTCTGTCATTCTCTACAACAGCAGTGTTTATTTTTTTCCTGTCAACGACACCCAAATAGGCTCTATCCACAGCAGCCATATTATCACTTCCTTCACAGGTGTTACCAATGATACTAATGAAGGCTCTGTTCCATTTGTCCATCGTGTAGCACAGTGGTTTCCACGACCCCCATAACTCTTGAGAGTGTACAAATGGAACCAAATGGACCCTTACGGGTCCATTTGGTTCCATTTGTACACTCTCAGAGTTACACACCCGTAAGGGGACATTTGGAGGCCCATGAGGGTCCCTGGACCCCAACTTTAGACCCACTGGTGTAGCAGAGTGTTTCCAGTGAGCCAACATGCACAATATCAGCACCCTGACTCTGTTTGACCAGAATGGAACAGAGCCTTCATTAGTATATTGGCAACACCTGTGAATGTCTTCACAATATGGCTGCTGTGCATAGAGCCTATTGCTACACATTTGGCCGTGGACCCCGACCTGAAAATATTTTGTGCCAGGGAAGGACCCCCATATAAGAAAAAGATTGTTGTCATCTAAAATTCAATTCAAAATGAAGATTTTCATTATTACAGCTGCAGCATATCTTTCACAGGGGGTGGCAGTGGCTCAGTATGCCGAGTGACATGAAGCCTGAAGGAGCTTCTGATGTCCACACGGTCAAAGTGCTCCACTGAACCCCGCTAACTGCTCCACTGAACCCCCCCTAACTGCTCCCCTGTGAGCACAACACTCTTGGGTCATTGCAGACCAATTATTTCCCCTAGGAGATAAGCCAATACCCCCTTTTCCTCCTTTCTTTTCATCATTTTTTCTCTCTCTCTCTCTCTCTCTCTTGCATCCCTATCCTTCACTCATTCACCTCTCTCCACCCTCACGCCATCTCTCTCTCCCTCACTGTCAGTGTTGCCAGATTTTGCAAGAGAAACACGCGGCCAGGTCTGAATCTTTCGTAATTGTAAGCCTATCTCTAAAAACCCTTTTTGGGGCGGTGTAACCGCCCCCTATAAGTGAGGTTTGGACACTGACCAATCCTGCACCGTGATTGGCCAATAGTCTACAACGCAGTCTACAACCCTAACCCTTCCAAAGTCAATGCAAATCTATACTTTTGCAAAGTCAGCCAATCACATTACAGCTAGTGTCATCACCACTAGCTGTAATGTGATTGGCTGACTTTGCAAATTCAGGACTGTGATTGGCTAGCGAAACACATGACACATGTGCAGCCCTATGAATAGCAGTATGGACTTAAAAAAAACACTTTTATGTTTTTTTTAAGTGAATCACTTCCATCACTGTGATGACCACTGTGACCACACCACCCACTTCACACTGGGTGTGATTTTTTTTAACTATAAAACAACAAGCACACACACACACACACACACACACACACACACACACACACACACACACACACACACACACACACACACACACACGTGTTGATGGCAACATAAAAGCAGTCCTCACGCCAATTCCATGTGAGTGAGAGTCTCAAGCAGCGGATAGAGAGACTGAGATGAAATGAGTGCAGCAGTAAAAGAAAAAAAAGAAAAAGCAGGTGTTGTGGTTTTGAATGGTTGTTGAAACAATGTACAGCAAACTGACACCAGATCTGTCCTTATGTAAAGGAGACAGGCCGGCTAATATCATATTCACCCAACAACACTGTGTGTGTGTGTGTGTGTGTGTGTGTGTGTGTGTGTGTGTGTGTGTGCGTGTGTGTGTGTGTGTGTGTGTGTGTGTGTGTGTGTGTGTGTGTGTGTGTGTGTGTGCGTGTCAGAATACATGCTTCGAAATGCTGACCTCAATACAATGAAAGGAAGGGATGTACAGTGAGTATGCACGCACGCACACACACACACGTGCACAGACACACGTACACGCACACACACACGCACATATGCACGCACGCACGCACAAATACACACACACAGTCCTTTTCTGCATGGTGTGTGAAGTCAAGGTTCGATTGATACATATTGATCTCCTCCCTCATAGATAATACATGAGGTTGACCCCGAGGTGTGTGTGTGTGTGTGTGTGTGTGTGTGTGTGTGTGTGTGTGTGTGTGTGTGTGTGTGTGTGTGTGTGTGTGTGTGTGTGTGTGTGTGTGTGTGTGTGTGTGTGTGTGTGTGTGTGTGTGTGATGTGTTTATGATGAGTGTGCAATACAGTATGTGATGTGTGTCTGTCTGTGCACTTATGTATGTCTGTATTTGTCCTGTATTTGTCCTGTATTTGTCCTGTATTTGTCCTGTATTTGTCCTATATTTGTCCTATATTTGTCCTATATTTGCCTTGTACTTGTATGTACTTGTCTGTAATTCTCGTTTGTGTAGATGTTTATACTATATCGCTGAGTACTTTGCTTGTTTTATATTGTATTTATTTGTATATACATGTACACATGTTTACTATTTCACTTATCTCAGTTATTTCGGTATTTGTGAGTTTATGTTTGTCTGATTTTTTATTTTTTTTCAAATGTGTGCGTGTGTGTGTGCGTGCGTGCGTGCGTGCATGTGTGTCGTGTGTGTGTCTGACACCCCTGTTGTTGCATCGCGTTTGTCATTAAATATGTAGCCTGACCACAATAATTGTAATAATAGTATATAGCCTATATTGCAGGCTACTAGATGTGAGGGCCGAGCAGCGGCCCGAACCTCTAGTTATTTATAAAAACCCACAGAGCGACTGAACTACTTTAAATTTTGCTGACAATATGATTGGCTGTGTGTGTGTGTGTGTGTGTGTGTGTGTGTGTGTGTGTGTGTGTGTGTGTGTGTGTGTGTGTGTGTGTGTGCGTGTGCGTGTGCTTGTGCGTGTGCGTGTGCGTGTGTGTGTGTGCGTCACACTTGTCCTACAGCACGCGTTTGTTCCCCTGTTGAATTACCGACCGAGAAAACAAAAAAAGTCAACAGTGTCTTCTTTCTGTTTTTTCTCTCTCAGTCTTTCTTACATTCAACTGTGTTTTTTTCCCCTCAAACATCTCTTTTATTCAACTGACCTGACTGATGGCGTGATAGAGTTACCACTTCTCTCTCTCTCTCTCCGTTCTCCCATTCTCGTTTCATTCTTTGTCCTCTCTCTCTCTCTCTCTCTCTCTCTCTCTCTCTCTCTCTCTCTTCTTTCTCATTGCATTCTCAGTGACGAAGTCACATTTATCATCTATATTCTATATTTACAAAGAGAGAGAGAGAGACCTAAAAAGAGAAGAAACAGAAAGAGAGAGAGATATCCTTTCTTCTCTCGGCAACAGGCTAGAGTTTCTCTAATTTACTTTGATTCTCTCCTTTCTTCTGAAACTCTTTTCTCCCGCTGACCTCATAAATGCCCTGATAGAGTTACCATTTCTCTCTCTCTCTCTCTCTCTTTTGTCTCACTCCTTTTCCCTCTCATTTCTATTCTCAACCCCCCCCCTCTCCTTTATTCACTCCCTCGCTGCCCCCCTCCTTTTCACCTCTCTTGTCTTTCCTCTTCTTTCATTTCATTCAGTTGATATTTCTTTCTTTTTTTCCCCCTCTGTTGTTGTTTGTTTCTCTCGGTGTAACAGACACTCTGGGCAGAGCTGGGAAAAACGACTGGGAGACAATGGAAGGAAAAACAAACTAGTGTGGGGACGGAGAGAGGAGAAGAGAGAGAGAGAGACGGAAAGAAAGGCAACAGATTCATAATAATAATGAAGAAAACAAAAAGGAACCTATATACCGTAGGAGAATGGGGATATTTAGGACGAGAGAGAGAGAGAGAGAGAGAGAGAGAGAGAGAGAGAGAGAGAGAGATACTGCTGTCATTTATTTAAAAGGTTTATCCCAAGCTAACCTTTCCTATGTGGATGTATAACTATTTCTGACAGTACGTGCACAATTCTTATGGTTTGTGTATGCAGTGGTGGAAAACGTACTCACACGTTAAGTAAAAGTATCAATACTACAATGTAGAAATACTCGGTTACAAGTGAAAGTCCGGAATTCAAAATTCACTTGAGTAAAAGTACAAAAGTATTGGTATCAAAATGTACTTTAAGTACCAAAAGTAGAAAACCAAAAGTAGAAAATAGCAGATCTACAAGCACACAATGCGTCGCATCACGACCCAATTGTGAGCTTGTAGATCGGCTATTTTCTAATGGCCCGAAATGTATATAGGGCTGAAGTGGTTAATGTATGTTTTGTAATAATAATACAAATCTACAAAGTAACTAGTAACTAAAGTTTTCAAATAATTGTAGTGGAGTAAAAGTACAATATTTGCCTCTGAGATGTAGTGGAGTAAAAGTAAAAGTATTGACAATTGAAAGTAAAAATACCTCAAAATTGTACTCAGGTACAGTACTTCAGTAAATGTACTTAGTTACTTTACATCACTGTGTGTAAGATAGTTTTCTCTAAGTTTCAATGTAACACAGCACTGTTTACACATCGCTTTACTCCCATTTAATTGTAATACATTGTTTTGTTTGTTTTGTTCCACTTTTGCTTTGGCAATGTAAACGTATGTTCTCTCGTGCCAATAATGCCACTTTGAATTGAATTGAATTGAATTGAATTGAATTGAATTGAATTGAATTGAATTGAATTGAGAGAGCATGTGGGATATTTGGTGTTGAGTTTCAGTGTTGACGTGGTGATTTCACATTACACAGTAACTGTAAGAGGGTTCAAATGAAAAACTTCTATTTGTACCCTATTTGGATGTATTTTGATTAAATTGGGCTTAACCCCTGGGTGGGGGGGGGGGGGGGGGGGGTAAATCGACACGTGTGTGTGTGTGTGTGTGTGTGTGTGTGTGTGTGTGTGTGTGTGTGTGTGTGTGTGTGTGTGTGTGTGTGTGTGTGTGTGCGTGCGTGCGTACCTGTATTAGAGTGCATGTCTTCGTCAGACTCGTTGCCGTTCTGAAGACTCATCATCATCTTCATCTTCTGCAGTTTCTGCAGCTCTGCCATGGCTGCTGCTGTGAGACCTGCGCGCGCACGTGCACACACCCACACACACACACACACACACACACACACACACACACACACACACACACACACACACACACACACACACAGTCAGATATTGACATATCATTTCTCAATGTGTTTGAGTAACATGTGACAGATTGATGACTGTGGCCGCTGACACTACATCACCTCACCAACACTACACAATACACCATACACACAATAGCCAGTAGCATGCTAGGAAAGTTTGGTGGGTGCACACCATAGACATATAAAGGTAGACGCCTCCTTCGGCTCTGAAGCGTTCGTATCTCGGGCGCGCTTCCTTGTTCCGCAGGGCTATCCCATATAAGGCTTGGGCAAGCTGGAAACTTCCGTGTGCGTCACAGAAGGGGGCGTTCGGTAGGCCAATCAGAGGCAGGTGGGGCGTCTCTTTTCTTAAGAGGCAGCCGCGCAGCAAATAGTCAGTTAGACGCGCTGTGATTGGCCAGTAGTTAACGCGATGTGACTGATCAGTAGTCAAACAGCCCTGCGGAAGAGCCTTGTATTGAGATACCAGTCGCTACTATGAACTGCAGAGGCCAATGAGGTATCTAGGTTTCTATATCTATGGTGCACACACTAGACGGGTGCATTTCTCCTTTCCGACATGTCGCCTTTCCGACGTTGACGAACCCTATACCTACCGGAGTGGTGAGATGTCGGAATGGAAGGAGCACCCCACACTAGACTACAACGAACATTTAGTAAGTTAGTGTTATTTTTACCATAAGGTATAACGTGAATAAGGTCACACTACACGGGGTTAAAAGTTTGGAATTATTCTTTATTATTTAATTTGCAGAGCAAGGTATTTGGAAAATGTTTGACTCTTGTTTACGACAGTGCTTCCTGGTTCTGGGGAGTGAGAAAGGACCCGAGTGTGGCGTCAGGCTGCATTGTATAGTCAGTGCATGTCTGAGAGTAGGGAGCAGGCTCAGTCCATCCTGCTATATCATACCAATTGTCCCCCCGACCAAGTGGGAATTCCCCTTTAGGCTAGCGGTTAAGATGTTGGCTTTCCAGACGGGAGACCCGGGTTCGATTCCTTGGACGTTGTACATTATATCTGTCCATAAACCTGGAATCTCTGTGCGTCCAGACTTTAACCTGTAATAGAGTATTTCTACATTGCAGTATTGATACTGCAATTACTTAAGTAAGACATGTGAGTACTTTTTCCATATCATATTGATGACAACAGGCATGTCCATGTAT
>NC_139956.1:34037720-34042720 GCF_963454915.1 Gymnoscopelus microlampas | reverse complement strand
ATGGGTCACAATGGGCCAACCCCATGTCCAAATATGGAATCCAATAGGTTGCGTCAGCCTAGCCTCTGGTGTAACCATGGCAATCTAATGTGATATCTATCTATCTATCTATCTATCTATCTATCTATCTATCTACTATACAGTATCTGTGTAGTGCTGTAACTGTGTGTGTGTGTGTGTGTGTGTGTGTGTGTGTGTGTGTGTGTGTGTGTGTGTGTGTGTGTCCACCTCGTTTTGGTCACTTTCATAAATATTTAATTCTATCTTCGGTTCATACATTACTTTACATCAAGTGCTAAGGCGCACACACGCACGCGACTCTCTCTCTCTCTCTCTCTCTCTCTCTCTCTCTCTCTCTCTCTCTCTCTCTCTCTCTCTCTCTCTCTCTCTCTCTCTCTCTCTCTCTCTCTCTCTCTCTCTCTCTCTCTCTCTCTCTCTCTCTCTCTCTCTCTCTCTCTCTCTCTCTCTCTCTCTCTCTCTCTCTCTCCCTTTATTTCCCTTGTGGACATCCTCTCTCTTGCCCTCCCTCTCTCCCCAGGTAATTGCTCTCTCTCTCTCACTACACACATACACACATACACATGTGTGTATGTTTGCACGTGTGTGTTTGCGTGTACACTATATCTGTCTACTGTATAAGTCCATTGTGTGTGAGTGTTGCAGAAGCTATTTGATTCAACTCAAATGACCGCCTTGTCCTCTCTCTCTCTCTCTCTTCACACACACACACACACACACACACACACACACACACACACACACACACACACACACACACACACACACACACACACACACACACACACACACACACACACACACACACACACACACACACACACACACACACCCTTCTCCCTCTCCAATCTTTCCTCATTCCCTCGTTTCTTTTATACGTATGCGATTTTATGAAATAGATATTAATGTCTCTTTCCTCTCTACATCTCCTTATTGCCACATGTTCCTACAACCGTTCTCTTCATTTGACTTTGTCGTCTCATTTAGACCTGACCTGGCCTTCTAAATCCTGACCTAAGTTTTCTGAAAAACTATTTATTAAAAAATGTAAACAAATGTATGTTGCTATATACTGTATATAGCAACAAGAACCCCAAAAGGGTTCCCGTCCTGAAAGGTATAGTTACAAATAGGGGTTCCCGCCCAAAATGGGTTAATTGGATACCTGTCTTCTTTATTTTACTCATGTGTTATCTTTATTTTACTTGTATATTTGTTTTTTAATATATATTTTTTTGTATGTTCTTCTCCTGTTACCTCTTTCTTTTACTCCTGTCTTAGAATAGATTTCTTTATTGGCATTGAAATACAACAATAAAAACGTGGATGAACATAAAAAAACTGAAACTTGTTTCCATTGTGGACATCAAAAAAACACAGAAAAAAGGAAAAAAACATTTTTTTTAAACAAATGGGTTCCCAGATTGATTCTAATTAGTCTTTTCTTTACTCCTGTTATCTCTTCATTTTACTCCTGTCTTCCCATCTTCCGTCACTCCCTCCATTCTTGTGTTTTTCTTTCTCTGTCTTTCATGCCTTCTCGCCATCCTTCTCTCACACTCATTCATTCTCTCCTTTTCTTCTTACTGCACACGCACGCACACACACACGCACACGCACACCACACACACACACACACACACACACACACCACACACACACACACACACACAAACACACACACACACACAAGCGCGCGCGCACACACACACACACAAGCACGCGCGCACACACACACAAACATGCAAACACACGCCACCCACCTCCTCTCTGTCTCTCTCTCTCTGTATGACTCCTAACAGTATGATAAATGTCTGTCTGTGATTGGACGCTGCCCCCCATCGCCATGGCGCCCGCAAGGTCGTAAACAACGAGCCCATCTCCCCCCGGCAGTGTAGCGTCTCCATGGACGCAAGGAGTGTGTGTGTGTGTGTGTGTGTTGTGTGTGTGTGTGTGTGTGTGTGTGTGCGCATGCACTCGCACGTGTGCAATGTGACAACCTACATACAACCAAAAGTGTAGTGTAGCGTGTGCGTGTGTGTGTGTGTGTGTGTGTGTGTGTGTGTGTGTGTGTGTGTGTGTGTGTGTGTGTGTGTGTGTGTGTTGTTGTGTGTGTGTGTGTGCTATGAGTGATCATAAGTGAGCAAATGTTTTCTCTGGGTCCCCGTAATGTTCAACAAACACACACGCATGTGCACACGCACACACGCACAAACACATGTGATGTGTGTGTATGTGTGTGGACATTAATGTGGCAGTGTGCGTGTGCGTGCGCGTGTGTGTGTGCGTGTGTGTGTGTGTGTGTGTGTGTGTGTGTGTGTGTCATTAGTATGCCACAGTGTGCCGTGTCCATATGTCACTAAACACAACCATGTTTTATTTATCCAAGAGAGAGAGAGAGAGAGAGAGAGAGAGAGAGAGAGAGAGAGAGAGAGAGAGAGAGAGAGAGATACTGAGCTTATATTAGCCTTCTACTGACACTCAACAAATCAGGACATTACAAATAATTCAAAGAATTTCACAAAAAACACATGGATTTAAGCATAAAACAAGAAGAGAGAGAAAGAGGGGAGGTTGTGAGCAACAGAGAGAGAGAGAGAGAGAGAGAGAGAGAGAGAGAGAGAGAGAGAGAGAGAGAGAGAGAGAGAGAGAGAGAGAGAGAGAGAGAGAGAGAGAGAGAAGGGGGGGGGCAATTGAGACGGCGAGACAGACAGACAGACAAACATACAGAGGGGAGGGGGACACAGAGAGAGAGAGGGAGGGCGAGGGAGAGAGGGTGGGAGGGCAAGGGAGAGACTTAAAATGAAGGGAGGAAGAGAGTGTAAAGAAGAGATGGACTGTTGGATGGTGTGGAAGAGAGAGAGAGAGAGAGAGAGAGAGAGAGAGAGAGAGAGAGAGAGAGAGAGAGAGAGAGAAGAGAAGATATATGTCGGAGAAAGTGAGGGAGTCATGGAGAAAGAAAGAAAGAAAGAAAGAAAGAAAGAAAGAAAGAAAGAAAGAAGAAAGAAAGAAAGAAAGAAAAAGTATAGGACAGATGGATGGAAGAGAAGAGAGAGAAAGAAAAAGCCATGCAGAAGGAGAGGAGGGAGAGGAGGAACGGGTGTGGGGATGGAGGGATGATGAGAAAAGAAATGGCGGGGAGAAAGGAAGAGAGAGAGAGAGAGAGAGGGGCAGGGTAGGAGAGAGAGAATATATAAAAAGGGGGAAGAAACATGGATGGAAGTAGGGGTACAATAGAATGAAGAAAGAGTGAGTGTCACAGACAGAGAGAGATAGAGAGAGAGAAAGAGAGAGGATAAGAACAGGGAGGAGGGAGAGTAAAACAGAGGAGTGGAAAAGAGGAGAAAAGGAGTGAGAGACGATAGGAGAGGGGGGCAGAATCCAAGAGGAGAGGAGGAGGAGGAGGAGGAGACAGATGGAGTAGAACCCCAGAGACTTGTCATTCATCACAGCACCAGTCTGCACTCTCTCTCTTTCTCTCTTCCTTTCTGTCTCTCCTTCTCTCTCTCACTCTCTCTCCACCAACCTCGTTTCATCCACATTTTAGACGTTTTACTTCCACTGATTGTACAGGGAAGGCAAAGCAATGTGAATGAAGTAGGCCTACTTTTTTAAGCTCTCTCTTTCTCTCTTTCTTTCTGTCTCTCCTTCTCTCTTTCTTTCTCTCTCTCTCTCTCTCTCTCTCTCTCTCTCTCTCTCTCTCTCTCTCTCTCTCTCTCTCTCTCTCTCTCTCTCTCTCTCTCTCTCTCTCTCTCTCTCTCTCTCTCTCTCTCTCTCTCTCTCTCTCTCTCTCTCTCTCTCTCTCTCTATGCATTCCCTCCCATCTTTCCCTTCAACTGTTTTTTTTTTCTTTCTTTTTCCATCTGTCTAATACAATAATGTTGCTCTCCCCTCAATAATAATGATAATAATAATAAATAAAAGTCTAATAATCTCTCTCTCTCTCTCCCTCTCAGACAACCCGTGGATAAAAAGGAGGGTGTGTGGACGGAGGGATGGAAGGGGAGGATGGGGAGGAGAGAGAGAGATGAATGGAGGGATGGATGGAAGGATAGATGAAGGGAAATCTATAGCGTGACCTCGGGACCAGAAGAGATAAAAGTGATCAGCCAATGACAAATCAATGATGCGAGAGAGAAGAGGGGGAAGAGAGAGAAAGAGAGAGAGAGAGAGCAGGGAGAGAAGAGCGTGGAGGGAGAGAAAGGACAAAGAGCGCCGAGAGATTGGAAAGATATTAGAACGGGAGAGCAGTGATAATTTCACAGATTAACCCATTAAGGCCTGAGGTTCCGAATCTACAAAACGTCTGTTGCTAAATCAGTGGTTCTCAAAGTTTTTCATGTCAAGGACCCCCAAGATTATTTGTATTTGGCCGCCGACCCCCATTTGTTCCAGGGACCCCCACAAGCAAAGACTGAGTTAAAAATGTTTGCTTAAAAAATATATATGTTCAAAGATTTGCAAAAATGTCACGATTTTTCAAAAATAGCAGATCTACAAGCTCATAGTGCGGCACTCGGTGACTGCTGCGATTCTGTAATTCATAATTTTTTTAATAGGAACTTTATTTTCACTGTCTCCATCAACCTTGAATAGGCTCTATGCACATCGGCCATATTGGAAAGAAATTGGGCCTCTTCCATACTTCCTTCACAGGTGTTACCAATTACACTAATGAAGGCTCTGTTCCATTTAGTGTAAACTGTTTTTTTTTTGTTTTTTTTTCAATTTCAAGGACCCCCATAACTCTGAGAGTTTACAAATGGAACCAAATGGACCCTTACGGGTCCATTTGGTTCCATCTGTACACTCTCAGAGTAACCCACCCGAAAGGGGCCATTTGGAGCCCCCTCAAGGAACCATGAGGGTACCTGGACCACACTTTGAGACCCACTTGTGTAGCAGAGTGTTCTAGCCTCGCGTAGCCAGACTATATCACTGCGTGAGTCTGAGTGAGTCTGGTGCTTCTATGAGGACGTTTT
>NC_139956.1:34025823-34030823 GCF_963454915.1 Gymnoscopelus microlampas | reverse complement strand
GATTCTCGTCACTTAATCGATGTCAACGGACCAACTCCACAAAGGTGTGTCAGCTGATGACATCACAGATGATTAATTATTACCAGCTTAAGGAGACAGTTGTCTGTTGAAGATGTTGACTAAAACGGCACTATGTAACTTTACTTTTTATGAATAAAATGTTATTTTGTCCAATCTGTATGGTAGAGTATGTTAATACCATATAACTTATACAATTATGGTGGTTGTATTTTGTCTCCCTGCTCTTCCTATTGAGACATTTAGATGGTGTCAAAGGTCATGTCTCACCTAGACACAGGATCTGACACAAATTTGACCTGATGGTCAAGATTCAATTTATCCCCCGAGCAAGCAGGCAGGCTCTATTAGCTCAAAGGTAAAACGTGTCAGCACTTGTGAAAACCCGGGTAGAAAAGGGAGAGTTACATAGTGCTCCTTAATTTACTTATAACAAATCCTATAATTTGGTTTTAGGGTGGATGTTCCCTTTAAATAGATGTTCTCTGTAGAGCTGTTAGAACACTGCGGTCTGAAATTAATGCACCCCCACTAAAGCACACAGTTGGGTGTTCTCCAAGGCCATCGGCTAATAAATATAAACCATTTAAATTTTAACATCTTTAGTAGGCTCCAGCTGTTTGGACAATTCACCAGTTTAGCAGCTGTGTGTGTGTGTGTGTGTGTGTGTGTATGTGTGTGTGTGTGTGTGTGTGTGTGTGTGTGTGTGTGTGTGTGTGTGTGTGTGTGTGTGCGCGTGCTGCGCGCACACGTGTGCGTGTGTGTGTGTGTGTGCGTGCGCGTGTATTTATGAATTAAAAACTTCACTCCTCCTATATTCTTAGTTGAGTCCACCAGTCTTCCTTTTTTTATGCCACATACCTTCGTCAAAAAACGTGACACAACGTTGCGATCCTGTACATCTGCTATGTGGTTAATATACACTTTGAATTCCATTTTAATTCAATCTATTTCCATTTTGTATTTCTGGTTCCTAAGTACAAACATCAAAGTTTTTATTTTATTTTGTAAAGTGCGTTTCAGATTAGGCAACTGGTTTAAGTTGTTGCCAAGGAAGATATTTCTTGATGGCAGGTACAGTGTTCAGACTTTGACCGATACAAAATACCATGTGTGAGTCTGTCTATAACCATTAAACCGGGAACGCATCTGTGTCATTTTTTTTATTTCTTTGGCTATTTTCGAAGAGCCAAAGAAATAAAAAAAATGACACAGATGCGTTCCCGGTTTTACAAGATCATAGCGTGGCACTATATCAGTTGTTCTCCAACTGTTCCAGGGACCCCCGGAAGCACAGATCGGAGTTGAAAATATTCGCTTTAAATATATATTCAAAGATTAATGCGTCCGGCCGGCCAAGTCAAACATGTTTGATTTTTTCACTGACCAGGAGTCAATGGAAGTCGTGTGATCGGGGTAATTCCGAGTCCCGTTATTCCGACGCCCCAATAGTCCGACAGACGATAGGTTAGTGTGAGGTTATAGGGTTAGGTTTAGGGTTAGGGATTATGGTTAGTTATAATGTTGTCCCCTTGGGCCAGTTGGACCAAGGGGACGTCGGAATAATGGGCTGTCAGGATAATGACATGGCACCTTGTGATCTCGAGCCCTGTCACACTAGGCTAGAGGACCCATATGGGTCCATTTGGTTCCATTTGCACACTCTCAGAGTTACAATACAGACCTGTAAGGGTCCAATTGGACTCATGTATGGTCCCTGGACCGAACTTTGAAAACCAGCGTCATACAGTGGTGTAAAGTAACTAAGTATATTTACTCAAGTACTGTACTTAACTACAATGTTGAGTTTTTTTTTTACTTTACTGGAGTATTTCCAATTGTCAGTACTTTTACTTCTACTCCACTACATCTCAGAGGAAAAATGAACTCAACTACAATTATATGAAAACTTTAGTTACTAGTTACTTTGTAGATGTGGATTATTATTACAAACACACTAACCACTTCTGCCCTATATATATTTTGGCCATTTGAAATTAGCTACAAGCTACAAGAAAATATCTACAAGCTCACAATGCGTCGCGATGCGACGTATTGTGAGCTTGTAAATCGGCTATTTTCAAAAGATTTTTTATACATTTTTAACTTGTGAAATGGGACATTCTGCACAATGAGTACTTTTACTTTTGGTACTTTAAGTACATTTTGATGCCAATACTTTTGTACTTTTACTCAAGTACATTTTGAATTCCGGACTTTTACTTGTAACAGAGTACTTCTACATTGCAGTATTGATATTTTTACTTAAGTAAAACATTTGAGTACTTTTTCCACCACTGCCCTTCGTTGAATGTAGACGTCACCAGACAATTCGGTGGGCAGAGATCTCCGATCGCCTCGCTACGCGAGACTGCATTTTTCAGTGAACCGCTTGCATCGACACTATTATACGCTCTATGCACAGCAGCCATATTGGAAAGAAATTGGACCCCTTCTTACTTCCTTAACAGGTGTTACCAATAATACTAATTAAGGTTCTGTTCCATTCTGGTCTCAAAGTGTGGTCCAGGGACCCTCATGGTTTCTTGAGGGGATTCCAAATGGCCCCTTACGGGTGTGTAACTCTGAGAGTGTACAAATGGAACCAAATGGACCCTTTATGGGTCCATTTGGTTCCATTTGTACACTCTCAGAGTTATGGGAGTCCTTGAAATTAAAAAGTTTGAGAACCTACACTAAATGGAACAGAGCCTTCATTAGTATCATTGGTAACACCTGTGAAGGCCCAATTTCCTTCCAATATGGCTGCTGTGCATAGGGCCTATAGTGCACTTTCGTACTGATGGAGTGTATATAAAAGATACATGACTTCCATTGCAGCCACACGAGGCAACATAACCGTCACAAACATTAAAACACATTAACTATGATCACGTTAATGTGACTCTGAGCTGTGAAGCCACAGTTAAAAAGCGGTGGCCTGTCTGTCACTGGGACTTTATGACTATTCCAGTCAAACTGCGCTGGTGTTTATAAGGCTGTAAAAGTTCCTTATCAACGTGATAATGGAGCAGCGCGAGAAAAGGCGTTTTATGTTCCCCAATCATTACTGCCGCGTTTATATTAGGTCATGTTGACTTGTACTGGACTTTTCTCTGTCTGTCTGTCTGTCTGTCTATCTGTCTGTTTCTCTCCGTCTATGTTACCTTTAAAAACAACAGAAGTCTGAGTTACCTTTAAAAACAACAGAAGTCTGTGTTACCTTTAAAAACAACAGAAGTCTGAGTTACCTTTAAAAACAACAGAAGTCTGAATTACCTTTAAAAACAACAGAAGTCTGAGTTACCTTTAAAAACAGCAGAAGTCTGTGTTACCTTTAAAAACAACAGAAGTCTGTGTTACCTTTAAAACAACAGAAGTTGACTCAAAGTTGACTTTCCACTGAAAATAACTTTATATTTAGAACGAGCTACTGTCCCACCCGTCCATTGAGTCAGTCATTCTGTCTGTCTGTCTGTATTGCTCAATTCTCTCTCTCTCTCTCTCTCTCTCTCTCTCTCTCTCTCTCTCTCTCTCTCTCTCTCTCTCTCTCTCTCTCTCTCTCTCTCTCTCTCTCTCTCTCTCTCTCTCTCTCTCTCTCCTCTCTCTCTCTCTCTCTCTCTCTCTCTCTCTCTCTCTCTCTCTCTCTCTCTCTCTCTCTCTCTCTCTCTCTCTCTCTCTCTCAGGTCACACTGATCCTGTGTGAATCATTACTGATTAATTAATATGATCACTTTATTATTAACAAAGTATCGTGACTTTCTTGACTCTCCATTTGTTTGTATCTCTTTAACATAACTACTACCTATATGTTTATCGCTCTGTCTGTCTGTCTGTCTGTCTGTCTGTCTGTCTGTCTGTCTGTCTGTCTGCCTGCCTGCCTGCCTGCCTGCCTGCCTGCCTGCCTGCCTGCCTGCCTGCCTGCCTGCCTGCCTGTCTGTCTGTCTGTCTGTCTGTCTGTCTGTCTGCCTGCCTGCCTGCCTGCCTGCCTGCCTGCCTGCCTGCCTGCCTGCCTGCCTGCCTGCCTGCCTGCCTGTCTGTCTGTCTGTCTGTCTGTCTGTCTGTCTGTCTGTCTGCCTGCCTACCTGCCTGCCTGCCTGTCTGTCTGACTGCCTGTCTGTCTGTCTCGGTGTGTCTCGGTGTCCCCCACCATGACTCAGCCGAACATGACGTTTCCATTTTATTTGCTGAAGTTCACCAGTGGGTTCCAGTTGTAAAAATAGATGACACACCGGCAGTGTGTCTGACTGGGACTAAAACCTAAAGTACAGTAAGCTCTTCAAAACGTCCTTTCATTTCATTAGGACGGTTCTCGCTTGTTGACATCACACTCTTAACAGTTGAATCATCACAAAGCTTTCCCTGAACTATTAAGGACATCAGCAAACGTTCACAATTTCCTGGCTCTGTGATGTCATAAGCAGGCGACAGGAATGTGTGTGTGTGACAGCAGTTACACTGCTTGGCAATTATTCAACCGGTTACCTTTACTCAAATCATCTCGACGCGCATTCATAGTATACAGCAGTGGCGTAAAGTAAGTAAGTACATTTACTCAAGTACTTAAGTACAATTTTGAGGTATTTTTACTTTACTGGAGTATTTCCAATTCTCTGTACTTTTACTTCTACTCCACTACATCTCAGAGGCAAATATTGTACTTTTACTCCATTACAATTATTTGAATACTTTAGTTACTAGTTTGTAGATTTTGATTATATTATTACAAAACAAACATTAACCACTTCAGTCCTATATATTATTTCGGCCATTTGAATATAGCCAATCTACAAGCTCACAATGCGTCGAGCTTGTAGATAGGCTATTTTCAAAAGATTTTGAAAACCTTGTGAAAACTGCATAATGAGTACTTTTACTTTTGGTGTTTGAAGTACATGTTGATGCCAATACTTTTGTACTTTAACTCGAGTACATTTTGAATACCGGACGTTTTACTTGTAACAGAGTAGTTCTGCATTTCA
>NC_139956.1:34008323-34020823 GCF_963454915.1 Gymnoscopelus microlampas | reverse complement strand
AAAATGTTAGGATTTAGAAAACATTTTTAAGAATCGCCTCAGGTATTAATGGGTTAATGTTTCAATGCCTAATGTTTTATGTAAAGCACTTTGAATTGTGTTGTTGTTGCCGTCGTTTGAAATGTGCTTTACAGATCACACTGCTTTCCCTTACAGAGGAGAGGAGAGGAGAGGAGAGGAGAGGAGAGGAGAGGAGAGGAGAGATAAATGTCAGTCAGAGGAGAGAAAGGTGGGGAGGGAGACGGGGTGAAAGAAGAGCAGCCGGGGGAAAAGATAAATGGAGAGAAGAAGACATTCCATCTGTCCATTTATTATAGAGAAACAAGGACAAGAAGAGTGGGGAGGCGGTGGAAAGAAAGAAAGAATGAAAGAAAGAATGAAAGAAAGACAGAAAGAAAGAAGGAAAGAGATGAATCCATCTCGACGTCCGATGAAGTTTCAGGAGAACTGTTAAACTGCTTTAAAACACAGGAAGTGTAAACGTTAAGACGTCCTGGATTAATCGCTCTCTGGGTCCTAAACATCTGTATGTTTGAGGACGTCTAGACATCTGTCCAATGTCAAACGTACAGACAGCCTCTCTGTCTAGTGAAGACAGCGGCTAAAAGGTCAACAACACATGATCCTTCCCAACGTCGGCAAACACTGCCTTTTCGGGACGAGTTTAGTGAACTCAACTGCCGTTTCGGGACAGGTTTACTGAACTACAGTTTCGGACAGTCAGGACATCTGGAGGGGCACGAGTTCTGAGAGAAGGTTCTTAGACCCCCCATCCGAAGTTCTGAATGACGTCAATGTGTAGTTATTCTTTATTCTTTATTAGGATCCCCATTAGATTCCACTAAGTGGACGCTAGTCTTCCTGGGGTCCACACAAAACGAATACAACAAACAGACAATAGTTAAAATCCTGCTATATAACTAAAAACGAAAAAGACGTAACAGACTAAATATAGTTATGAGCAACATAAGTGAAGTCGCTCTATAAAACACAGACGGCAATAACCAATAAAATCACAAATACTATTCACAAGATACACAGAAAAATAACACAAGGTACAGAAAATAGTGAAAAACACAATCACATCTATATAGGACAAATTATGTTTAAGCCATTAAGACCAAGAACGCATCTGTGTCATTTTAGATTTCTTTGGCTATTCAAAAATAGCCAAATAAAGCTCATAGCGCGCTTTGAGCTTGTAGATCTGCTGTTTTTGAAAAAAAGATTTGTGCAGATCTTTGAATATAAACATATTTTTTAAGCGAGCATTTGTAACTCAAATCTTTGCTTCTGGGGGGGGGGGGGTCCCTGGAAACAAAATATGTTTTAGATGGGGGTCCGTGGCCAAATACATACTATTACTGTTTGTTTGTGGTCTTGGCATCAACAGATGACCTGAGCTCACTTGACCAGTGTTAAAAACCTGAACATACTACCTGTTCATGAAAGAAGATGCGGCGTATTGTTATGTCACCTGCCATCAGGGTTGCCAGATCTGCGTATTATAATTTCCCCGCAAGATTTTATTTGAAAATTATTTTTATTTTTAAATAGCTGACGTATATTTTAAAGTGCTCATGTAGCCCACAGTCGCTTCTTTTGGGCTGTTTTTTCCTAGGCCTGGTTGCTTGTTTCTCTCACAGAATCTGGCAACACTGCCTGCCATTCCGAAAACTTCGGAAGGAGCATCTAGAGGGTCTGTCTGTCTGTCTGTCTGTCTGTCTGGAGCTACTTTCGCACGCCGCTGGTGGACCAATCGACAGCCACCAACCATGTGTTCTCGTGCCCACTGTCACAAGGCTCACACAGAATATTAAACATATTACTTTCTTCCATATAGCGAAGGTCAAATGGACTCACGTTCTCCAAATTTGGGCATATAGGAAGTAGGAAGAAATGGCATTCAAATCGGGGCAGAAACCATGCCCAAATAAGGCGTATTTCTTTCCGACCCCCAAGTTCATGTTTCTGGTCTTTTCGTCGTCTTACAATTTGTATTTTCTAAAACATAAAAAAGGAGCGAGCGCAAACTCTGCTCCAAAGTGCCACGAGGATCTGTTAAAGACAGAGTTAGCTCCGCTACCATTTTATAAATAGTCCAAAGTGAAGGCAGTGTTCTCTCCGTGCAACAGGAGTTGGAACACAAACACAGTTAATTTGGTCTCTTCCTGCTGAGAGCCCAGGCTGGATGGAAATACAATCCTTTTTTATTTAGGGATCTACCAGAGAGAGAGAGAGAGAGAGAGAGAGAGAGCATGTTATGCATTATGCATCCCACTCCATGGTTTAAAAATGTACTGTACAGTATGACGTATAATGTACTAACTAGTCCACTGGTTCTAATACTTTTCAGACCGTGCCATAATCATATTTGAACTCGGGGACCCCCCAAAATATATGATATTTGAACTTGGGACCGCCCAAAATATATCAAATTTGAACTCGGGGACCCCCCAAAATATATGATATTTGAACTTGGGACCGCCCAAAATATATCAAATTTGAACTCGGGGACCCCCCAAAATATATGATATTTGAACTTGGGACCCGCCCAAAATATATCAAATTTGAACTCGGGGACCCCCCAAAATATATGATATTTGAACTTGGGACCGCCCAAAATATATCAAATTTGAACTCGGGGACCCCCCAAAATATATGATATTTGAACTTGGGACCCCCCCAAAATAGTCGTATTTGAACTGACAAGAACACCTAGACAAGAACTTGGAATTGCAGGAGTTGCGGCATTACATTTAGTTTTTATTCGGTTCGGCAGGTAAAAATTGTGAAAATAACCGATCTATGACCTCCCTGGGGGTCAGTTTGAGAACCACTGAGTCCATATACCCAGAGATGTATACATGCTCCAAATCGACTGACAGATCCCACACTATAAACAGCTTCAATTTGGGAAAAGTGGGGAAGAAAAAACTTCTTTGTCAACGCTCAAAGGGTCAACGCACATGTGCAAATCGATTGGTCAACCCGCTGAGGAGTAAAACATGTATTTGAATGGATGAGGACAGAGTGTCGGCCTTTCCTCCATCTTATAGTAGGATATAGTTGCTGCAAGAAAGCTTCTTTTTTTCGTAAATTAGGCGACTTCATTTTAACAACACAAACTTTGTATAGGACGATCCCTGGCCTTAAATATGTTGTGGTAGGGGTCCACACAGCCAAAAAACATATGAATTTGAACATGACAACGTTTTAGACCGACTGGTGTGTGTGCGTGTGCGTGCGCATGTGCGTGCGCGTGCACGTGTGCGTGTGTGTGTGTGTGTGAGGTTAGACAGGGTTGTTAAGAGGAGAGGCAGGTATGATCTGACTTTAAGCGGCGGTGTGTTCGTTTGTAACTTCAGCGCGAGACAGACAGGAATGTGTGGGGAGTCGATTCATCTTTCACAAGCCATCTCACATTCCCCCCTCTTCTCTCTCTCTCTCTCTCTCTCTCACTCTCTGATCCCATCCTCCACCACCCCCTACTCTCTCCCTCTCTCTCACTCAGTGTTTCAAATTAGACAATGAAAACAATGATTTGGTGTCTGTTTCTATGTGTGTGTGTCTCCCTCCCCCACAATTTTCTCTGGTTCCCTCTCTCTCTCCCTCTCTCTCTCTCTCTCTCTCTCTCTCTCTCTCTCTTCCCTCGCTCTCTCTCTCTCTCTCTCTCTTAACCCATTGACCCTCCATCATTCTCTCTCTCTCTCTGCTCGCACGCTGGCGACCCCCCATTCCTCTTTCTTTCTCTCTCTCTCTCTCTTCTCCTCCTCTCTCTCTCGCCTCCTGTCTTGTTTTCTCTGTTTCTATTTTTCGGTTTCATTCTCTCACCCCCTTCCTCTCTCTCTCTCTCTCTCTCTCTCTCCCTCTCCTCTCCCTCTCCCTCTCCCTCTCCCTCTCTCTCTCTCTCTCTCTCTCTCTCTCTCTCTCTCTCTCTCTCTCTCTCTCTCTCTCTCTCTCTGTGTCTCTCTCCCAGTCTTTCAGTGATTTCATGCTCCAGCTGTCCTATTCTCAGCCAGTCGGAGGCAGTGCTAACAACAATACGACTGACACAGAGATAGATAGATAGATAAATGGATGGATGGATAGTTAGACATTCCTCTCTCCCCCCTCCCTCCCTCCCTCCCTCCCTCCCTCCCAGTACCACCATCCATCCCCTCTCGTGTCTACTGACACGGTTAGGCAAAACACACTGGCTTGAGCTCATGGAGTCCTAAATTGTGAAACAGGACTTTAGGAAACACTGTAGCGCTTTTTTCTAAACAACTAACACCAAAATGATGACGTTTTAGTAACATTGTTCCTGCTGTTCTTACACACTGCCGACCAGGTGAAGAAATCACAGACTGAGGCTTTAAACCGTTGCTTTTACATGAAATATCCGAGACTATTAGGATTTTATGGAAGATGCTTCTGAACATAATTGCTTGTTTGACCACTCCAAATGAAATATATAATAGCCGAAAATAGCTAACCCTAACCCTAACCCTAATAGCTTGTAGATCGGCTATTTTCGCTGCGCAACATGCTTCCACAGAAGACATGCTTGGCTTCAATGGAATCCAAATGACTGAAATCAGTCGTGGCGACTCAGAACTTAAAGGAGTAGTTCACCCCCCAAAAACAATTGCTTTTGTCACATTCTTAAGACAATAATTTTATAACTGGTGGAGTCTGCGGTAGGAGACTCAAATGCAGGTCAATTGAGTCTCCTACTGACTCTGTCACTCGGTAATTGAATTATTGGCTCAGGAATGTGACAAAAAACAAAAAAATCTCCATGAATTCAAGGCTTCATGGGGTGTGTAATTGATAGAAAATACGTAATCTTTTGGGTGAACAACTCCTTTAAATCCATGTGAGCTGGCAAACAATAACAGCCATTAGACAGGAACGACAGGAGCGATAAGATAGATGGAACGAGACAGAACAATAGACGGACTGATAGATGGGAAGGAACAGAACAATACAGAAGCTGGTCGCCAGATGTCAACAACAGTGTATTTTCATTTTCATATGGCTTACCAGAGCCACACTGCGAGCTTGTACGTCTGCTATTTTTGAGAGAAAAAAAATTAAATCTTGAAAGTGTTTTTGGGGGGTCCTCAAAAAAGTGTGAGAACTACTGATTTAGAAGGCCTTAGGTCTCAAAGGGATAGTTCACCCAAAATATTTCTTTTTTTTTCACCCCTTGGAAATGATTTTGTTTTTGTCGCATTCCTAAGCCAATAATGTGATGACCAGCGGACCGGTTGGCAGCGGTTCCGGTAGGAGACACAAAGGAGAGCCTTTGTGTCTCCTACCGGAACCGCTGCCGGTCATCAAACTCTTGGCTTAGGAATGCGACAAAAACAAAAAGAATCTCCACGGGGTGACAAATCGATAGAAAAAGTCATTTTGGGGGTGGACGATCCCTTTAATGGGTTAAAATAAGCCACACATAAGCAACTACACTTGCTAAATCAAGCCGAAATATTTACAAGCGACTTGACAGCAAAAAACAAGCCCAAAAGTCGCTTATTATAAGCGGACATGGCAACGCTGCTAAAGAGCACTCACTTCACAGCCTCCACATATGGACTACAACAACAGCAACAGGACAAAGTTAAAGTTGGCCATTATACTTATAATGTTATTTTTATGACTGTACTATGCTATAAGGGTCTGTGTTTGTGCTCGGGGGGCTTAAAGCAGTCAGACTCTTGCACTACTCACTTCCTGTCTGCGTTGGAGAGAACAAACAACCACCATGAACGAGACGAAAACATTCAGAGATAAAACAGGGGACGCATTAACCCATTAAGACCAGGAACGCATCTGTGTCATTTTATACAACCATTATTTTTATACTTTGGCTATTCAACAATAGTTCTACAAGCTCACGGTGCCGCACTACAAGCTTGTACAGTGGGTGACCATTGACTTTGTCGCTTTTCATAAGAGAATCACTTCACTCATTTGCCTCACCCGCTTTGCAGTAAATTTAAGTTCCAAATACTACCACAAGGTGCCGCTTTGGAGTCACTTTTTTTGTGACAGAGAGACAGACAGACAGACAGACAGACAGACAGACAGACAGACAGACAGACAGACAGACAGACAGACAGATAGATGTCTTATATTATTATTAATAATAATAATAATAACTAGCAATAATTACGTGTGCTTAGAGCGTTTAAATTGGGTTTTCTGTTCAGCGTCGGGCAGTCAGGAACGCATCTCTGTCATTTTAGAAATGTTCAGACACACATTGGTTTCTGTCTGTCTGTCTGTCTGTCTGTCTGTCTGTCTGTCTGTCTGTCTGTCTGTCTGTCTCAAAAGTCCGTGGAGAGAGACAGACAGACACAGACGTCTTATATGTTTTTTTTTTCCTCGCATCAATTTCTGTATAGTAGGATTCTACGTCTTTCCTCTGTAAATGTAATAGTGCAGTTAGTGTAGCGGTTAAAACTAATGTCCGGTGATTTTACGACCCGGGTTCGAATCCCACGCTATGAACATGTTGACTTGCTATTTTTACTTTTACTTCTACTCCACTACATCTCAGAGGAAAATATTGTACTTTTACTCCACTACCATTATTTGAACGCGTTACTAGTTACTTTGCAGATATAAATCATTACATTATAAAACATACATTATTTGCCCTATTTCACATAGTCTATTTGAAAATGGCTGATCTACAAGCTCACAACGCATTGCGACGCATTGTGAGCTTGTAGATCAGCTATTTTCAAACATTTCAGTACTTTAAGTATATTTGCCAATACTTTTGTACTTTTACTTTGATTGAACTCAAGTAACATTTTGAGTTCATCCATGACCGTAACAGACGACCGTCATGTGATCCATGGCCAACAGCGAGGCGTTTGTTTTCATTCTTATAAGACCGCGTGGCTCATTTATATGCACGTGAAAGTAACTAAGCGGAAAGTAACTAAGTACATTTACTCCATGTCCACTTGTTGCTGACGGTGGTAGTGTAGGAGCAGCGCTGTAAAAGCCCCAAGCGTCATCGGTGCAGGAAAGATGCGTATTTGGTTGTACACACGGAGACGCAAGGGTGGCGTTTTCAGTCGGAATTCAAATCATGATGCAACACTTTGTGAGCTTGTAGATCGGCTATTTCACTACTTTTATGGGACACTGTTGTACAACAAAGTAGAATTCATTTGTGAAGAAAGAAAAACCCATTAACAGTTGAAAATAGCCTACACCAGAGGTTTTCAACCAGTGGTCCTTGAGGGGGTTCCAGGGGGTCCCCAGCCAAATTAATAGTTAGCAACCAAATTGACCCTTATGTGTCTGTAACTCTTAATGTACAAATGGAACCAAATGGACCCGTCAGGGTCCATTTGGTTCCATTTGTACACTATCAGAGTTAAATGAACACTGATGATGGTGATACAGTGTAGATTGGGACGCCCAAGAAATCTAAATGGTTGAGTCCCTGGCATATCTTTTCAAATGGGGGTGCCTGGGCTAATATGTGTCAATTTGGGGGTCCTGATGGGAATAAGGTTGAAAACCACTGGCCTACACCATTTCTGCCCATTCATGTAGGCGCATTAAAAATATCAAAATTGGCCGCTCTGAATTTGTATCTGAACAAATACTTTGATAGAAGAGATAGGCCTACAGAGGTACTGTAGGGGGAGGGGGAACCTGATAGCAGAGTTCCTCACTTGGCTTATTTGGAATAGGCTGCATTTCATTAACATAACCGGTTTGGCAAGAGACTGGGCCAGTGTTGTAGGCTAGTGCTAATTTTGGAAGTGGGGGAGCGCGGTTCTTGAGCGGATTGGAGTTTTTTTGTTGTTACTTTATTTCGGTTTTAGGGTTAAGCTCTGATCCACCCGTCCCCCCCTCCCACGAAAGCCCCCCGACCCCCCGCACGCAACCACTCCGCTGCGCTGCGCCAGGCCGCGCTGCGCTAAAACGCACTGTCTGTGCCTGTGCCTGGTGGCCAACTGAAAGCTATAATAACTAGTAGTATGACAAGGGTGCAATTATATTCAATGATATTCAATTGTTTTGTGGAAAACACATGGCTCATCATGCTTAATTAAAGAGAGACTCACTTGCCTTTTCTTAGTGCTTTTCATTGTTTGGACCGCAGAAATTGTAAACATTTAGCCAATATTCGATCATCATTAAATAACAGACAGTGAACTGGTTGGTGACAGCATGTCATGGATAGCACATTAATTCTTAGCTCCGACGGAACCTCTCCCTCCGCTGTATAGCTCCGAGATGAGGTTCCTCGTTAGTTACTGCCGTCTGTTTTCGAAATGGTCGCACGTCGTCCACTTTACATGTTTCTTACCCCTTTCTGCACATCGTATCCAAAAAGTAAAGCATTTCCGCCACTCTCTCAGATGTTTGAAGTTTTAACGCGCCATGAAAGCTATCCAACGGGTTGAAGAAAGTATTTAATTTGCCTCGGTTTTCATCCGGTTACATGGTTTTTAAGACATTGCGCAAGAGTTGCGCCCGTAGAGATAACATTACTGCTTACCCTACTGGTCAAATGTTGAATTGCATCTTCTAATGCAAAATATTATGGAACCGGATGAAAACCGAGGCAAATTAAATACTTTCTTCAACCCGTTGGATAGCTTTTATGGCGCGTTAAAACTTCAAACATCTGAGAGAGTGGCGGAAATGCTTTACTTTTTGGATACGACGTGCAGAAAGGGGTAAGAAACATGTAAAGTGGACGACGTGCGACCATTTCGAAAACAGACGGCAGTAACTAACGAGGGACCTCATCTCGGAGCTATACAGCGTACAGCGGAGGGAGAGGTTCCGTAGGGGCTAATTAATTCTTAAACAATATTGAGGAGGAAATAAGTATAAACGAGGAAATAAAATAAAACAAACCAAAAAGACGCCAATAACCCCTGTCTTATAAAAACTGCCAAAATGGGTCGGGGTTATCTGACATGACAGGCTGTGCCACTTTGGTTTTTGTGCTTTCTGCCGTGCGATGTGCTCGCAGCCAAGTCTTGACATAAGGCTCTGGATTCCAGGACCTGAGCGGAGGTCCATGAGCGGAGGTCCATGCTGTCTAATAAACATCAGAGCCGACACACGTTCTGTATGCAGTCGCGAACGGAGTGATGTTATTATGAGGTTCAATGTTCATAAAATGCTTCACAGATGATCCGATCATCTTTATTTTTAAATTGATGATGAAAGCCGCACACGCAAAACGGGGGTCCCCAATATGGTTATTTTGGGGGGTCATGGCCTGAAAAAAATTGAGAACCCCTACTTTGATGCATCTCTCTCTCTCTCTCTCTCTCTCTCTCTCTCTCTCTCTCTCTCTCTCTCTCTCTCTCTCTCTCTCTCTCTCTCTGAGAGACCTTGTCTTTGTACAGAGAGAGAGAGAGCGCATCTGGATAAAAAAAAGAGACTTTGTCTTTGTATAGAGAGAGAGAGATAATTAACATAACCGGTTTAGCGATGAATAGACTGGACAAGGAGCACATGTAGTTGAAGAGTTTTTTGGTTTGCAGTTTACTTAAGTAAAAATAGCAATACTGCAATGTAGAAGTAGCCTACTCTGTTACGAGTACCTAAAGTATATATAGTAGGCCTATATTATATTAATTTCTCTCTCTCTCTCTCTCGCTCTCTGTCTCTCTCTCTCTCTCTCTCTCTCTCTCTCTCTCTCTCTCTCTCTCTCTCTCTCCGCCAAAAATAGACTAAAATGTTAGAAAATAGAGTTGCATCGCGACTCTTTGTGAGCTTGTAGAACAGCTTTTTTTTGGCCTATTTAATAGCCACGCTGAAATTGCATCTGAACAAATAGCCTGCCTTGATAGACCCCCCCCCCCCCCCGCTCAAAGAAAGAGACACACGGCATAAGTGCACACACAGAAAGCACAGAACGTATGACCCCAGTATATATTAATATATATATATATATATATATATATATATATATATATATATATATATATATATATATATATATATATAGTGCCACTGAACCACCACCACAGAAATACAATTTGTCAATTCAAATGAGCTATTGGCAAGAGAAAAAAATACGTTTATTTTCCCGTCGCGTTTTATCAATTAAGACGTTAAAATTAAACTAATGTTAAGCGCAGCATCATGCTATCTAACTTTATTTGCTTAATATTTTGCTTAATATAAATGTCACATCTTGTACTGTAAGCAACAGACAGGATCTTTCTCTGTCTTTCTAGGAAAAACAGTGCCTAAAAACCCCAAACAAACAATTTTGCTATTCAAATGAGCTATTGGCATGATAAAACATACGTTTACATTTTCCAAAGCAAGTGTCAAAACATAATACAAAAGTGTAAAGTAATGTATGTACAGTTTGGAGAGGATATACAGTAACTAGTAACAAATATATTCTTGCTGTCTGCTGTGGGCTGTAGGCAGCTGTAGGCAGTAGACCGCTGCTGCCCCTAGTGGCACAGAGTGGAAATCATACATGCCCTGCATGAAACGCATGAGAAGAATGAAAAAAAACGACAAAGTCAATGGTCACCCACTGTAGATCTGTTATTTTTTAAACATCATGAACATTTGTGCAAATCTTTGAATACATATATCTTTTTGAAACATTTTTAACTCCAATATTTGCTTCTGATGGGGGTCCCTGGAACAACATATTTTGATCGGGATCAGTGGCCAAAAACATATACTTTTGGGTGGTCCTTGACACGAAAAAGTTTGATTTTGAGTTTGATTTTTATAAGGAAGAAAACCCGGACTGGATCCGTGAATCCGGACCTTCAAATAGTAAAATCAACACGAAGTAAACAAAATAAAAACAACAAAAAACAGTAATGGGTTTGGTGATGCTCTATATTGTCTGAATCAGCTTTGTTTGCTTTTGTTTATGTGCTAGAAGAGTGACTTTGAGAGCTGTTTAACCGTACAATGTAAGTCAATGAGGAGAATTATCAATTTCTAATCACTGGAGCAATTATTTTGATTTCTTGTCCAACTTTAGAGTTAGGGTTAGGGTTAGGGTTACATCATGGCAAGATAACTACACAACCCAAACCTCTACCAGAGTGGTCTTGCCCTTTAAGTAAAGTGTAACCAAATGCTCTTAGGCGTACAGTTGAGTTGAGGAGCTGATCTTTGCCTGGCAGGCTGTTGTTGTTCAGGGTGTTTAGCTGGCTCATCAGATCTACTGAAAACAGCCAGGTCTGACGACCAATAGAGGGGTCACTCAAGTTCACCAAGAGGTCTGCCTTGAAACGGAGTAAGTACAATGTAAATACTGTGCAGGGTACTATTAGAGACTGTAAATATTAGAGGTAAATGTATACAGCGCTTTTATCTAAAGCGCTTTACATAGATTGTGCATTATTTTCAGCCATTCACATACCGATGGCAGAGGAAACCTTAACCCTTGCAAGGCACCAACCTGCTCATCGGGAGCAATTAGGGGTTCAGCGTCTTGCTCAAGGGCACTTCGATACTAACTCTGGGGGAGCCCGGGATCGAACTGGGACCCTTGCGGTTCCCATCCTGCCGCTCTACTGGCCTCTCTACCCCCTGAGCCACTGCCGGCCACTCACTCTTTCACTATGAACTACTCCTTATAGACCATACACGGGCAACTGGCGGCCCGGGGGCCAAATGCGGCCCCCACCTTCACTTAATGCGGCCCGCAGGTTAATATCGGAATACTGATATATTATTGATTTCAGCTGTTACAATTGCAAACATGACTCGCTTTAATTACTACTACTACATTAGTAGTAGCTTAATGACTAGTATTAAAATTCTATTGTCTTTTTATGTCCAAAGTATTTGTATTTAAGTTCCTAAAGTTAACATAAGCATAACTAAATGCATTTGAATTTAAATTAAATTTACTTTTCAGGATTCCAATAAAAAAAAAGCTAAAAATAAATCTGAATTCCAATAAAAAAAATGCAAAAATAGCAGATCTACAAGCTCAAAACGCGTCACGCTGCGACGCGTTTTGAGCTTGTAGATCTGCTATTTTTGCAATTTTTGTGTGACATAGAATGGCCCGACAGTATATGCAATGTGGCCCTCTGGAGTGAGTGTGGAAATATAGTGGCCCTCTTCATCGTCAAAGTTGCCCACCCCAGTTATAGCCAATAGGTAGTTGTATGTAGAGGACTCGAAGAACAAAACACCTTTTTGAGTGTATGCGTGCGTGCGTGCGTGCGTGCGTGCGTGCGTGTTAGAGAGAAAGAGAGGTGTTAACTGTTAATTGTGTCTTGGTCTCGGTGCTGAAAGAGAGACCCAACAGACATGTCTTTTTGTGTTACTTTATAAAAACGTGTCAAAGGTTGACTTACCCTCAGTAAAATGAACAGGTCTTTAACTACATGCAGCCTAGCATCACTATTCTGGATAGGTCATGATAGGCGAACATTCGGCAAAAACAGCCGTCCTACAAGCTCATAACGAGTGGTAGCGTTGAGCTTGTAGATTAGCTACTTTTTTCAGTGAGAGAGACTCCA
>NC_139956.1:33998323-34003323 GCF_963454915.1 Gymnoscopelus microlampas | reverse complement strand
GCATCTCAGTCCGGGGCCCGCCTCCGGCTGCCGGACGTCCAAGAATTTCATGCAAGAATTGAATAAAAATGATTCAGCCTCTACACCACTACTAGTTGGCAGCAGCTAATAATCACTGGTGTTTGTTTTGACCTGTCAGGGTGGTGTTGTTTTGTTTGCCGGTGAATGGTGACAGACAGTGAGACTACTGCTGATAGCAAAATGAAACAGCACATGGGCAGGTTTTTTTTTTTTTTAAAGATTTGTTTGTGGTAGATTTTTATTATTTTTCATTGAAGAGGGACAGGGAAAGTAGTCTGACAGGAAGAATGGGGAGAGAGATGGGGGGAAGACATGCAGGAAAGGCCGACGGGAACGGGACGCGAACCCGCGGCACACTGCTATTGAGGATTTTCAACCAGGGTGCCTAGACCGCGACGCCACGGTCTAGGCCACATGGGCAGGTTTTTAGTAAAAAATAAAATATATATATATTTTTTTAAACTTAGGTGCTTTGGAGGGCACCAGAGGCACGCATTAGCGCTTCAAATAACACTTGCAGGCAGATGCACAAGTGACTCAGTGACATACAAAGTAAGAGCGCTCGGCAATCCCAACCTCTACCTCGGGAGGAACGCATTTTTTTTTTTACATGGAAAAATGATTATGACAATTATGAAAATGATGACGATTACGCTAAACATAATTGCCGTTATCTTCAAATAATTGCGATTAAGCGATTACGTGATCAATGTGACTGGCCCTGGTTGTCGTTGATTAAATAAACCATACCACACTGAGGATGAGGGTTTATCCGCTGAAAGGAGTTGGAAGCTGCGTCGTGCATGTGTGTGTTGAAGCTGTGAGTTGGGGGCGGGCCAACGTCCTAGAGGACACAAGGAACCAATGTGCTTTAATGAGCCAGGACTCCCGGGAGGAGAGACTGCATTTTGTCATCATACCAGCATCCACTGTTGGAAACATATCGCACACACTCATCATTAATATCTTTGAGCATAGTGGTGGTGGCCGCCATCTTGAAATGGTCAATTTTGAGGCATCAGCAGCCTTTTTTTTTTTTCCTGCTGGGCATACAGCAGATTTGGATTCAGCACCCCTTAACTCTTTAACTGCCAGAGTTTTTTAACTGCCATTTTCTTTATCTGAGAGAGTTTTTTATATGTATTTTTTAATAGAATTTTAAAAAATGGGAATAATTGTGGAGGGAAAAATGGAAAAAATAAATTTTAAATCTTTTGAAATATCTATATATTTTTTAAATATTAAGTAAAAAAAGGGATATTTACTTGCGAGGTGCGACCAATAAAAATGGGTCCGCGACCCAAACATGGGTCCCGACCCACTGTTTGGGAACCACTGTCTTAACCTAACCTCAAAACCACGCCCACCTGGGGCGAAGCACCAAAGAAAGAGGGAATCCCGAGTGCTTGATACCCGAACCAAAAATGGAGCGGTGAAAAGTAAACTCCCACATCAATTTGAAATGAGAACAACAAATGACCCATACGATAAGAGAATGGTTGACTATACCACGACTACAGGAAAGGGGTTTCTCTGTTGGTGTAAACACTGGTGGGGGATAGGGCTGGTGAATTAATATTCGAATATCGAAAATTCCTCGAATATGGGGAAAATATGTACATTCGAATATGAAAATTAATATTCGAATATTAAAAAATAAAATAAATAAAAAATAAAAATTTTGTAATGTTTATTTGACAGGGACAATACAAAAAACAATGTCTCAAGTTATAAAAACAAACAAAAGATATGTTTTATTGAATCCGAGCACTCGATACGATGTTTTTTGTATTGTTCTATATTTTTTTAATATATATATATATATATATATATATATATATATATATATATATTTTTTTTTTTTTTTTTTTTATAATAATAATAATAATAATATTTGAATATATTCGAATATCTGCCAATTTTTAAGACCAATATTCGAATATAATTTCTGAGGAAAGTTGACAGCCCTAGTGTGGGAACAACTTAACATATCGTTGCTGTCAGGCAGAAACCATGTCTTTCCCCACATTTCAACTTTTTTATGTTTTCTTTTTCGTGAATGAATTCCCTACTTCATCATGCAAGAGTGTCGCACGAAAGTACTGAGAATAGACAATCTACAAGCTTTACAATACGCTTGTAGATTAGCTATTTTCACAATTTTGTAATGTTTTTTCAAAATAATGAAAAAAACAAGGTTTCCACCCAGACAGCAACAACACACAGTTTGGGCATTTAGCACAGTGGTTCTCAACCAGTGGTCCGGGGACCACCAGTGGTCCTTGAGGAGGTTCCAGGTGGTCCCCATGCAGCTAAATGATGGAGAGTTGGTAACCAAATGGAACCTTATAGATCTTTAACTCTTGAGAGCGGAAAATGAAACCAAATGGACCCTTACGGGTCCATTTGGTTTCATTTTGCGCTCTCAAGAGTTAAATTATTGTTAAAGACGGGATGCCGTGATTTTCAGTGATTTTCCCCCCCCCTTAAACATAATCATTAGGTATTATAGTTATACTAGGAGGAAGATTTTTTTTCCAAAAAGTGTACAGAAAGTGTTAAAATTATGTTTTTATGTGGACACGCCTCCAGTTCATTAAGTATACCTGGTTCTCACCTTAGCACCTCCTCCACCACCTTAGCACCACCCACCTGTCCTAGTCCCTCCTACTCCTCATGCCCACACCTGTTGTGTTATGATAATGAGGGGGAGGGTATATTTTTACTGTGTCATTAAATGGCTGTTTTTCTATTGGCACGTTTGACCCTCAAGGTTTCAGCCTCCCGGTAGAAACTCAAAATAGTCAGAGAAGACATAAAACATCATAAAAACACCACCAGGGGGCTTAATGAAGTTCTCTCAACCTCATAGACACATGAAAAACAGAAAAAGTGCAAAACCATGGCACCAGCTCTTTAAACATCTGCATTAGTTAATTTACAAGAAGTCAACACAACTAGAGAATGTAGAAGAATTGTTATTTTGATCAACGTTGGCCTGTCATCTCTCCTATGGTACCAACATCAATACAGCATGGAATTGAGGACAAAATCTTATCCAACGATAACAAAATATTCTAAGTCTTGGGTCTGAGAGTCTAAACCTCATCAAATGGTGGTCAGTGGCTCAAATGCCGAATAAATAATGGACCTTCATATGAAAAGGGTTGAAAACCACTGATTTAGCAGATGCTCTTATTGAGAGCAGCTTACAAGCATGAGATCAGAGTAAATATGGCATGCCAAGTCAACAAATAGCAGAGAAACACAATCTACTGCTTCAAAGAATCTATTATACCAGGTAAACATCAAACCTAGCTTCTGTCTAAACAACTTACTAACGTTGTTAAAATGTTAGATAAAACAAAACGGTATCAAATAATGACACCACAGTTTAGTCTATTGTGACAGGCGATAAGATCATGCGTAAGGTAGAAAAATAATGCCCTGAGAGCGAGGCAATTATGAGTTAATTGGTTGTATTGCTAAGGTTGCTAGGTGACAGGGGCTACACACAGCACAGTATGGTAGAGGAACAATTGCCACTTATCTTCTCTAGTCGACCCTCAAACGTTTTAATTTCAAGGACCCCCATAACTCTAATCTTCAACTAACTAATTCTTCAACTAATATTTCATGATGACAGCCCTACAGGGGTGCAACTAATCAATTGATATAAAAGAAAAGCAAATTGACAATCGACAGATTAATAAAATAATCTATTGACAATCATTCCCTGTTAGTATTTTGGCAATTTGTCATTATAGGCGAAAAGTTACTGAAAATAGCCAATCTAACCGAGCTTGTAGATCGTCTATTTTCACTATTCTTGCATGACACCATTGTAACAAAGTACAAAAATAACTCTTAAGTGGTTCATTGATTTGTGGATTGAATGGGTTAAGATAAGGAGGGGAGCAATGAATGCAAGGTGATCATTTGTTCCTCACATAGCAGGGCTGCAACTAGCGATCTGCTTAAAAAAATATTCCAACAATTACTTTTTTGATCAATCAAATAATCAAATTGTATTATTTATTATATATTATTAAATATATAAAATATGTAATTTTAATATTTATTTGGCCATTCAAAAATAGCATATCTACAAGCTCATAGCACTCGGTGCTGCGCTAAGAGCTATGAAATATCTGCATTTTTGAATAGCCAAGGAAATATTAAAATGACACAGTATGCGTTCCCGGTTTGAATGGGTTAATGTGAAGCATGGCACAGAGGGTAGTCCGACCGGTAAGGATACACTCGCTCAACGACAGACGCCCGGTATGTAGATAGATTTATGATTGAACACTGTGCTTACTTTTTCTTAATTGTACTGGTCCTTGCAGGAAAAACTTTAGTTTTATCGTTAAAAATAAGAATAACTTTAGAGATAGATTTACAATTAGAAATAGTTTCCGATTGGGGTTAGGGTTTAGGTCGGATTGGACATTTTTAGGGGTTAGGTTTAGGGGTCAGGGTTAGGGGTTTTTTCCTACTTGAAACTTTGAAAAATAGCTTACACGAGCTCACGTTGTGAGCTTGTGGGTCGGCATTTTTTCGGCTATACTTTTCAGCTATTTTCAATGCTGTCCTAAAATGTTTATGTCCTCACCAGTGCGTGTGTGTGCGTGTGTGTGTGTGTGTGTGCGTGTGTGTATGTGTGTGTGCGCGTGCTATCCCTAAAATAAGTCAATCAGACATCCTCAGCAGTGCTCTCCAAGTGCTGTCCTGTGGTGTTTTTGTTGTACTTTAATGCTGATGCTGATGTGTATGTGATGACTGAGTGAAATCAAAGCTTCCTCCGGGGCTGAAGAGGCATTATGAAGACATACATAACGACATAATGGCATTTCTTTAATATATCTATAATCCTATCAGCTAAATGAAGGGATGTATTACTGTACAGTCAAAACGTGTGACAGGAACGCACACATCCTCAAACTCCGAAAAAAAAACACTCCACACTTGCAGGAAAA
>NC_139956.1:33985339-33998123 GCF_963454915.1 Gymnoscopelus microlampas | reverse complement strand
ATCCAATCAGATCCCATCTGATGTTTTCTCGTCTCATCTCATGAAATAAATCTCATCTCATAAAATGTGCAATAAATAGGGAAGATTTTCTGCGAATAAACGAACAATATGAGGTTTGAAGGTAAAGTGATTAAAAATTAAGCAACAAAATTAGCCCTCCAAGTCATGTACTGAAGGAAATTGCCTGCTAGGACTGGTTGATATGTACAAAATCATATATCACAATATTATTTGGCCAAATACGTCGATATTGTGACAATATTATTGTATAAGAAATATCCTTTCAAATGAAGCTGTATAGATCATGCTGCATATTAAGAGTGATTTACAGCCACCGCAAAAACAAAACAGGTCTAAACCTTTGTTTCCTTTTTATATATATACATACATACATATGTTTTTATTTTTTGTTTTATTAGGTTTTCTTTAAAAGACATTTGACATCTGTTTTCAGATGCCCACGTACACAAGAGACATTTGGGAGGTGTACCTTATCAAGCGTAGTTATATTTATAAACCTTTGTTTCCAACATTTCATGAATTGCCATTATTTAGTAAGGTAACGAGGATTCATCGTAGGCGACCGATTAATCACGACAGTTTGGTTTATGCAAAAGCAACGGAGCAAATTGTGGATGTTTTTATTCTCTCTAGACAGAATGGAAAGCCGGCCCGACAGTCAGGTGTCTATGGACATCAATAATTAATGCTGACATTTCACAATTATGCGCTTGTGTGATGCTCTGTCCTGCCAGAAAAAAACTGCCCAATGCGTGCACACACACACACACCACACACACACACACACACACACACTCACGCGCAAACACACACACACACACACACACACACACACACACACACACACACACACACACACACACACACACACACACACACACACACACACACACACGTCGACTGTGGATAATGCAATACCCAAAGTTGTTCGCTCTCAATTTATATTTTCAGCAGAACCCAAGATAATACTAACCTTTCTCTCTCTCTCCCTCTCTCTCTCTCTCAAACACACACACACACACACACACACACGCACGCACGCATACACACGCACACTCCTTTACCAGTGTCACAAAATAATTGCATGTGCATTAACGTGCCATAACAACAAAGCTTGTGAATTGTTTGGTTTTCATTTTGTTGCCATTATCTCCTGCTATCAGGTGTCACTCTCTCACACACACACACACACACACACACACACACACACACACACACACACACACACACACACACACACACAAAAACACACACAAAACACACACACACACACACACACACACACACACACACACACACACACACACACACACACACACACACACACACACACACAGCTTCAAATTCACCAAAGTCAACATTCGGACATCAGCTAAACAAACGTAAAGTGATTTCAACAAACGGACAAACTAAAGTCTGGTCACATAAAGTCTAACCCAGTAAATTCAGTCTTCATTTAACTCAGAGGGTGATCAAATTTAACCAAAATGGACCCTTAAGAGCCACATGTGGGTCCCTAACTCAGTCTCAGAGAGAGCACGGATGGACCCAAATGGACCCTTAAAGGGGGCCCATGGGTCCCTTAGTCCGAGAGAGAACAAATAGAACCAAATAGACCGTTTTGGGATTACAATTTACGTTGTAAATTGCATTTAGCAGACGCTCTTATCCAGAGCGTTTTACAATGAGCAAGGTAAACACATACAGACAGTAGAATGCAGAGAGACCGTGTAGTGCCTCAAGAAACTAGGATCCCAGGTCAACCAAGAACCTAGAATCTGTCTAAAAACAACTTAAAGCGGGCCATTCCTACTCATTCGGAGGACCCATTCGGAGGACTATAATTCGGCGGTTCCACTCCTACTCATTCAGACCCCCCATAAGGACCACAGGGTCCATTTGCTTCCATTCCCACTCATTCAGAGGAACCCAAAAGGACCATCTTATAACGTCTATTTGGTCCAATACCGAACCGAGTCAAAACGAACTCTTCAGGTTGTTGTTTTCACAGAGTTAAACGTTTTACAGCGTATAATAACATATCTCTCACCTGGCGCTGGTGCAGTCTCCGTAGAGCACCTCGAAGTCCTTCCGGGAGATGAGCTTGCAGCGGTTGACCCCGGGCTGGATGGCGCCCAGGCCCCGCAGCACGCGCACCTGCTCCACGGTGCAGACCACCGGCGCGATGTCCAGCCGCTTCAGCTTGGTGTAGACGGTGTGCAGGCCGCCCACCAGGTGCTTGAGGAACAGGTCGAACACCTGCGGCAGGCAGATGAGCTCCTCGCCGCCGCGGCCGTCGGCGCCGCCGCCGCCGAAGCTGGCCACCTTGACGCCGTGCACCTCCACCAGCTTGCACTCGCCGGAGGAGGACACGGCGGCGTTGCTGCTGTTGTTGTTGGAGGACATGAGGTTGGCGGACACGTTGGAGGACATGAGGTTGCCGCCGTTGTTGTTGTTCCGCGGAGGGGGCTCCGCGAGGTGCGTAAAGCCGTGCGTAAAAGCGGCCGCGGAGCCGCCGTGCGTCAGCGCCAGCGGGACTACTCCAGCGACTCCTCCGCCGTTGCCCAAGCCGGCCAGGGCGGCCCCCGCGCCGGGGAGGAAGGGGCCGAGCATGCCGCCCTGCACCTCTCCCCGTCTCCGGGGCTCCACAGCGGCGGCGTTGTGGAGCCTCGGAGACGGGGAGAGGGAGTGCGCCGGGCTCCCGGAGGAGGTGGTGTTGGTGGAGGTGGTGCCTCCGCCGCCGCCGGTGGTGGGGTTGGTGTAGAGCGGGTCCGAGCGGTACAGCGACGCCGAGGGCGGCGCGCCGGAGCCCGGCGAGAGGACGGGGGGAGAGCCGGGGAGAGACATGGATGGGTTGGTTGGTGGTTTGGAGGAGGATGAGGAGGTGGATGAAAGTGCAACTGAACTCACACAGTCACACACACACTCTCTCGCTGCTGCTCCGCTCTCCCGCACACATACGTACAAACTTACGCAAACGCACACACACACACTTTCTCTCTCTCTCTCTCTCTCTCTCTAAGGCAAACACACACACTGACTCTCTCTCTCCTTGTTTTCTCTCTCTCTCTCTCTCTCTCTCTCTCTCTCTCTCTCTCTCTCTCTCTCTCTCTCTCTCTCTCTCTCTCTCTCTCTCTCTCTCTCTCTCTCTCTCTCTCTCTCTCTCTCTCTCAACCGCACACACACTTTCTCCCGCGACCCGCGCGCGAGCACAGTCTCTCTCTCTCTCTCTCTCTCTCTCTCTCTCTCTCTCTCTCTCTCTCTCTCTCTCTCTCTCTCTCTCTCTCTCTCTCTCTCTCTCTGTTTCTTTCACTCCAAAAAATGACTTATTCTCCTCCTCTTGTTGCTGTGTTACTTCTCTCGTTTCTTTTTCTTCTCTCTGTCTCTCTCTCTCTCTCTCTCAGTCTAGTGTAGTGTCTCGCTCTCTCTCTCTCCCTCTCTCCCTCTCTCTCTCTCTCCTGATAGGATACGGTCCTATATGGTGGTCTCTCTCTCTCGCTTTCTCTCTCTCTTCCGTCCACACAGACAGACAGCCTCGAACTGTCCGGTTCGGTGTGAGTGAAACGCCAACGGTCAGCCAAGCCGCCCGCCCCGCCCCCAAGAAGCCCTCCCCGGCCAATCGCAAGCGAGCGTGGGCGTGACCGGGGGGATCCGATTGGCTGGACGGGGGCATGGCTTTTCTTGGCGTGTGTGTGTGTGTGTGTGTGTGTGTGTGTGTGTGTGTGTGTGTGTGTGTGTGTGCGTGCGTGCGTGCGTGCGTGTGTGTGTGTGTGTGTGTGGTGTGTGTGTGTGTGTGTGTGTGTGTGTGTGTGTGTGTGTGTGTGTGTGTGTCGGGGGAAGAGAGGGAGGGAGGGTATCAAAGTCATCTCTCCCGCCTATGCCGTTTCATAAACTTTCTCACGAGCTGTCCGGGTCACTAACTGCTGGTTCGGTTGCCGGGGTTCGGTAACGGGAAGGATTTTTATTATTATTATTATTCTTTAAGCCAGCTAGGGGTCTTCATCAGGGGCCCGGGACCCCTAGAGGGTCCTCAGAGATACAGGGCCGGGACATCAAACCTTCTGTGTGATGATAGGACTTTATTTTATTTTTACATTAAACACTTGAACCCTCACATTCATATTCTGAAATAGCAGAAAAATAGCAGATCTATAAGCTCACAACACGGCTATGTTTGGCAAAGAGATGTGGTGTAGAGGGAAAAAAGAGCAGACTGAGTACAGAGCCAAAGGTCAAGTTTACAAAGTATTGAGAATTTAAGTGGTTAAATGGCTGAAATTACACATTTAACATGCTTCATCTCTCTCTCAGCTAAAGGGTCCCTTGGCCTGAGAAACGTTGAAGACACTAAAATCTCTCTCTCCCTCTCTCCCTCTCTCCCTCTCTCTCTCTATCTCTCCCTCCCTCTCTCTCTCTCTCTCTCTCTCTCTCTCTCTCTCTCTCTCTCTCTCTCTCCCTCTCTGCGCGTGCGTGTCACAGGCGTCACACGCACACTCTGGGCGGTGAGATGAATGCACTGTTCTTCATGCTGACCCCTAAAAATGAGACAGTCAGCAGGTGTGGAGAGAGAAGCGAATGGGGCATGTAAAATTATTAATCTTATTGATGATCAAAGTGACTGGTGTGTAGTGTGTGTGTGTGTGTGTGTGTGTGTGTGTGTGTGTGTGTGTGTGTGTGTGTGTGTGTGTGTGTGTGTGTGTGTGTGTGTGTGTGTGTGTGTGTGTGTGTGTGTGTGTGTGTGTGTGTGTGTGTGTGTGTGTGTGTGTGTGTGATAGATACAGTAGATAGATAGATAGATAGATAGATAGATAGATAGATAGATAGATAGATAGATAGATAGATACATATTGTGTATGTTATGAGGTAAAGAGTGGACATCTCGATGTAAAATTGTCTATTTGGTCCAAAATGTAAAAAAAAAAAATATTTGGACAACAGGATTAGAACATGATTGAACATTTGACATTGAAGGTCTAATATTTCTACAATTGCTACAAATTGCTGGGAAAAAAACTTGTATATCCTGTCATTTTGGGGCATAAACAAGAAGTTGAAGGATAAAATTCAGACTGATAATGATGTACTGTGCATGTTCAAATCATGTGTACTTTATATTACTAAAAAATATGTTTAATTTTTAACATTTTGGACAAAAAGCTTGCTCAAAGCAATAGTCTAACACCAGACTTATTTCAAATGCACCATTTAGTAGCAATCCCAAATCCTCATGCGTTAAATGTGGCCTATAGAAGGGGATGCCCAAAAACAAAATTGTTTGTGGGAAAAGGTCATACAATACAAATGATATCTGCTATTATTTATTCTGTGGTTATTAACCTAGGATGTATATTCTAGGAATGCATTTCATCTGAGTTAGGCTAAGTGATATTTTTTGGTCAAAACAAAAAGTGTTTTGGTAAAAGGTTAAAGCACTATATCGAGTGTTTGTTCAGTAACAGGGGTCTCCCTGACTCCCTGTCTGTCCAGCTCTTTAATTAACAGAAAATACATTTTCAGGTATAGGTGGCGAAATTTCAGCCAACCAGGAGAGAGTACCCATCCAATTGTGTCTGATCATTTGTTTGTGTCATCACTTCCAATTTCACTGGTTTGATTTGTATCCTGTATTTGTATCCTGTCTGAGTATCCTGATTTGATAAAATTGGTATCCTGACCTGAAAATGCATTTTCTGTTTTTTTTTTTTTTTTTTAACAGTTATATCGATGTAATCGATTATACAATTTCTGTTGATAATCAATCATTTAATCAGATAATTTATTCATAATCAATGCCTATTTCGGGGGCCTGTTATTATAGGCAAAACGTTTTTTTTTTATTTTATTTTGGTTGAACATTTTCCATCTACAAGCTCACAATGCTGCATGTGCATTGCAATGCATTGTGAGATTGTTGATCTGGTATTTTCACTATAAGGATAAGGATAATTCCTTTTAACAGGTCGTTCATGAAAGTCCTTGCGGTCTTGTTTCCAATGAGAACCTGTGAGCAATTAGGGGTTAAGAGTCTTGCTCAGGGACAAATTTCGTTTCATTGACACATATGCTGGCATGGCCTGGAATCGAACCTGGGGCAACCAGGGCCTCTGGCTCCCCAGGCGGGCTCACTAACCACTCATTGTAGTATTAAGTATAAAATAACGTTTAAGAAGTTACTCGATTCATTGATATATTAGAAAAGTACAAATGACAAAAAACACGCCTCTCGACTACACGATTAACAAACTCTCTTCTTACAGACTTGACTTACAACTGTACCTGTACTCACCTTTTCTCGTCTACACCGAATGTCTTTGCCAAAAATAGTCGATTGACCAAACCTTCCTACCGATGATGTCACTGGTAGGTAGGTTGTTGAGCTGTTCACACTTCACAGCCCTCTTCTGAGACACATATCAAATAGACAGAATGGTGCCATCTCATAATGAGCTTTAGATAGATAGCATTGTGGGGGACATCCTCAGGTCAACTTATAAGATGTGTGATGAGCAACTGAAAATATGAATGGTGTAATACAGAATTGCAGGGTTATTATTTGTATTATTATTATTATCTACATTTCTTTCTCATTTGTGCCTTTGAAATGTTGATGGGTACTTATGTATGTAAAGTACATGTGTAATGTACTTGTACTTGTACACACACACACACACACACACACACACACACACACACACGCACACACACACGCACACGCACATACTTATACATATACATATACATATACATATACATATACATATACATATACATATACATATACATATACATATACATATACATATACATATACATGTATGGATGGATGGATGGATGGATGGATGGATGGATGGAAGGATGGATGGATGGACAGATGGATGGGAGAAAAGACAGAAGAACAAACAGCTGTGAAAGTGGCATAATGGAATAATTGATGAAGCTCGGAAAAAGCAGTGTGAAGAAGTCTTTAATTACGAGAGAAAAGGAGCAGAGATGAAAGAAGAAAAGAAGAGAGGGATTAGAAGACGAAATAATGAAGGAATGAGAGAACGACGAGCAAAGAGAGGAAAATGAGCGTGACCAAACGACACGACCTCTGTAACGCCAGCGTGTGTGTGTGTGTGTGTGTGTGTGTGTGCGTGTGTGTGTGTGTGTGTGTGTGTGTGTGTGTGTGTGTGTGTGTGTGTGTGTGTGTGTGTGTGTGTGTGTGTGTGTGTGTGTGTGTGTGTGTGTGTGTGTGTGTGTGTGTGTGTGTGTGTGCGCGCGCGCGTGTGCGCGTGTGTGTGTTTTAGTGAAACAGGATTAAGCGGTGTGGATTACAGACAGATATGGGTTTTATAATCTCATGTAATCTCATTTACAACGGCTGACCCTGAGAGAGAGAGAGAGAGAGAGAGAGAGAGAGAGAGAGAGAGAGAGAGAGAGAGAGAGAGAGAGAGAGAGAGAGATTGAGGGGGTGAACGAGAGGGAGGTATAGGGAGACGGATGAGAGAGAATATAGGGAAGAGGAGAGGTGAAGAGAAGGAAAGGGAAATGATGGATAGATGAACTGGAGGACAGGAACAAGTGCAGGAGAGGAGAGGTGAGGAGAGGGGGAAAGGGGGGAGAGAAAGAGGGGGAAATGGATGAGAGAGAGAATGAGTGCCAGAATGTTCCTCTCAGGAGTAATAATGATAAAACTGTACTTGAACTTGAAGTTGGGGACAGATATATGGAAAGAGAGAGAGAGAGAGAGAGAGAGAGAGAGAGAGAGAGAGAGAGAGAGAGAGAGAGAGAGACACAGAGACACAGAGAGATGGATTAATATATGAATGTCTCAATAGATAAGATCCATTATGACCAAGAGAAGGAGAGGTGAGGAAAGGAGGAAAAGAGAAGAGAGGAGAGAAGATGGAGAGGAGAGGAGAGGAGAGGAGGAAAGGAGAGGAGAGGGGATAAAGGAAACGAAAGGACACACATAACACAAATTCACACTGAATCAGTACTTCTTTTTTTATTCCTCGATTTTGTAACCCTTTTTTCACTCGGTGCCAATTTGCTAAGTGATCCTGGGCACTACACTCCCCCCACCAGCCTAGGGAGGCCAGGGCCGAGCTCATGCCTCCTTCAATGCATGAGAGCCAACTGGCCTTCTTGTCACCTGACAGGGGAGAGTTTCCCTGGTTGAACGTAGCGCGTGGAAGGAACACGTTATTCCAACCAGTTACCTTCCCCTCCATCAGGCGCCCCGGCTGGCCAGGGGGAGGCAGCATATTGACCAGGATTACAACATGTTTTTGTGAGGGTATTAACTACCCTAGGAGACACGGGGAGAACATGCAAACTCCACACAGAGTAGGCCCTTTCGCCAACCCCACCAAGGGTATGGGCGCTGATGACGCGGAGGAGAAGACACGCCCCCAGCGCCCACAGCGTCCCCGGCGGGAATCAAACCCAGGACCTCTAGCTGTGAGGCGACAGCGCTACCGACTGCGCCAGCCACCGTGCCCCCCCCTGAATCAGTACTTCTTCAAAGTGGGGTCTGGGGACCCCCAGGGGTGTTTCCAGGGGGTCCCTGGCTAAATTATTGACAGTTAAGAACAAAATAGACCACAGGGGTGTCAAAGTCATTTGGGAGGGACGGCCACATCGGGGCGAAAGGTGACTGGATGAGGGACGCGCTCGCTCGTGCACGTTCACTTACACAGCTGTCACTGGCTTTGTTTCCCAACCTGTTGTCTCGGTCATCACTATAACTACAGTGTATCACTTTACAAATTGTGTTTATTATTAAGAAGAATAGCTACTTTAATTATTGATATTACAGTTGCAGGCTAAGACATTTGGTACGAGAGGTGAAATAAAAGTGTAATAAATGTGTTTAAGGAGCCCCCAATAAACCATTTTGCAAGTAGAACAATTCAATTTCTAAATTATGTTTAGCAGTGGCGTTCCCAGAAATTACATTTAGGGCAGGCGAGATTTTTTTTCTCTATCCCACCGCCCCCCCCCCCCACTCGGGGAAAATGTCGGGGGGAGATCTCGGGGGAAACAAGTTAACAACACTACACTGACTACAAAACTGAAAAACGTTAATAAAAACAATATGCAAGTATAATCAATCAATCAATTATTCAGCGGTGGTCTCTTCATGTTGTAGCCTATAGTTTAATGGCTCAAGCTGCTCTCAGAGCCCCTTTTATGCCAGGTGAGTACAGGTGACGGCCCAGACCCCCACACCTGGCACTCCTGGCACCCCATGAAGATAAAGGAAAACATTTGCATCACTATAGGCGACGTCGCTCTGCCGCGTGAATGGACAAGGAGGTCCGACGGCCACTATTGTCTTTGGATTTTTTTCACTGCCAGTTTTTCAGTCTTTTACTTTATTTTCTAGGGGAGGCTAGATTTTAGTTGGGCAGGTGGCCGCCTGCCCTGCCTCTATGGTGGGTACGCCACTGATGTTTAGTAATTCATATATTTAATAGAACCTTACAGATCTGTAACTCTGAGAGTGTATACAAATGGAACCAAATGGCCTCTCAGAGTTGGGGGGGGGGGGGGGGGGGGTACATGGCCTTAGGAATACTTACCAAACTGGGGGTCAACGAACAGATGTACAATTACTGTAATATCACTATATATCACTGTAACAACCCATTTTGCTGGCCAGGTGAAACACTTTAAAGTCATTTTTTTTATCAGTTTGATTCTTTATGTTATGTTACTGTTTTGTATAGGCACTGTTATGGTCCCATATGGTCTAGCGGTTAGGATTCCTGGTTTTCACCCAGGCGGCCCGGGTTCGACTCCCGGTATGGGAACATCATTTAGCCCCCCGTCCCCGTCTGTATGTTTTGTACATATTATAATCATTGTCAATAAAGATATATCAAATCAAAAACATAGAGCTAAAATAAGATGAAGAAGGGTGGAGGGAGATAAATAATACAATGAAAGGAGACACAAGATGAGTGAAAGAAGGTTGATGGATGGTTGGACGGATGGATGGAATAAGAAAAGAATGGAGTGGGTTGAAGGAAATAGGGTGAAGAATGCAAACAGAAAGAAAAAAAGAAAAAAAAGAAAGATATATAGAAAGAAAGAACACACAAAGGAGATAAAGCGATAAGAAAGGCAGCATGCACAGTATAGCACAAAGAAACAAGAGAAAGAGAATGATGAGAATAGAAGGGAGAGAGAGAGAGAAAGAGAGAGAGAGAGAGAGAGAGAGAGAGAGAGAGAGAGAGAGATACATGACGGACAGAGGACAGAGGAGAGGGAAAGGGTGAGCATGAGGACAGAGAGAGAGGGCAAAAGTGGAAAAACTTGTACGCAAAATGCTACATCCCTAGAGAGAGAGAGAGAGAGAGAGAGAGAGAGAGAGAGAGAGAGAAGCTTCTATAGTGAGAGAAGAGAAGAGGGACACAGAGCAGGGCTGGAAAAAGTACTCTGTTTCTTACTTAAGTAAGAGTAGCATCAGAACAAAAAAACATACTCTAAGGGCCTATAGGCCTATTAAACATTTTGCACAAAAACATAAACAAGACGCAAAGCCGTGCGCTTCATGCTACTTTTAGATGCTTTTGAATTTGAAGCCTGAACAGTTTTGGACATAATGAAGTTTCCACCTGACAGAGACGATATACTTAAAGCAGCAAAGTAAAAGTCCTCAAATGTTTCAAAATGTGTCCAGGCTTTTGGAAAATAGCTGATCTGCAAGCTCATAACGCGTCACGCCGCTTGTACTGTAGATCAGCTTGTTTTCCTATATTCAAAGTATAAAATATAGGGCTTGGAGTGTGGTTGATGTATGTTTGCTTCTGCAATGTAAATAAACGTTTTCAAATAAGTGTAGTGTAGTAAAAAAGTTAAATATTCGCCTCGGAGGTGCAGTGGAGCACTAGAAGTATAAAGTATCGTAAAATGGGAATACTCAAGTAGAGTAAAAGTACCAATCAAAGTACAGTACTTGAAACAGTAAATGCACTTTCCACCATGGGTGGAGAGAGAGATAGAGAGAGAGAGAGAGAGAGAGAGAGAGAGAGAGAGAGAGAGAGAGAGAGAGAGAGAGAGAGCGAGAGAGAGAGCGAGCCCTGCGTCATGTCTATGTTTGGTGTTGTCCGTTCCGAATGCTACAAACAGCTTCCAGGCCGACCTTTGACCTGCGGTGGAGCATCTGGACAGTGGAGAGACACAAAATGTAGCACAGCTAGATAGAACAGGGCTCTTCAACGTTTTCCAGGCCAAGGACCCCTTAGAGCTGAGAGAGAGATGAAGCAGGGACCCCCACCACTACATATTGGATTCATGTTAAATGTGACATTTCAGCCATTTGACCACTTAAACCATCAATATTTTGTGAACTTGACCTTTGGCTTGGTATTGCTTTGCTCTATTTCCCCTGTACACCAAACCTCTTAGCCGAAAATAGCAGATCTACAAGCTCACAACGCGTCTGCAACGCGTTGTGAGCTTGTAGATCAGCTATTTTCGGCTAATGTGTTCCCCCCGAGAATAGCGATGCGAGGGTTCAAGTGGTTAATGTAGGTCCTTATCTACACAAAGATGTGGTGGCCCCCCTGCAGTATCTGAGGACCCCCTAGATAGAAGACACGAAAAGCCACCATGTGGGATGGGTGACAACAACAAACAAAAAACCACACAGCGTTATTATCACTTCTTCTGATGACAGAATGGGAAACAAAGTTTATGATTAATGTGCGTGGACTTGTTTGCAGAGAGAACACGGTGTATGCTGTTAGCTCAAGGAGAAAACGGAACAGAGATATTTATATTTATACAAATGGTTCACTTTATTTAGATGAAAAAGCATGAGGGAGAGACTTGGGCCGCAGGTCCCCGGATAGATTTGAACTAAGTGTATCATGATTACATGAACAACACACACTCTCTGTGGTTCCCAAAGCTTTTAGCTAGAGACCCAAAAGTGACCCGAAAGAGACCCAAACTAATGAAAATAGCAAATCTTCAAGCTCACGATGTATCGCAATGTGATGCGTTGTGAGCTTGTATACTGTATCTGCATTTTTTTATGTATATGGAATTTCTTTGTTTTAAAAACGTATGAAATTCTTTGGCATTGTTTTATTTTCTGGAGAAAAAAAAAATGTTGCAAATGACAAAAAGGGATATTTACTTGTGACCCAATATTTGTATACCAAAAACCCATCTGGCTGGACAGTTGAAACACTTTATGTATCAGTTTGATTCTGCACTCTATGTAGGTACTGATATAGTCCCATATGGTCTAGCGGTTAGGATTCCTGGTTTTCACCCAGGTGGCCCGGGTTCGACTCCCGGTATGGGAACATCATTTAGCCCCGATTTAAATGCAGATGGAGGACAAAACAAATGCATGAAAGATATAGGAATGTAACCACTTAAACCCCATTATACTTACTGCTTGAATATTGATTGAATACTTTATAAGACAGAAATGTAAACGGCTCGACTCGAGGTAGAGTCAGACATTTGGGCTAATGTTGCTCACAATGCGCTGTTAGCTTGTAGAACGCAGAATGTTCCCCCATTTTCATAGAAAGTTTGCCTATTATCTGCTTGAATGTGAGGGACATTAGAGTTCATGTAGTTAAAGAAGAAGTGCTTTAAAAGCCTGACTTTGTTGTTGACCTTCATACCGTACTGTATGCATCATTCACAGTTACAAGTCAACTGAAGGCTGGTGGCACACGCACGCACGCACGCACGCACACACACACACACACACACACACACACACACACACACACACACACACACACAC
>NC_139956.1:33957839-33975339 GCF_963454915.1 Gymnoscopelus microlampas | reverse complement strand
GGCACCAACCTGCTCATCGGGAGCAATTAGGGGTTCAGCGTATTGCTGAAGGACACTTCGACACTAACTCTACGGGAGCGCCCCAGCCCGGGATCGAACTGGGAACCTTGCGGTTTTCCAGTTCACTCTACCCGGCCACTCTACCCCTGAGCCACTGCCACTTACTTTACAAAAACTCGCTGACATATTAGAGACACGAGGTTACCGCCCGACAGCGACGATATACAGGAGTACCCGACGTCCCTGCACTGTAACGAATAATCTGTAACTGCTGTCTTTTTTCAGCCGCTGATCAACTTCAACAGCTCCTCTCGCACCACTTCCATGCTGGAGAGGCCATCATCTTCCTCCTCCCTGTAGTAGCCGAGGAACTCGTTGCAGAGCGCCTCGAGGTCCTCCTCCTGTCGGAGCTCCTCCCGCAGAAGGCTGCTGGTGATGGTACCTGACTCTATCGTGGTTGTGGTGGTTGTGGTGGGATTACTTGAACTTGCATAGCTTACCTGGTCCTCCTCAGCAGTGGAGGAGGTGGAGCAGAACAGCTGGGAAGCTGGTTCTTCATCCATGTGTTGTTGTTTTTGTTGTTGTTGTTCTGCAGAACCGAGGGCGTTGTTGTCGCCATGTTCAGGCTCAGGTGGTGTTTGCTGAGCCTGAATCATGGCGGCTGCTGTCTCCTCCTCCACGCGGATCTGGTCGAGGGTCCTCGCACTCCCCCCGGCGATGTGTCCGAGGCTGCTGGGTGGGAGTGGGAGGACACTGACCAGCCGTAGTTTGCGGTGACGGAAGCGACAGTCCGGACGAAGACAGCCCGTCGGTCGGTACTCAGAACGACATGGTTTCATGTGGAGGCCACGCCCCTTTTGCCTTTGCCAACGTCTAGGACCGTTAGCCATAGTTTAACTTACTGATTTCTAATTATTAATAACTCCTAGCCTAGCACAGCGAGAAAACCTCTGGAGAGAAATGACAATGGTTCGTTGACAGATACAGTTTAAATATCCACGAGGCGTGATGTAGGTTACGTTTCTCAGCCAATCACAAGTGAGGTCGCTGGCTGGCGAACCTCTGACGTCACGCTCATGTCACCATGACCATAACCATAAGGAGTTACCAATGCAGCTACGCCCAAATATGGAGTGTGTTGTCTAAGCTCAATGTGTCGTCATGGTATCAGCAAACAAATCAGTCCGCTCCATATTTGGGCACAAAATGGGCATGCCCATATATGGGCATGTACTTATGACATCAGGGATCTCCATATATGGGCGTAAAAGGGACAAGGACTGATATATAGAGATCTCTAGAGTGCATTTGACTCCATATATGTGCATTTGACTCCGTGTATGTGCATTTGACTCCATACATGTGCATTTGACTCCATGTATGTGCATTTGACTCCATATATGTGCATTTGACTCCATATATGTGCATTTGACTCCATACATGTGCATTTGACTCCATGTATGTGCATTTGACTCCATACATGTGCATTTGACTCCATACATGTGCATTTGACTCCATACATGTGCATTTGACTCCATACATGTGCATTTGACTCCATACATGTGCATTTGACTCCATGTATGTGCATTTGACTCCATACATGTGCATTTGACTCCATACATGTGCATTTGACTCCATGTATGTGCATTTGACTCCATACATGTGCATTTGACTCCATACATGTGCATTTGACTCCATACATGTGCATTTGACTCCATACATGTGCATTTGACTCCATGTATGTGCATTTGACTCCATACATGTGCATTTGACTCCATGTATGTGCATTTGACTCCATACATGTGCATTTGACTCCATACATGTGCATTTGACTCCATACATGTGCATTTGACTCCATACATGTGCATTTGACTCCATACATGTGCATTTGACTCCATACATGTGCATTTGACTCCATGTATGTGCATTTGACTCCATATATGTGCATTTGACTCCATGTATGTGCATTTGACTCCATATATGTGCATTTGACTCCATGTATGTGCATTTGACTCCATACATGTGCATTTGACTCCATGTATGTGCATTTGACTCCATACATGTGCATTTGACTCCATACATGTGCATTTGACTCCATGTATGTGCATTTGACTCCATACATGTGCATTTGACTCCATGTATGTGCATTTGACTCCATACATGTGCATTTGACTCCATACATGTGCATTTGACTCCATACATGTGCATTTGACTCCATACATGTGCATTTGACTCCATACATGTGCATTTGACTCCATGTATGTGCATTTGACTCCATATATGTGCATTTGACTCCATATATGTGCATTTGACTCCATATACAGTATATGCATTTGACTCCATATGCATTTGACTCCATATATGTGCATTTGACGGGCGTTATATGCAATGTTCCACGTAGCGTGCGCCCCTGTGAGCCCACGCGCACACGTCCGGACGTTGGCGCGCACATCTGAAATGTGATGTACGCACAGTCAAAGGACGTGTGTGTGTCCCTCCTGACACTGTCTCGTCTGTACAGTAATCCATGGAGGACGGCGATCAGACCATCCGTCTGAAATCAACAAGTCCTGTAAGCGCCTACATCCCGTGGGGCCTGGTCTCTCTCTCTCTCTCTCTCTCTCTCTCTCTCTCTCTCTCTCTCTCTCTCAGTAAGAAGCCTGGCTTGCCTGGGTGTGCAGAAATAAAGCACAGGTTGCCAGTCAACAGAAAGTCTTGCTCAACTTACGTTCAGGGGGTTTGAGTGTTTGCTCAGACCGATAAAACATCTGAGGGAACAATTGGAACATTGTGCATTTGACTCCATATTATGTGCATCTGACACGCTTTCTGCTGTGTCTGACATCAGAAACCAAATCAAATCTCCATATACTGTATGTGCATTTGGTTAATGTTGTGTATGACATCAGTGCATGATGATATCCATCCATAAGTGTGCATTTTTACTCCATATACGTATGTATGTGCATTTCGAGCCCTCAAGGGCCGCGGTGATCCACCCATTACTACATTTATTTATTATATATACTAGACCATACCCGGTCGACGCATCCGTGGGGGGATATGCGCACATGATCTGGCAACCCGGGAGGCGACATTCTTTCACACATAAACGCTAATAAGAAGCTGAGATTTGATGAAATTGAAAAACGGGCTTCACAGTTAAGTTCAAATGGTAATGGTCAATGGCTGTGTGCAAAATCAGAGCAATTGCTCCAGCCACTGAGGAGAACCGGGAGGAGAAGCGGGTAGCTTCACCACTACAGACAGTCACCACTACAGACAGAGGTTACTAGAATTATAGTAGGATATTCGATAGGATGCCTCTGGCTATGTACAACGCCAACATTTTGCTTAGCTATCTAGAAGAGGGTCTGTTTGTTTGTCCGGGGCTAATCTCGCAAACCGCCAGGACTGATCAGAGACAAATGTGTTGTGCGCACACCGTGAAGTCCCTGAACACATTTCCTCTCACACAATTATTCTTTCATAATTTTGGGAAATATTATTTTTCTTTATCATGGAAGTCAATGTGGATTGGAGTGGACTGAAACAAAGGATCGTTGTTGCTTAATGTGCCACTCCTGCTTGTTTGTTTGACCATTTGTTGGTTTGGTTGACCATTTTGTTTGCTTGTTTGTTGACCTTTTTGTTTGTTTGTTATCCCTGCCAGGCCGAAGCCAAAGGGGGGAGATTTATGTGTCCACCCCACTACCAGTAGTCCAAGAAATATTACACTTTCATCATTTCATAATGGAAGGGAATGGCGTTCAGACCAGGCGAAGATCTTGCCCAAATCAGTCATAGGTCATCATTTAGATACTGTATGTAATAGAGGACTCACATCGTCAGTGGTGCAAACTGCAAAGTAACTAAGTACATTTACTCAAGTACTGTGCTTTGGTACAATTCTGAGGTATTTTTTACTTTAGTGGAGTATTTCCAATTTTCAATACTTTTACTTCTACATACACTACATCTCTGAGCAAAATATTGTACTTTCACTCCACTACAATTATTTGACAACGTTAGTTACTAGTTACTTTCTAGATTACATTTGTATTACTAAACATCGATTAACCACATATGCTCTTTATATATTTCAACTATTTGAAAATAGCCGATCTACAAGCTCACAACGCGTCGCGATGCGACGCGTTGTGAGCTTGTAGATCTGCTATTTTCAAAAGATTTGCACACATTTTGAAAACTACTCAAAAAAAGTACTCACACATGTATGTACTTCTTCCACCACTGCACATCATGGACTTTCCTAACAACCTCTCTAGTTGGTTCTTTGCAAGAAATTGTTTGTTTGAACCACTTTCAGCCTGATGTCCCTACTCTGCCCATGCCATTATAGGTGGACAAATACATTTCAAAAGTAATACAAATATAAAGAAATATTTTCTTTATATTTAAGAGATATATAAAATCCAGATCTACAAGCTCACAACGTGTCACGATGCATAGGGCTTAAATGGTTCATAAAAGTAAATTCAATATTAACCATTAAAATAAATCACCCTTCTCCTCAACTCTCTCCATTTCCCCCTCCATTTCTCCCTCTCCATCTCTCTCTCTCTCTCTGTCTTTGCCAGGAGGGTTTTGTCTTCAGAGCCTGATTGATGATGGTTGCCTACGGTTAACCGTTGTGTCCCGCTTTCTGTTTAGACAAAAATACTTTCTTTCTCCCCCTCTCTCTCTCTCTCTCATCTTTCTCTCTCTCTCTCTTTTTCTCTCCTCTAAAAGTTTTCATAGTTTTTTTTTTTTTTTTCAAACCACCTCCGTGAAAGTCAACCGTTCTCTCTGTCTACCCCTTCCTGGCCGTGAGTGTAACATAAATAAACAATAACCTCTTTTTTAATCCCTTCTTTTTCCCTCGCTTTCCCTCCCTCTCTCTCCATCTCAACCTTTCCATGTCTCCATTCTCTCATAGATAGATAGATAGATAGATAGATAGATAGATAGATAGACAGACTCTAACCACAGTGAAAAACATATTTAACCTCTTAAACCCCATATGGAAGACCGGAGTACCTCAGGGATCTATAATAGTGTATTTTCTGTTTGCTGTTATTGTGGGGAAGGCTTTCGCTGAAAATAGCCGATCTACAAGCTCACAGCATGTTGTGAGCTTGTAGATCGGCTATTTTTTAGCGAAAGCCTTCCCCACAATAAGGATGCTGGGGTTTAAGTGGTTAATGGCAGTTGCCTTAGCAGGCCTCTAAAAGCAGGGGTCTTAGAACAGAGGGTCCGGGACCCCTAGGGGGTCCTCAGAGTTACTACAGGGGGTCGCCAAATCTTTGTGTGATATGATTTTTTTTTTTTTACATGAACCACTTGAACCCTCGCATCCCTTTTCTGAGAACTTAAGCCAAAAATAGCCGATCTACAAGCTCACAACGCCTCGCAGGCGTTGTGAGCTTGTAGATCGGCTATTTTTGGCAAAGAGGTATAAAGGTGTGGAGGGGAAAAAGAGCAAACCAAGTAAAAAAAAAAAGTTTACTCTGAATCACAATTTTATACAAAATAGAGGGGTGCCTGCTTCATCTCTCTCTCAGCTAGGGGGTCCTTGGCCTGAAAAACGTTGAAGACCCCTGCTCTAAAGCGATGCCAGTGCAAAAACAAAGCAGTCTAAAAAAAACTGTATATTCAAAAAGCACCATGAGTCATCGATCCAAGTGCAGGGCAGAACGCCTGGTATGGTGCAACGTCCATTGGTATCATCGTACAGCCTCATGGCTATCTGCACAATGGACTGACCTGATTCTGTCTGTCCTCTGTGTGTGTGTGTGGGGGGGGGTTAATCTACTGCTTTTGCTCATCGGATTGGATGGATGTGTGGATAGGGAGGGGTTAATTGGTAGATAGAGGGATGGGTGGATGGATGGAACCGCCACAAAAGAGCACCTGTCTGCAACCTGTCTGCAACTTATAACTGGACCTAGGCAAGTCCTCTAACAAGTCTTCTAAAATAATCTTTAAATATGATTTTATCGCTCCTGGTAATGATGATGTCTTGTAGTATTGTATGTCTTTATGTGTCTTGATGAATTGAATCCACAGGACCACAATGGAAACAAGCCCTCAGTGCTTTTTGTGCATGTTATCCTTTTAACATTTTTGTATCACTGTACCCTTTTGCAAACTGTTAATAGAATATTCAATCAATCAATCAATTAAAAAAACAAATTGATGGAGGGATGAATGGATGGATAGGGATGGATGGAAGGAGGGATGAAGGGAGGGAGGGATGGATGGATGGATGGATGAGTGGATAGACAGGTAGTTGGTTTGTTCATTAAACAGAGAGTGTGTTTTAATGTTTATTTCATTATTAACACATAATCAGGAACATCAATCACTCTGACAGGCTCCTATTGTCAAACCACTGTCACACTGGGCCTGTGTGTGTGTGTGTGTGTGTGTGTGTGTGTGTGTGTGTGTGTGTGTGTGTGTGTGTGTGTGTGTGTGTGTGTGTGTGTGTGGGGGGGGGGGGGTGGCTGTGTGTGTGTGTGTGGCTGTGTGTGTGCATCAGTGTCTTTGTCTAGGTGTCTTTGTTATGCATGGTATCACTGAGAGAGCGTGCGTGCGTGTGTGTGTGTGTGTGTGCGTGTGTGTGTGTGCGTGTGTGCGTGCTGTTTATTTTCTTCCTTACAGCTAAGCGTTTAAAATCAATAGTCTCAGACTTTGGGACTTAAGGGGGAGGACAAAGGACACAAGGCAAGGGGGCGAGGTAAAGAGCAGAGAGCTAAACAACACCAACATCATGATGAACACAACGCCATCGCTTCTTCTGCACAAACACATTTTAAGACACGTTCATATTAATACTATTAATCCACGTATGGCTCGTTCAATTGATTCATTTGACAATATAAAGCCACACACAGATATACAGATATATCTTCTCTGTCGGGCGCAGATCTACAAGGTCGAAGCGTGTCGCTTTGCGCTGCGTTTCGAACTTGTACATCTGCTATATGCTTTTGTGTGACGCTGTCGTGTGATCAAGTAGGGCGTTAATTTACGGAAGAAAACACAAACAGTTAGAATATGGAGATAAGAGGTTTCTGCCAGACAGCAACGAGACAGTAACCTAATACATTTACTTTGTTTTTGAGCTGATAACTTTCACTCCACTACATTTTAAATAGAAATTGGCAACTTTTGACTCCACTACATTTGGAAGGTACTCTTGGGACCAAAACGTCCAAAAATATATTACGAATTAACCCACTTCAGCTAGTTTCACTATTGAAAATGGCTGATCTACAAGCTTTCAACACGTTGCGCTGCAATGCAAAGCTTGTAGATCAGCTATTTTAGGAAACTAAAAGGAAATCTGAAAGTTTCATGAACCTGGCATTACACCTGGAGCAGTATAGCCATACTGGGGCGGAAGCATAGAGGTATAATATAACTAGAGGGCGGATTGCCCCGCCCTCAGCTATTCATTTCAATGAAAGTGCTCACTGGCGTTTTGAAGCACCCGGAAGTCTGCCGGAAGTAGAAATATTGGGTCGTTTTTGAGTCGTTTCGAGCAGCCATAGAGTTATGAGCATGCGCACTAGTGTCCTTTTTGCGTCCTACGTCACAAACTACCTCCATGAACGAGCCTGTGTGTCGAGCCATGAACGCGAGATATTTATTAAATACACTCAAGATGCATATTTATATGTAAAGGCATATGTATTTATGTATAATATGTTTACATATTTATATTATATTATATATTTTTATATATATAAATATATCAGTATCTTTTGCTCGTGCATGTATCTCCCCGCCTGCAGTTCCAGCTTTGGCCACTGGGGTGGCGGCTTCAATGTTTCTCCGCCACTCTGGGGGCCTGGGCGGAAGTGACCAGATATAGAATGAAGCTGCTGGAGGGCAATGGCGCCGCCCTGGAGGAGGGCCAGGAATAAGGCTAATAAGGGCTCTCCTCTGCTCATAAAACGGTTTCTCATTGGTCCGAGGGCCAACATCACAAGGACAAAATTCAGTTATTTTTTTTCCTATTTAGTTTTCATATAAACTTCCCTAATGTATGCACACACAAGCGTGCCCACACACATACACGGGCGAACATGGACGCACACGCGTGCGCGCGCTCACGCATGCGTGCATACATACACGCATGCACGCACACACACATAATCAGAGGCCAAATCATTAGTAGCAGGTTAATTAGTGTTATAATTAATTAGCCGGAAGACTTGGTAGGTGTGTGTGTATGTGTTCTGCTTGTGTGGGTGTTCTTTGTGCGCGCATGCGCGCACGCGTGTGTGTGTGTGTGTGTGTGTGTGTGTGTGTGTGTGTGTGTGTGTGTGTGTGTGTGTGTGTGTGTGTGTGTGTGTGTGTGTGTGTGTGTGTGTGTGTGTGTGTGTGTGTGTGTGTGTGTGTGTGTGTAGGGGTGGAGAGTTAAATCATATTAATTTCCACATTGATTAAGCTATAAAGAAGACTTTTAACTGGAGGGGGTGTATAGTATATCACACCACTGAACGAACATCGCCATTTAAATCTACGTATTAATTAAAACAAGAGTGTGTGTAAGCGAGTGAGCGAGCATGTGTGTGTGTGTGTGTGTGTGTGTGTGTGTGTGTGTGTGTGTGTGTGTGTGTGTGTGTGTGTGTGTCAGAGGAGCGTGATGTTGAGTTTTCTCGGAGCGAAACGGGATCAACACTTTAAATACAGAGATAAAAAGGCTGAGAGAGAGAGAGAGAAACAGAGAGAGGGAGAGAGAGAGAGTTAGAGAGAGAGAGAGAAACAGAGAGAGAGAGAGAGAGAGAGAGAGAGAGAGAGAGAGAGAGAATTTGAAGGAAAGAAAGAAAGAGTGGAGTGGAGTTGGAGCGAGGGAATGAGTTACAGATAACACACAGGAGGAAAAGAACGATAGATTGAGGGCGAAGGAAAGAGAAAAAAGCTTGAGTTATTGGATGAGCGCCAATGAGTCTTTGAAACTGTTGATTGCATCTGATATTAGCTATAGTTTTAACGTGTAGCTAACTTTTCTAATGTAGATAACACACTTGGAGCGACTTAAGTCTTTAAGGCCTGGAACGCATCTGTGTGTCATTTTTAGATTTCTTTGGCTATTCAAAAATAGCATATCTATACAAGCTCGCGCTATGAGCTTGTATATCTGCTATTTTTGAATAGCCAAAGATATCTAAAAATGACACACAGATGCGTTCCCGGTCTTAATGGGTTAAGAAACTTTCCCCCGGATGGCAGAGTTGAAAGCAGACATCAATCGGCACAAGATTGATGGATTTATCGCAAGAGTCAAAATTCATTGACTGATTTAGTTTGAGCCGGGGGGGGGGTGGGGTGGAGGCTAGCCTTAACTGGCAGATTCAACTCTTTCACTCCGCGAAACTTTATCCAAACGGTTCGTTGAGACGTATAGGGAAGAGTTTCACGAAGTCCCGAGTTCTAGAGGACATCCTGTCGTGTCCGAAAGAAGAAATTACTTTGAAACGTGTCCCGAATGAAGCAGAATTAGCTGTAGTAATAAGCTGTATGCTAATAGGTTAGCAGTCAATGTAAAGTAGGTTAAATGAAAATGCTGTTGGCAAGTAGGTCATCGTCGGTCTAAAGTTAGATGGGTCTACACTGCTAAATGAGCCTTGGGTCACCACTAAAGTAGATTCAATACCAGAGAGTTCCTGTGACTCTTTTGAAGAGTTTTTTTGTGTTGCTGACTTTATTCAGGTAAGTAGAGGGTTTCTCAAAGTCTAGGGTCACGGAAATTATACAAGAGGAGAGGAGAGGAGAGGAGAGGAGAGAAGAGAAGAGAAGAGAAGAGAAGAGAGCTTATATTCACACTGGCAGCCCAAATCGGATTGGAATCAGATTGTTTTTGTTTAATCAAATCCGAACAGAACAACATGGAAACTGATTGTTGTGAATCAGATTTGAAACACATTTCTAGGCGGTTTCAAATCAGATTTCTGAAGACGTGCCTCAGTCTGGACACTCGGGCCCTGTTAAAAAATGGCCAAATCTAATTTCCTATCCAGATTGGAGTCGCATTGGTTTCATGCAGTCTGAACAAGGCTCAGGAAAGTGATTTGAATCTGATTTGTGGAAATCAATTTCCATGCCCTTCTTACTGGAGGGAGCTCCGCTGTGCTCATTCCCCCCAGATTCGGCACAAACATGGGGTTTAATTCATTGTACTGTTATGCCACCAAAATGTGGAATGCCCTACCACCACCAACCATCAGAAAGTGTGACTCCCTACCCTCCTTCAAAACCGACATTAAAAGAGCACCTGTCTGTAATTTGCAACTGAACCTAGACAAGTCTTTGCCAAAAGAAATGACCCTCCACTGTTTCTCTGTAAATATACTTTTACTGCTCCTAGTATTGATGATCTCTTGTATATTGTATGTCTTTATATGTCTTGATGAATTGAATACATAGGACCACAATAGAAACAAGCCCTCAGGGCTTTTTGTGTAGCATGATTGTATGACACGTACCTCTGTACTTTTTTGAAAGCTGTTAATAGAGTATTCAATCAATCAATCAACAACCCTCTTAGTCAAACGGACCGAAGTTGGCTTTGCACTTGGACCGTTTTTTCCCCCTTGATTCCCCCTGATTTTTTTGGTTATACTGTTCCCCATTAAATATGGAAGCAGGGGTTCAAGTAGTTAACACACACACACACACACACACACACACACACACACACACACACACACACACACACACACACACACACACACACACACACACACACACACACACACACACACACACACACACACACACACGTAATCAGTTTAATCACACAGAAGTGCGCACACAAAAACATATACAATCAGGTTGATGCACACACGTAAAACACAAACTTACACGCGCACACACACACACACACACACACACACACACACACACACACACACACACACACACACACACACACACACACACACACACACACACACACACACACACACACACACACACACACACACACACACACACACACACACACACACACACACCGCAGGGTGCTGAAGGCAGAAATGATGAGAAGATCAATCATCGGCTGTCAGAGCTCACTAATAGAGTATGAGAGAGACATATTAACTAACACACATGCACGCGCACACGCACACGCACACACAGCAACCTTTTTTATGACAATGGTCAATTTAACACACACACACACACACACACACACACACACACACACAAACAAGGTACATACAGACACACACACACACGTACACGTGTGCGGCCACGTGCACTTATAGCAAATCAGCACATACACGCACTATTAGTATCAAGGATTAGCACTATCACACACATGCATATTACCCACAGCAACAGTCACATAGACACACGCACACGCACACGCACACTCTAACCCCTAACCCTAACCTCTAATCTAATACTAACCCTAACCTGAATCGAAAGTGTACACACACACACACACACACACACACACACACACACACACACACACACACACACACACACACACACACACACACACACACACACACACACACAGCGCTCCTCTAGAATGTAGATCGATCCAGGTTTCATGTGTACATAACTTTGAAGGGTGGAACTTTTCTGGGAATGAGGAAAGTTCAACATTCTTCCCTGAAGAAACACACAGTGGAATCCTACCTTTATATCATCTTACGAGACCTCTCTGTCGGGTGGAAACCTTGTATGTCCAAAACACACACTTTTCAGGAAATAGAAGGATCAAGTGTTATTATTTAGTCACAAGCTCTTGTTAACCACTTAAATCCTCGTAGTATGGACCTACAACTGTTCTTTTTTTTGGGGCTAAACCAACATAATCTCACTCCCCAAAAGTTGCATAGTTAATTCTTGGGACAAAAGAGACCAAAGAGCAAAGGTTTGACGTGACGGGAGTCCCCTTCACGTCATTTGACGCCGTCCCGGTCACTTCCGCATTCCGGGAATGCGGAATTGCCGTTCTCAAACCCAAGACGTAAAAGGGTGACAGCCCCGCTAAGAAAGAAAAATTCAAACGACGGAGAAGCTCCATCTGAATTGAACTTGAGCCACGAGAGGCACCACCGAGTGAGCCGTCAGGATGAAGTTCACTTCAGCCGACTCAGTGACATTCGAGTTAACTCACTGACTGCCAATGGCGAGATTTCTTGTCATTTCACACCGCCAATGACAAGATTCTCGTCATGTGGGGTTTTCAGTGGTTTACAGCCTGTGAATGATCCCAGGATCACCCAAGAAGAGTACACCCAGAAATCACGTAATCACAACAAAATGAAGCTGCATGGTTTTGACGGCACGTTTTTCTTTCCAGACTCTCCGAGATCCCCCTACGTCTTTTGAGGCGATCATTGTAAAGTATAATATTCTATCATTTTACAAAGGATAGTAAAAACACTCGAAATCGCTGGCAAGGGAATATAGACAATGTTTTAACTCTGGCAGTTAAAGAGTTAATGTCCCAAAAGGGACAGAATCATAACTCACGCCCCCCCTAGTCAACATGTGACGTCGTGGATACCCCCGACGCGCCAAACGTTTGCCGTTTGGTCAAATCCGTCCCAAGCCGTCACCCGTTTGTCGCCTTGGGAGTGAGAATGCGTTGTTTAAACCAAATCTCTTCGCCAAAAATAGCCGATTTACAAGCTCACAATGTGCCACGTTGTGAGCTGGAAGATCGGCTATATCTTTGGTGAATGTTCTCCCTGAATAGGGATGCTGGGGTTTGAGTGGTTAATGCTTTTCATTGTTCAAGATTTATAAAAACCCACAGACGGAGAAAATAGCAGCAGCTTGTAGAACGGCCATTTCCGTTGCTTTCGCGCAACACTCTTGTGGGCATTCGCTTACGGAAAAAAAAACATCAAAAGTTGAAAGGCGGAGATAGGAGGTTTCTGCCTGACAGTGACGAAGAGAGAGAGCGAGAGAGAGAGATAGAGAGAGAATACTTTTGATTTTTATTTATAGATGGCTGATTTCTGACAGATGTTGGGGAAAGTCTTCTTTATGTGCCAGGGATTCCGTGTGTGTGTGTGTGTGTGTGTGTGTGTGTGTGTGTGTGTGTGTGTGTGTGTGTGTGTGTGTGTGTGTGTGTGTGTGTGTGTGTGTGTGTGTGTGTGTGCGTGCGTGCGTGCGTGTGTGTTTAGAGAGAGTGGAAATGTGTCATTTTCTTGAGAGATTGAAGAGGGAAGATGGGAGAGAGAGATAGTTTTTATGGTTCAGAATGGAAAGATTGTGCCTCGGTGTGTGTATGTGTGTGTGTGTGTGTGTGTGTGTGTGTGTGTGTGTGTGTGTGTGTGTGTGTGTGTGTGTGTGTGTGTGTGTGTGTGTGTGTGTGTGTGTGTGTGTGTGTGTGTGCGTTGACCTTTCCCAGCTCCAACCAGCCTCATTAATCAATGTGTTAATGGGCTAACGAGCTTAAAGGCAACAACTATGAACATACAATTGACCCTGATACACCATGAACACACTGTACTATAGTACTATATATATGATGAATATCCTCTCTGTCGGGTGGAAACCTCATATGTTCAAAGCTGTTACTTTTCAGGATACTTCTTTGAATACAAATTCAAAAACAGCAAGGGTAGCAGATCTTACAAGCAGTGGTGGAAAGTAACTAAGTACATTTACTTAAGTACTGTACTTGAGTTCAATTTTGAGGTTTTTGTACTTTACTTGAGTGTTTCCAATTTCAAATACTTTTACTTCTACTCCACTACACCTCAGAGGCAAATATTGTGCCTTTACTCCACTGCAATTATTTGGAAACTTTAGTAACTAGTTACTTTGTAGATTTAGATTATTATTACAAAACATACATCACCCACTTCAGCCCTGTATATACATTTCGGCCTTTTGAAAATAGCCGATCTACAAGCTCATTGTGTGAGCTTGTAGATCGGCTATTTTCGAAAGATTTGTATTTGAAAACTTGTGTAATAGTACATTCTGCATAATGAGTACTTTTGATACCAATGCTTTTTTACTTTTACTCAAGTACATTTTGAATTCCAGGCTTTTACTTGTAACTCTACATTAGTATTTCTACATTGCAGCATTGATACATCTACAGTACTTAAGTAAAAACATTGAGTACTTTTATCACCACTGCTCAAAACGCGTCACATGTGGATCTGCTATATTGATACTTTTGATACGTTCGTGTGACGCTGTAGTATGATCAAGTAGAGCGTTAATTATGAAAAAACACAAAAGGTTAAGAATATGGAGATAAGAGGTTTCTGCCCGACAACAAAGGTATAATCTGTATTACCATGAATATACTCCATATTTAATTTCTATAGACATGTAGGCTAGTGTTCTACTTCTATGAAAAAAAAAGGAATACTGTGTGAATGTATACAGTAGCTAGGAATGACGTGGTGCAATAGAACTTTACCTGTGTGTGTGTGTGTGTGTGTGTGTGTGTGTGTGTGTGTGTGTGTGTGTGTGTGTGTGTGTGTGTGTGTGTGTGTGTGTGTGTGTGCGTGCGTGCGTGCGTGCGTGCGTGCGTGCGTGCGTGCGTGCGTGCGTGCGTGCGTGCGTGCGTGCGTGCGTGCGTGCGTGCGTGCGTGTGTTTGTGTGTGTACAGTGACCTTTCTGCAGTCTGTCGGTGTGTGTGTATGTGTGTGTGTGTGTGTGTGTGTGTGTGTGTGTGTGTGTGTGTGTGTGTGTGTGTGTGTGTGTGTGTGTGTGTGTGTGTGTGTGTGTGTGTGTGTGTGTGTGTGTGTGTGTGTGTGTGAGGGAGAGAGAGGGAGAGAGAGAGTTGTTAATGGGATAATCACATTAAAACAGACCATCATTAATCATCTGACCCACACACTGTCAGCTACACAAGTACGTACGTGTACACACACACACACACACACACACACACACACACACACACACACACACACACACACACACACACACACACACACACACACACACACACACACACACACACACGCACACACACACGCACACACACGCAGCAGACCAACTCACACAAAGGCCCATGCACACATGCATACATACAGTACACACGTACATACGCAGGCACAAGCAAGTGTGTGAGTGTGTGTGTTTATGTGCGGCGCGCACATAAACACACACACACACACACACACACACACACACACACACGCATGCATGCATGCGCGCACCCACACCCAGACACACACACACACACACACACACACACACACACACACACACACACACACACACACACACACACACACACACACACACACACACACACACACACACTACATCCACTTCATGTGAAAGCCAGGCAGTAGAAGATGAGAGAATATTGTTTGAATCCAGTGTAAACGTCTGAAATGTTCCACCTCTTTTTCCTTTCTCTGTGATCCAGAACACTCTGGACAGGTGTGTGTGTGTGTGTGTGTGCGTGCGTGCGTGCGTGCGTGCGTGCGTGCGTGCGTGCGTGCGTGCGTGCGTGCGTGTGTGTGAGTGTGTGTGTGTGTGTGTGTGTGTGTGTGTGTGTGAGCGAGCGAGCGAGCGAGCAAGTGAGAGGTAGAGAGGTAGCTAAAGAGAGAACAGCAGAATGTTGGATATGGAATCTCAAAATGGGAAACACACACATGAATTCTCACTCATAACTGCAATGGTAAAATCTGAAATCAGACGACAACATACAAACGACGAAGAAAAATTCTGCCGGTAGGGAATCGAACCAGGAACCTTTCAATTGCAAACTCATTCCTCTAACCTTTAGGCCACCAATGCCCAATTTCATTAGCATGCTTTGGACAGTCTCTGGTAGACTGACCTCTCTCTCTCTCTCTCTCTCTCTCTCTCTCTCTCTCTCTCTCTCTCTCTCTCTCTCTCTCTCTCTCTCTCTCTCTCTCTCTCTCTCTCTCTCTCTCTCTCTCTCTCTCTCTCTCTCTCTCTCTCTCTCTCTCTCAGAGCTCCTATGGGGTGGGGCGCTTGTCAAGAAGGGGATGTCAAACAGGGGGAGATGGGACGGAGACGCGTGGCAGGTGAGCCAGCAGTGGCAACACTCAAATGTGTTAACTATGTGTGGGTTAATAGCAGCTAAAAACATAGAAGATTATATTTGGTTACTCTAAAATTTAGAAAGAAAGAAAGACAGAAAGAAAGAAATTGTTTGTCATTTTGCTTGCTGAGACACCATCTGGTCGTCTGATCCTGAATCAGTCACCACTACACACACACACTCGCGCGCGAGCGCACACACACACACACACACACACACACACACACACAGAGAACGCACACAGTGAGCAGATCTTGACAGGAGAGAGAGAGAGCGATGATGACACAGATGGAGGGACTGGTAAACGAAAAACAAAATCATGTACGATGAACGAGTGATCGGAGTAAAAGGACAAGAATCCAGACAGAAAACACTGAGTGACAAAAGAGAGACGTGGAGAGAAAAGCGACGGAGAAAAACCTTAAACCACAAGAACCCCTAGCATCCTTAAATTCTTTATCCCTAACGGGCAAACATTGTGTGAAAATAGGCAAACATTCAGCGATTCTGGACGATCTACAAGCGTCGTGTCCTGCTCTATTAAATACCATTACATTTATTTTGATATATCTATTAAACAATAGCAGATATACAAGCTCATAGCGCGGCACCAAGAGCTTGTAGATCTTCTATTTTTGAAAAATATAATGTACTGAAGACATTGTTGCGCTGAACTACAAGCTGATCTACAAGCTCGCAATGTGTCACATCGCGACGGCGCTATTTTTTGATAATACATACCCTATAATGACATGCCCAAAAGTGGTTAAATCTGAAGTGGTTAGGCCTGTGGGTTTTATAAATATTTAACCATGAAAAGATATTGACATGTCGTTGGAAAGGTTCTTTTTTTCCATTTTGCTGAAAAGTAACAGCTTTGGACATCAAATGTTTACACCTGACAATGGAGATATAGGCGGGGAACACTGTGATGAAGTGTGAGAATGAGAGGAGAAATGAGATGTAATCAAGGAAGACAGAAAGAAAAGGAGTAGAGGAGAGGAGAGGAGAGGAGAGGAGAGGAGAGGGGAGGAGGAGTTTCCATTACATGTAGTTATGTTTAAATTTTATCTCATATCCATGAGAGAGATCAGAGAATTAACCAGTTGGAACATCCTATCTGCTGAGACTTGATTAAAACCCATCACCACACACACAGACACACACGCACACACACAGACACACACGCACACACGCACACGCACGCACACACACACACACACACACACACACACACACACACACACACACACGCGCACGCGCGGAAGTTTACATATAATATTCTTCCTTCCTATATTCCCTAACCTCTAACTTTGTGGGGTTGGTATTCTGATTCTCAAGCTCAAGACGCGTTGCTTCGCGCCCCCGTTTCGAGCTTGTAGATCGGCTACTTTTGATGCTTTTGTGTGACGCTGTAGTGTGATCAAGTACAGTAGGGCATTAATTTACGAAAAAACACACAACGTTAATGAT
>NC_139956.1:33907839-33950339 GCF_963454915.1 Gymnoscopelus microlampas | reverse complement strand
CACTCAGTCTTGTACCGAGGAGGGACGATGAGTCTGTGGCTGAAGGTGTATGGGATTAATTTGCCATAATTCTCTGCTAGCTCATCATAGAGGGGGTAAAGTAAGTAGCCTTGGGAACCAAGGGTTCCCAAGTCATGTGGCCCTCATGTAGCGTGAGGCGGCTTGGTGGGTGTTCACTCTCCATTCCGACATCTCACCACTCCGACTAGTGGCTTCCGCGTGCGGTTAGGGTTAGGGTTAGGGTTAGGTATAGGGTTCGTCAACGTCGGAAAGGCGACATGTCGGAAAGGAGAAATGCACCCGGCTTGGTGTACAAGGACACCACCTGGACATGACGCAAAGCGACGCGTTGTGAGCTTGTAGATCGGCTATTTTAAAATGTATATAGGGCTGAAGTGGTTAATCTATGTTTTGTAATAATCTATCAAAATATATAAAAATCTACAAAGTAACTAGTAACTAAAGTTTTCAAATAATTATGGTGGAGTAAAAGTACAATATTTGCCTCTGAGATGTAGTGCAGGGGTTCCCAAAGTAGGGGTCGCGACCCCACTTGGGGTCGCGGGAGACTGACGTGGGGTCGCGAAATAATTTTGGGTCATTAAAAAAAAAATGTAAGCTTTAAATTCAACAGAATGGATGAAATACCATCTAAAATGATCACAAATGGTATATTTTACCATTTTAATACATTACAAATGCGCACCGAACGTGCAGGTTTATGTTTATAAATGACCTCCAGGTTTAGGTGGGGTCGCAAGTCAATTTCCGCCTTATTTTGGGGTCGCGGGCTGAAAAGTTTGGGAACCCATGATGTAGTGGAGTAGAAGTAAAAGTATATACAAATGGAAATACTCCAGTAAAGTAAAAGTACCTCAAAACTGTACTTAAGTACAGTACTTGAGTAAATGTACTTAGCTACTTTCCACCACTGGAAGCTACGGTTTCCGAAACTGAACTCGGGTCTGAGGGGAAGACAGAGGTTCTGGGCTTCCAGACGGCCTGACTGACCCTCAGCTTGACTGATCAGCAGGGGTGCATTTCTCCTTTCCGACATGTCGCCTTTCCGACGTTGACGAACCCTATACCTAACCCTAACCCTAACCCTAACCGCACGCGGAAGCCACTAGTCGGAGTGGTGAGATGTCGGAATGGAGAGTGAACACCGATCAGCAGGGCTGGAAGCAAATGGACCCTCACGTGGGTCCATTTGGTTCCAGCCCTGCACTCTCAAGAGTTATGGGTGGTCCGTGGTCTTCTGCATATCAAACTGGGGGGCCCAGGTTTGAGAACCACTGCTGTATAATGTTGACAGATGATGAAATTGAAAACTTAATCAAGAGTTTGGTAGCAAAGAAAACAAGCTGATGGATGGGTTGGAAATACTACAGTGAAACATATGGTATATGAGCGGGTGAGAAGACACGACAGGCTTCATTCCAGGAGGAAATGGCCTCTGTGTAATTGTTGAGTGAGTTTCTACTGAAAGCAGCAGGCCGGTGTGGAGTTTATTGACTGTGGACACAAGATGTCTAAAGCTCTTATTTGATGCCGTTTATTTCTCTCTGCTCTGACTGTCTTCTGTTATTACATCGTGTTTGTTTGTGTGTGTGTGTGTGTGTGTGTGTGTGTACGCGCGTGAGTGCTTGCGAGAGAGAGAGAGATGGAAGGAGGGAGGGTGAGACATGGAGATACATAGGAAAAAGGTCATACAATAGAATGCCACCACCAGTGTTGATTTTGACAGCACATTTTGATTTAGTTCCAGTCATAGTCTTTTGAATAAAAGTCCATTTAGTTTAAGTCATATTTTAGTCATCTGAAAAGTTTTAGTTTTTGTCCAGTTTCAGTCGACTAAATATCACAAGATAATAGTCGACAAAATCGACAGTTGATTTAGTCGACTAAAATGTATTGGGGGCAGGGCCGGTCGCTGGCATAAGCAGTCTATGCGGTTGCTTAGGGCCACAACCACTATGGGGGCCGGGGAGCCCGTCATAGTCACAGAAATGGTTCAGACTAATTGAGAAACCTGTGAACGTTGGCACCTCAGAAGATCACACTTCTTGATAAACTTTCTTTCTTTCTTCCTGTGATGTCTGCTCCTATTCAGTCATTTCTGGTGATGGCAGATCAGCTTCATTAATTTCCAATGAAGAACACACCGTCCTGGCACTAGACAGAGAGAACTAGCCCAAGCAGGGTTGAGGAGATGACTTAAAGGGAAGTAAATTGGACATCACACTCTGTGATGATGATTGTGATCGAGGTTTCTATGGTTTCTGCAGGAGCAGGAAGAAAGGCCAAACTCGCAGGCAATCAAAAAGTGTGATCCGATGTTGTATACCTGTCACTGTGACTGTGACAGGTACTTCAAATGACAGGTGAGAATTATAAGCCTGGTCAAATTATTCAAACTTGCAGTTTTTGACAGTCACTGTAAGTACACTTTTAGAGTATCAGCTGATATAACAGCTGATACTATACTTAAAAGTAATGACAACGTAATAGAGTAAACGTAGTGGAGTTAATACTATAAAATTTGTCTTAGAAATGCAGAGGAGTAAAAGAAACAAGTGAAGTGGGTTTTATGGTATATTTACAGCACATTTATGGACAATTAATCGAATAATCCCTTACTGATAATTAGTCTACAATTAGGCCACAAACAATCTTGCTTAGGGCCACCAAAGTCCTAGGGCCGGTCCTGATTGGGGGTGTATCTATGGGGCCTTGATGGCGTCGTAATGCCTGATTTTACATTTGGTTACATGCTGAAAATAGCCGATCTACAAGCTCACAATGCGACGCGTTGTGAGCTTGTAGATCGGCTATTTTCAGAGCGCAACACCCAAGCGCAACCAAACATCAAATGACTTAGCTCATAGACTTGTTTGACAGCACTACACTACACAAAACTGTGTGTGTGTGTGTGTGTGTGTGTGTGTGTGTGTGTGTGTGTGTGTGTGTGTGTGTGTGTGTGTGTGTGTGTGATTCTATCTCAGAACACATGTCCCGACAGGGACATTAAAGTGTAGCTATCTTCACTTATAACTCTTCAGACCTGGTGAAATAAAAAATATGTTTTTTGTGTCTTTTAAAATCAAAAGTCCCTAAAAAGACAATCTTGATTAGGCTACTTCCTGTGAATGAAAATGTACTGCGTGATGACATACAGTACATACACTTTTATGAATATAAAAATCTTGATTTCATTCAGCTGTGTGATTCCCATAGCTGCGCATTCATCCAAACACAGCTGATTTTAATTACAGAGCTGTTTTGTTTTGAATCTCATTCAAGTTGACATCCAAACGGTGTATTGCTCATTGTAAACTTAATGAGCACACTAAAATATGTATCTGCAAACTTTCTAGGTTACAAATAAGCAACGTTGTAACAACAATTCTGCACAGTGGCCGTTTCTCTCTCCCTTGGCCAGCGTAGGCCTGCAGGCTACAAACACTAGCACTACACAACGCGTGAATGAGGTTCTACCGTGCCATAGCCTGAAGGGATGTAACCTTCTGATTGGTTGCGAGGCGGTTTCAGAATGAAACTTCAAAATAAAATGTCCAAAAATGTAATTTCACTGGATCTTTATCTCATATCTCATCTTATAACTCTTATATCCTTCCTTTAAACTTCCTGTCACCATGGCGTCGTTCAACAGTCTCCTTGATATTTTCCTTTAGTATTTACCCCCACCTAGTGGAGGAGTTCTGGAACTACGAGTTCACTTCACAGCAGGTTGTCTGAAACTATGTTTACTAACCCTGTCTGTACTATGTCAATTATCTTTTAACAGCAAATTTTCTGTTTGTATTTTTTTAAAGTTAATTTGACCTACTTGGTTGCAATGTTTCAACAATACACAGCTGTTTACATGTCTTTATTCTAGTATGGCTATTTTTGCTAACATTTTAACTGTTGTTGTTTCACACTTTCTTTGAAAAAGTAAACAGTGTTTGGGGGTCCGGGCGTCCTAAGTGCTGTGTGTGTGTGTGTGTGTGTGTGTGTGTGTGTGTGTGTGTGTGTGTGTGTGTGTGTGTGTGTGTGTGTGTGTGTGTGTGTGTGTGTGTGTGTGTGTGTGTGTGTGTGTGTGTGTGTTTTTGATTGATTGAATATTTTATTAGGCAAAAAAATGTAAAACATCACATTTACATTTAACATACTTTGTCTAACAGGTCCGTTCATAAAAGTCCTTGCGGACTTGTTTCCAATGAGGGCCTTGGTATTCAATTCATAGACATATATAGTGGCATCACAGTTCGAATATCATTACACAAAGAAAATAAAAATAAAACAGCAAGAATATATATATATATATATATATATATATATATATATGTATATATATATATATATATATATATATATATATATATATATATACATACATATATACATACGTATAATACTATGTACAACAAAAGAAATAAAAAAAGGGGGGGGGGAGATATGTACAAGAACAGGGGGGGGGGGGGGTCGGCTGTCTAATGGGAAAATGGTACTACCTCCTCTTTTGGCCTCCTGAAAGGTGATTTTTTAAGGCTCTTTTAAATGAGCCCAGCGAACTGCATTTTTTGAGGGATGGGGTTAGCCCATTCCAATCCTGGGTGGCAGTGCTGTAGAAGGAGAATTTGCCCATGTTTGTTTTATGGGTGGGTGGTACCAAATTGTTGTTAACGCTCCCTCTGGTATTGTGACTGTGGGTGTCACTAACCTTTTGGAGGTATTTACTCAGATATGCGGGAATAGGGGGCATATCGGGCAAATTTTCGTTTACAATTTTGAAGGCCAGTCCCATTTTTAGTTGTTTAACCCTGTCTTCCACCCTGAGCCAGCCTAGGCTGGCAAAATGGGTGGGAGAAAGGTGGGTCATGGGCCCCAATCCGAGGAGTAGCCGAATCAGTTTGTTTTGGGAGGTTTGAAGCTTAGTCTTCAGTGACACTGAGGTGTTGGAGTACCAGGAGGTGCTAGCATAGTCAAAATGTGGTTGAATCAGGGCCCCTGAGAGGGTCCTGAGGGCCTGTGGGTTGACAAAAGAGGAAACTCTGCCCATAAATTTGGTTCTCTGGTTTACTATTTTGACCACCTTTGTCCCCATGCTTTCACCTGACAGGTATTTGTCGAGAATACAACCCAAATAGGTAATCTCTTTTTTGCTAGCGATAATTGTGTCATCGACTTTGACCTTGAAATCATTTACCTCCATCTGTCTGAGGGAATGTTTGGTCCCAAAGAGAATGGATTCAGTTTTCCCAAGGTGTAGTGACAGTTTGTTATCGGTAAGCCAAGTACGGATTTTTGAGAGTTCAGAGCTGAGCGCCTCCTCAACTTGCAACTTGTCCTCTCCCGAGATCAGGAGTGCCGAGTCATCAGCGAACAGGAACAATTTGCAGTTACAGGCAGCATTCATGTCGTTAATGTATAAAAGGAACAGTAACGGCCCAAGAATGCTGCCCTGAGGAACCCCACAGCTCACCGGGAGGGAAGAGGACATGGTTCCGTTGATGTCAACCACTTGTTCTCTTCCTTCCAGGTAGGATCTCATCCAGTTTAATGATGTGCAGTCAAAACCAATCGCCCTCAGCTTATCAAGTAAAATTGAATGGTTTACAGTGTCGAACGCTTTTTGGAGGTCCAACATGACCATGCCGCAGTATTTGCCCGCGTCTACCTCACGTTTGATGTAGTCGGTCAAATACATCAGGCATGTGTCAGTGGAATGGGAGGTTCTGAAGCCCGATTGGAATTCAAACAACAGTTTATGCTCGCTGAGGTAGCTGTTGATTTGTTCTTGAATTAATCGCTCTACAACCTTTGAGATGGAACAAAGGATGGAAACAGGCCTATAGTTGCCAGGTTCTAATTTGCTTCCTTTTTTATGTAGAGGGATTACTCTTGCCAATTTGAAATCCTGTGGGACGTGACACTGGCTGATGGATAGGTTTGTGATTTGGGCTACTATGGGGGCAATAGCAGTAGCTGCGTCTCTGAGGAATCTGGTGGGGATATTGTCAAGGCCGGTGGCCTTGTTCGGCTGGAGGGCTAAAAGTTTTCTCTGCACATCATCAGCATTTACTGGTTTGAATGAGAAGGAGTCTTTTTTAGCCCCTAGTTTGTCATAGTAAGCATGGATGTGGTCAGAGCCGTACCAACCTGAATGCTGAGGAAGTTTGCTTACCAACTGGGTTGCAATGGTGGTAAAAAAGCTGTTAAACCAGTTCGCAGCCGCTTGCTTGTCGGTAATGAGCACGCCACTTGAAATAATGCAGATGTTTGTCGTTTTGGTTTTAATTTTGTTGTTGCAGCCCAATTTCTGTAGCGCTTCCCACAGCTTTTGTGGGTGGCTTTTGTTTGCCTCAATGCTTTCATTTAAGAAATTCTTTTTGGCAGTTTTGACCAATTTGTTTACTACATTTCGTTGATTTCTGCATCTTTCAAGTAGTTGCACATTTTTGCATTTCCTAAACTCAGAGTACAATTTGTTTCTGAGTTTGATGGCATTTAGGATGTCTTCCTTCATCCAGGGTTGTGTACGGGCTCTGACTCTCACCACCTTCTTGGGCGCTAGGCTATCAATAACAGACACAAAAGCAGTTTTGAAACCAGTCCAAGACTCCTCAGCCGAGGAGCCATTGAGTACATTTGACCAATCCATTTTCTCAAGAGCTGTTGTGAGAGCTTCTGATGAGTAAGTTTTCATAGCCCTGCAGCTGACCGTGCTATGATTGTCAACTACAGATCTGTGAATCTTACGCGTGCAGTGCAGTGTGTGTGTGTGTGTGTGTGTGTGCGTGCGTGCGTGCGTGCGCTGGAGGCTGTAGTGCAGTAGAGCACTAGCCTACTTAAAGAAGGATCCATTAAGAGCGACCAGTCACCATGAAATTTGTTTTATTCTTATGGAGGACACGCACACACGCCCGGTAGCGGCCTACATTCTGCTGAGCCAAACTAGCAAGCTGGAAGGTTTAGCCCATAAGAAAAAGAAATTAAAGACATTAAAGAAATTAAAGAAAGAAAAGTCGCATAGGCTAGCCAATAGCCTACATCAGTATATGTATATAGCCTACTTTTATTTGGCTCAACAAATAGCCTACATAAGACACTAGGCTAGCCTACTTTGAGCTCGCGGCTGAGTTGCCAATAGGAATGAAAGGAAACAGACGGTATGGAGATTGACTCTCACTCTAGGCTGCAGTGCACATTTACAGGATGCTGGTGGTGGTGGTGGTAGCCTAGACGGTATGTAGCCTACCTACTACTAGCCTACTGTATCCTGGAACATTGATGGATGATGACGGTAGGAGGATACAGTAGGGCAGGGGTCTTCAACGTTTTCAGGCCAGTTAAGGACCCCCTAACTGAGAGAGAGAGAGAGATGAAGCAGGGACCCCCTCTATATTGTATAAAATTGTGTTTCAGATTAAACTTTTTTTTTTAACTTGGCCTGCTCTTTTTTCCTTTTACACCTACACCTTTTTGCCAAAAATAGCAGATCTACAAGCTCACAACGCCTCGCAGCGCGAGGCGTTGTGAGCTTGTAGATCTGCTATTTTTAGCTAATGTTCCCCTAAGAAAAGGGATGCTATAGGGTTCAAGTGGTTGATGAAAAAAAAATCATACCACACAAAGATTTGGCGGACACCCTGTAGTAACTCTGAGGACCCCCTAGGGGTCCCGGACCCCCTGTTGAAGACCCCTGCAGTAGGGCTATCATGCCTGGTTGGTTTACACTTCGCCGTACGACGGTGTCGCTCGCCGAAAATACCCCTATTCTCTACACGCGGCAAGCGCACAAGGCGTCGGTATACACATCCACCTAGCCCTGGTCCAGGGCTTAGTGACTTCTCTCTACAACGCTCTGCCAGGCGCTCTGCTCCGCGCATAGCCATAGACCGAACATTCCACACCGTGCGATGTCTCCAACTTTAGTAAAAAATAAACGAAACTATTTCACTACTCAATGAAACAAAGGCAGTTTTGTGTTGTTGAAAGTCTATTCTCCAAGGTCGGAAGCCTCTCAGCACCCCATCTTCTCTGTATGATACACTTTTTTGGGCAGAACATAATATATGTCCGCCAGACGGAAATTATTGTATTTACTCCACTGCGCCCTCTATGGATTTGGTCGATGGTAATTTATACTGACCAGATCTGTAGAGGGCGCAGGTGAGTAATGCAAATAATGTCCGTCTGGCAAAACTGTTTTATTTTCTGCCCCAAAAAGTGTATTATACAGAGAAGTTGGGGTGCTGAGAGGTTTCCCACCCTGGAGAATAGGCTTTCGACAACACAAAAAAAGCCTTTGTTTCGGTGAGTAGCGAAATAGTTTTGTTTATTGTGTTTTACTAAAGTTGGAGACCTCGGCACGGTAGTGGAATCTTCGGTCTATGAGAATAGCAGCGCGCCTGGCAGAGCGTTAGAGAGAACTCACCCAGAATACACCCACCACCGTCGTACGACGGTGTATATTCTCATGTCTGGACTGAACGCACCGTAACGGTAGCAAGCTGCTGTGCTGCTTGTTCTGTCACATCTGGACGGGAGAGAGAGAGAGTGACGGATTCCCTAGAGAGCATGATGATGATGATGATGATGATGATGGTGATGGTGACTATGGCGGTGGTGTGAGAGCTTGGATTTGGGGACAAACCTAGTAAATGGATTTAAAAGATGAGTGGTGCTGATGGGAGACCTCCACCAGCAGCAGCACCACCGGCGGAGCGGGAGGCAGTCCTCCAGGGTCTCCAGGGTCTCCTCCAATAAGGAGACCATGAAGCTCCGGCTGCGGGTCTTATTCCTGGATGACAGCGAGCGCACGTTTGAAGTGGAGGTGAGTGAGAGAGATGAGAGATGATGATTGGGTGATGTTTAGGGCTCCAATACCAATTCTCTTTATAGAGCCTAGATTTTTTAAACTTGTAGGGTAGGCTTAAGTGAGGGGGGAAACATTCTGATAGATTTTTATAATCGATAACTGTTTGCCCTATCAGCGGAAGAGAAGATTTATTTTAAAAATTCAAAATTATTCAACACTTTCAAGATTTTTCATGTTTTTTTCTACAAAAATAGCAGATGTAGGCTACAAGCTGTAAGCTTTTAGATCTGCTTTTTTTTTATTTTTTTATTTAATAGCCATGGTAACACATTTAGCTGGGGACCCCCTGGAACCCCTCCAATGACCCCTGGGGGTCCCCGGACCCCACTTTGACAAGGCCTGTAGGCTAGAGATGATTTACAAGCTCACAGGCATTATGATGTGGACTTGTTGTACAACTGCTATGTTTGGTATTTTGAAAGTCAATTATGTTCAAATCAATAATTGTTTTTATAATCGATTGAACAGATGTGTTTAATTAACTATTGCACTGCCACTGCTAGTGATATTTTTCTCATACCTTGTCACCATCATCCTTCAATTTGTCTCAATTAGCCTAGATGTTGACTGATGGACCAATGGATGAGTGGATTGATTGTTTTGATTGATTGATTGATTGATTGATTGATTGATTGATTGATTGATTGATTGATTGATTGACAGCAGACAGGTGTCAACTGCCATAAACTTCTGTTACTTTTTTGCCGAAAATTATGCGTTATTACTTTGAGGTAAAGGTAATATACTCATTTGGATGTATATATGTAAGGAGTCGTAATAATGTATGAACTAAAAAAAATGATTGAAGCCAAATTTATCTGGCTTTCCATATGTTTTAAACATTTAATATAATGATTATTATATGTCAATATAATTATTGACATATTATATTTACTGTAAAATTACCACATTTTTCTTCTGGCACATATCTGTTAGGCCCTACACATACAGGCTACTTACTACATCATACAGAAAACATGCATGTTATGTGTGATATAATAATCACAGGCTGATGCGACTAAACACTATTAGCCTAGCCCTAGCTACATATAGTGCATTATTCTAAAAAAGGGACTTCACAACAATGAGAGTGAGTGAGTGAGTGAGTGAGTGAGTGAGTGAGTGAGTGAGTGAGTGAGTGAGTGAGTGAGTGAGTGAGTGAGTGAGTGAGTGAGTGAGTGAGTGAGTGAGTGAGTGAGTGAGTGAGTGAGTGAGTGAGTGAGTGAGTGAGTGAGTGAGTGAGTGAGTGAGTGAGTGAGTGAGTGAGTGAGTGAGTGAGTGAGTGAGTGAGTGTGTGTGTGTGTGTGTGTGTGTGTGTGTGTGTGTGTGTGTGTGTGTGTGTGTGTGTGTGTGTGTGTGTGTGTGTGTGTGTGTGTGTGTGTGTGTGTGTGTGTGTGTGTGTGTGTGTGTGTGTGTGTGTGTGTGTGTGCGCGCGCGCGTGCGTGCATGTAAAGCACCTCCATTATCCGTGCACATATACTTTTCTTGTCCGGGACCCTTGTGGCCATTATTCGCATCTTTGTGCATACGTGTGTGTGCTTGTGTGTGTGTGAGAGAGAGAGAGGCGGGGGGGGGGGGATTTAGGAAAGCAGGGGGGGTCGGAGAATGAGTGAGAGAAAAACTTCAGTCTCAGTGTGTGTGTGTGTGTGTGTGTGTGTGTGTGTGTGTGTGTGTGTGTGTGTGTGTGTGTGTGTGTGTGTGTGTGTGTGTGTGTGTGTGTGTGTGTGTGTGTGTGTGTGTGTGTGTGTTGAGGAAAGACTACATATTCTTCCTGACCCCAATCTTTTTCCCTCCTGGGCAAAATGGCAATTAGCCATCAAAAGAGAGGAAGATGGATGGACGGATTAATGGACAGTTGGATAAACAGACCTGTTTATCAGGACATCACATACTGCACACATGATGTATGCTGTATGTACCGGTACATCATATCCAAACAGACTGTATCTAGTCCTGTGGTTCTCAACATATGGGCCGCGGCCCACTGGAGGTCCGTGAGGATATTACAAGTGGGCTCCTAAGTAAGGAAAGCCTCCTACCGGAACCACTGCCCGTCATCAAATTATTGGCGTAGGAATGCGACAAAAAAATATCCATGAATTCAAGTCTCCATGGCATTGGTTCTCAAAGTGGGGTCCGGGGACCTCCAGGGGTCCTTGAGGGGGTTCCAGGGGGTCCCCAGCTAAATGATGGATAGGAACCAAATGGACCCTTATGGGTCTGTAACTCTGAGAGTGTCCAAATGGAACCAAAGCCATTTGGACACTCTCAGAGTTATATTAACATTGATTTTTTTTACAATATAAATTGGGGTCCAAGAGAAATAAATGCCATTAAATGGGGGTCCGTAGCCTAATGCATGTGAAATTAAAATGGTTGAGAATCACAGCTAGAGCCGTAAAAATCGTCTCTTATGGGGGGTCCCTGGCATATCTTTTAAAATGGGGGTCCGCGGGCTAATAAGTGCCAATTTGGGGGTCCTTGACATGAAAAAGTTTGAGAACCACTGCTCCATGAGGTGACTAATCGATTTTGGGGGGGACTATCCTGTTAAGGCCAGATGGTTGGGTTTCGAGTGGGCCCTGATCCAGAAAAGGTTGAGAACCACTGCTCTAGGCTATGCATATCATATCTAATCGGACTGTATTTAGCACATACATTATGTCAGAAATGTAACAGGGCCCTTAAACTGCCCCGGCAACATTTTGTGCTGAAATAAATGGTGCATGTATCATAGAGCCTTTCTCCAAAGCACTTTACTATGTGCATTAAACAGGCTCACATTCACACACTGATGGCGGAGGCAACCATGCAAAGCACTAACCTGCTCATCAAGAGCAAGTTGGGGGGTGTGTGTGTGTGTGTGTGTGTGTGTGTGTGTGTGTGTGTGTGTGTGTGTGTGTGTGTGTGCGTGCGTGTGCGTGTGCGTGTGTCCATGTATCTTTTATGAACTTGATAACCTTGTGGTCAAAGTTAAGTGAGATCATGTTTCCTGCACACGTGTGTGTGTGTGTGTGTGTGTGTGTGTGTGTGTGTGTGTGTGTGTGTGTGTTGGGTAAAGCTATAAGAGATCAAGCTAAAAGAGGGTGTGGTTACTTGTCCGCGTTGATAGCCGGTTAGGTCTGTTACTCTAATCGCACACAGCTGCTGTGTGCATCTCTCTGTGACACACACACACACACACACACACACACAGAGTTGCCCGCTGTGGTGATAAACACAGGTACAGGGTTGTCAGGGCGTGTGTGTCGCCATAGCAAAGGAAGCCTCACACACACGCCCATCTACCCCCGTGACATGATAATTATGAGACAGAGACACGAGAGAGAGAGAGAGAGAGAGAGAGAGAGAGAGAGAGAGAGAGAGAGAGAGAGATAGTTTTTTTTGTTTTCTTATAAATGCCATCATGATTTGAGTGCGTGGGGATCTCATCTTAAATAAGCCGTTGTGCTTTTATGAGCGATCCAGTTTAGAGGACCTTGTATTGTTAACTGTACTTCCATGTACCTTTTCCATGTCTTTCTAAATAAAGTACTACAATCAATCAATCAATCACGTAGGCCTACACTTTTCCTGTCACAACAGCTCACACATCTTGCTGTTGTGTTTGCACATTTACATGCACTTCACCCAGCAAATATGGGACGTTTTGGTCATTGGCCATGTTTTGGGTGTTTTAGTTTGGGTGTTTATAATCTGTGGGAAGTATGTGTCTCTGATGTCTTGATGCAGTGGGCAGGTCGTTAGAAAGCGCAGCTCAGTTTCCAGCTCATCTGGTGTGCAGTGGGTGTAAGGCTATTGTCTGTTTTCTCTTGGGAGACAGATGTGCCCTTCGGCGGCCTTTCCTTTTTTTTTGATGGTAAGGCTGTGTTGTTCACTGTCTGAGTGCACATTGTCAAGGATTCAGTCGCGGTGCTCAGGTATTCTGTCATTGTGTATTCTGATTCTCTATTGAGGGACAATTGTTACGCGTACTAGTTGATCTGTCGTTGTCTCTCTTTGTCTCTTTGTCTCTTCATGTCTGTCTGTCTGTCTGTCTGTCTGTCTTTTTCTCTGTTTCTCTTTGTCTTTCTGTCTCAGAATCAACTTCAGTATCACATCACAGGTTTGCAGGTGTAAAGAAGTGGGTGTGAAATTCGTTTCAGTGCAAGCTCCATCGTTCTGTTGTTTTCAGAAAGGAGAAAAGGAAAGAAGAGGGGGGGGGGGGGGCAGGGAAAGGCCAAAAAATCGAGCCACTAAAGAAAAACATGTCAAGGAGAGGCACAAATCTAAGATATCTACATACTATGCACATAGACAGCGTAGGCCAGCAGGTACAGTATGTACGGTACGTGAGGTCAGACATAAGAGGTGCGAGGTGGTAGGTCCACATTAGCAGCAGGTATGTACCTGAGATTAGACCTTAACACAGACCGGGACCGCATCTGTGTCATTTTTTAGATTGCTTTGGCTATTCAAAAATAGCAGATATACAAGCTCATAGCACGGGGGCAGATGGGGGTCTGCGGGTAAATACATATAATTCTGGGGGTCCTTGACATGAAAAGTTTGAGCACCACTGATATATATAGCAACATATGTTTAAAAAAAAAAATAGGATTTAGAATCTCCAGAAGCAAAGATTCGAGTTAAAATGTTCGCCGTCAAAATTTAAATCTTCAAAGATTTGCAAACATTTTCAAGATTTTTCAAAAATAAAAGTAAACTATAAACTATAAACTATAAACTATGCCTATTGCCTAACCCTAACCTAAACCCCTATACCTTAACCTCACAAAAAACTGTGCCTAAATCTAACCTTAACCTCACTATGCCTAACCCACAAACAAAGCTGCTACAGACCAAAACATCACCAAACCCAGTACTGTTTATTTCTTTAATAAAAATGTAAACTTCCTGCTGATTTTACTACTTGAAGATCCGGTTCCGCGGATCCAGTCCGGGTTTTCTTCTTAATACAATTTGTATTTTTATTAAGAAGAAAACCCGGACTGGATCCACGGAATCGCATTTGCAGGAAGTTGACGTTTTATTAAAAAAAATAAACAGTACTGGGTTGGGTGATTTATATATTGTCTTGTGAGGGGCGGTTGTCATGCCTTGTCCAACAGTCTGATGGTATTCTAATGGTGTCTCTCTCTGTTTCTCTGTCTTTGTCTCTCGGTCTCGTTCTGCGGGTCCCTCCTTCAGCAGAGTGTCCTAGGAGGGGAGTTCTATAACAAGGTGTGCGGTCACCTCAAACTCCTGGAGAAGGAATACTTTGGACTGGAGTTCAGACATCACACTGGCAGCTATGTAAGACACTCACGTACGCATGCACGTGCACACGCACACACATTACTACATCTCGGAGGCAAATGTTGTACTTTTACTCCACTACAAGTATTTGAAAACCTTAGTTACTAGTTACTTTGCAGATATACATGACATTATAAAACATACATTAACCACTTTAGCCTTACTTTACCGAGGCTATTTGAAAATAGCCGATCTACAAGCTCACAACGCGTCGCATCGTGACGCGTTGTGAGCTTGTAGATCTGCTATTTTCAAACATTTGAGTACTTTTACTCTTGGTCCTTTAAGTACATTTTGATACCAATACTTTTGTACTTTTACTCAAGTAAACGGAATTCCTGACTTTTACTTAACAGAGTATTGAAACCTTTACTTAAGTAAAACATTTGAGTAGTTTTCCTACCACTGACACACACACACACACACACACACACACACACACACACACACACACACACACACACACACACACACACACACACACACACACACACACACACACACACACACACACACACACCCCATATGGTACGCCTCCTCGTCTGTATCTGTCTGTATCTTGGGCACCATTTTGGAGAAGGCAAGCTTCCTGACCAATCACAGCGTGTCTCCTCCGGGACTTGTCAGAATCTAGTTGTATGAAAATATAACGGGATATGTTTATACAACTATATTCTGACAAGTCCTGGAAAAGACACGTTGTGATTGGCCAGTAGTCAGGAAGCTTGTCTTCTCCAAAATGGCGGCCGCGATACAGGTCGCTCCAATGAACTGCAGAAGCCAATGAGGTATCTAGGTTTCTATATCTATGGTACACATCATATAGTCTGACTAATAGTAGCTGTGTCTTTCAGGTGTGGTTAGAACTACTGAAGCCCCTGGCTAAACAGATCACATGTAAGTCTACTAACCAATCATCACTTCACATCGACCACAAGAACCCCAGCATCCCTTTTCTGGACATAGAAAAACAAAAGAAGAAAACAACTTTTCGTTGAATTGTTGAATTGTTGAAAATTAGGCGGAAATAGATTAACATGCTGCAACCATTTATGAACCATTTGGTGAAAACAGGCTTACATTAAGAGAAAATAGAAGAACATTTGGCGAAAGTAGGCAAACGCTCAGCGAGACTAGCCGATCTAGTAGCTCAGTGGTTCCCAAACTGGGGTTCTTGACAAGAAATAATAATCCCGCTAGTGTTTGAGTAGCGCGAGCCGTGAAAAATAATAAACAAAAAACACATGTGTAGCGAACGCGTATATAAGGATAAATATACTAAGGATTAGTCTGTGACGTCACTGCTAAAATACCAAGGATGCGTCCGTGACGCCAATATCATATTAACAGAGAAAACGTTACATTTCGAGGTTTCAAAGACCAGTGCACACACTGCCTTGGTTGTGTATTGTTGATCTGTTGTTATTATAACTCAAGACAACGTCAGGAACACAGTCAAACTTTATTATTCACTCTAGAGTGACTTTTCTTCTGTGAATGACATTCTCTCTCCAAAAGCCCCATAGTCCACAGCGCCCCCATGAGGCACATATTTACCATTACTGTTAAATGAAATGGTCTCGAGTCTTGGCCAGTGTGAATGCTGGCCATCTGGGAGAAGCCAAGCGTAGGCTACTCGGGAACGGTTTGATTCAAACGGACCCAGTCTGAATCCGCCCTTAGTTTAATGTGCGACATTGTTTTCTCACTCAGCAGTAAACAAACCAACATACAGTGTAAGTGTATACAGGGTATCTGTGAGCTTGTCTTTCGGCTATTTTCACAATTCTGATCTGTGGAACCGAGTCAAACTAAACGTAATGCCTACAATTCAAAAGTGCGTGTCAGGGTGGGGGGGGGGTCCCCAGTTCAAATATGATTATTTTGGGGGGTCGCGGCCTGAAAAGTTTGGGAACCCTTGTACTAGCTCACATGGCGTTGTGAGCTTGTAGATCGGCTATTTCCGCTATTGACATAGGCAGAGAAGCATATAGGGTTAATTGTGAACTTCAGTTCATCAAATGTACAGTATCCCACCTCTCTCTCTCTCTCTCTCTCTCTCTCTCTATCTCTCTCTCTCTCTCTCAGACACCAGTGATCTATTCTTTAGGTTCATAGTAAAGTTTTTCCCTCCAGACCCTGGACAACTGAAGAGAGGCCTCACCAGGTAACAGTGTGTGTGTGTGTGTGTGTGTGTGTGTGTGTGTGTGTGTGTGTGTGTGTGTGTGTGTGTGTGTGTGTGTGTGTGTGTGTGTGTGTGTGTGTCCATGCCTGTTTCATTACATTGACGTCATCGCAAACTAAACTCTTTTTCATGCAATGTCTAGTTGTCAGTGGCATGGTTCTACACCCCCTGGTGGTGAATCAACAGTAGAGCAGTGTATACTGTATTATGATGTTATTTCATGGTTTTACTACACTCTCTCTCTGTCTGTGTGTGTGTGTGTGTGTGCATGTGCGTGTGTGCGTGAAGGTACCTGTTTGCCCTGCAGATAAAACAGGATCTGTGTAACGGCAGCCTGACGTGTAATGACAACAGCGCCGCCCTGCTGGTTTCTCATATACTGCAGTGTAAGTACAGACAAGCAGTATAATGACTGGAGAGCCCCAGGGCTCTCTAACTAGGCCCCCTCCTTATTTCCCTCTACACTAAATATCTTTGCCAAAAAGCAGCGATCTACAAGCACACATTGCTTGTAGATTTTATATTCGCAGAATGTTCGCAATGTGCATGTTTAAAAGATCCCCAATAGACGGATTTCCGCGCGACGTCATCACAGAGCAGAATGCGCAATCTGCGCATGCTCGGGGGAAACGAATTGTTGCGCCGTTCACTCTGTTGTTGTGTTCGGGAGTTAGATAGCCATAATTCTGCTATTATAGGCATAATAGGCATAATGCTGCTATTATATACAAACAGATCCAACTTCCGACAAATCATTTTTATTGAGTAAACAAGGTATTACAAACTGCATAATTTAATCTACTTTCATTAAACCTGGTGAAGATCATTTCTTTTATGAATGGACGTTTGACCAGAGCTGCTGCGGGTAATGGCGCCCTCTATAGGCTTACCCCTCCTCTGCGCGGTCATATCCTCTCAATGTTTACAAACATGAAACCCGTCTATAGAGGCACATGGATGAGCCTGCCGAGGTCCTGAACACAGTAAATACAATACAGACATGCAATTAGCAGATTGAATCACCAAATGGACTATAATTGGTTTATTTTGTTTGTTTTGTTGTAATTTTTTATGATTATGATTATGATGATTATGATGATTATGATGATTATGATGATGTTGATGATGATTATTGTTGTTGTTATTTTTGCAAATCGACTTGGTCCTCGACTTTTAGGCTATGTATTTTCTTACGATATGTCCAGTATCCGAAAATAAAAATGAAATGAACTGAACTGAATTAAATACAAGACACATTCAAGTGTAGAAACAACAAAATAGAATAATAATACAAAAAAGACAATTATTGGCAAGATATCTCTTGATGTAGGCTACTTTTTGAAAGTAATTTTTTACGGACTCTATATCTTTGGGCAGAGAATTCCATAGAGCTATCCCATTTGACGCTTTTGCATTTTTTCCATAAATCAGGGCCATTGAACACCCTTTGCGTCTATGTGTTGGTAAAAAAAATATTGAACCAATGAAAAGCATTAAAAAGCGCTTCTGATAAAACAAGCAACTCCATTGGATCCTCAAATTCTCTGCTAAACCAGCGAAGACCACCGGAGTTAGCTGGTTTTGCTGACTCCAGGCTCCACCCCCTTTTGACCTCCAACGTCATGGTGAGCTTGGAGGTCCATTCAGCTGTTCTTATCAATGATGAACAAAACCTCCTCACTTTTTTCATTTTCTGAAAAATGAACATTTTGGAGTTAGCTGCTTCCTGTCGGACAGCAGAGATATAATGTATATCCTACAGTCGATTTATAGGAGACTATGATGACCTGTATATAATGTGTATCCTACAGTCGATTTATAGGAGACTATGATGATCTGTATATAATGTGTATCCTACAGTCGATTTATAGGAGACTATGATGACCTGTATATAATGTGTATCCTACAGCAGAGCTAGGGGACTATGACGAGGACCTGGACTGTCATCATCTGGAGCTGAAACACTACGTCCCCAATCAGGAATATCTGGACCACAAGATTATGAAGTTACATAAGAAACACAGGTACACACACGCACACACGCAGGCACACACGGTCGCACGCACGCATACACCTCTTTTTGCATTGTATTGTGGGAGTTGGGAGATTCTTCAGTAGACCCTTTTTTATTGGTTCAGTTTAGTCTTCTCTCTGTTATGTGTCTTTCTGGACAGTTTTGAGGTGAAGCCTCGCCACTGTACGCCTGCATGCAGGTTCATTTTAGTCACTATTTTTGTCGGGTGTAAATCCATACTGCCCAAAACTCTTACTTTTCAGGTAATGGCAAAAAGAACCACATGTGTTCCAATGGATCCAATGTAGTTTAATTTAGTCGCAAGCTCTTGTTAATTATTTTCATTCATTAAGTATTTATAAACCCACACACAAGATGAACTGCTTTCGACAATGTTTCAGTAGCCTCGATCTCCAGGCTTTTATTTTCCTCCGCGTTTCGCTCAAAAAGAAAGCCTGGACCAAGCTGTTGACATTCCTGGCATAGGAAGTGGGAGTCAACCTTTCATTTCCCCAACCAACCAGAGTGCAGTGGGCGTCGCTCCAAATGTTGTGACGTCAGGGCTCTCAATAGAGCGTCGCAGTTCCCGCCCACTTCCAGTTGCCGGAAGTAAATACTCAATGCATTTTTCCCATTGACTTTTCCGAAAATATTTATATAAATTAATTTAAGCCTAGAATCAAGCTATCCAGGATCCTGGTGAATCATGACCATAAAACGTTTGATTCTGTGAAAAAAACTTTTTTGAAAACGGCAAAACAAAGGGTATTTATTAAACATAGTATATCATATGATTAAATATAAAATTTAAAAAATCACAGAAAAAAAGGTTTTATGGTCATGATTCACCAGAATCCTGGATGGCTTGATTCTAGGCTTAAATTCATTGATATAAATATTTTTGGTCAATGGTCAATGGGAAAAATGCATTGAGTATTTACTTCCGGCACCCGGATTCTGCGCAACTGTGATGCTCTATGCTGCACATTCGGGAGGAGGAGAGGCAGGGGGCGGGCGCACAGATTGGTGAACCAATGGGAGCCCCCGGCTGTTTTCTCCAGAGATTTTGAATCCGCCCCTCTATGCCAGATATCAGACGCGCTGGGGCAGGCTAATGTTTGAGTGACACTATCATACAAAGTCGAAGTAGGGCATGTTTACCAAGAAATGGAGATACAAGGTTTCTGCCCGACAGCGCTGATTTGCTCTCCATGTGTCCCTCCTCCACAGAGGGGCGTCTCCAGCTGTGTCAGACATCCAGCTGCTGGAGGTGGCCAGGAAGCTGGACATGTACGGCATCAGACCTCACCCTGCCCACGATGGGGAGGCCATGAGGATCAACCTGGCTGTCACACACTCTGGAGTCCTGGTGTTTCAGGTACAATCACCTACACACTCATCTACATGCATGTGTGTACTGCGGGCCAGGTGGAACTTGACGTCCGATTGGCTGGCAGGTCGCCGCGGCAACCCGGGCAGGAAGCGGGAGTCGTCGCTGGAATGCCCCGCCTCCGTGCCCCGACGCCCGCCGTCCAATAGCCTCGCCCCGATGCTCCCCGGCGGGCACACCCCTCCGGAGTGTATACACACGCTCTGGAGTGACTTAGTGGGGCCTGCTTCATTCTGCATTCGTGCATTATGATGGTTGATAGGATCCTTTCTGTGCCAGTCCTTTATATTGCATTGGTTTGATGTAGAATTTGAGACAATAGGCTCTATGCACAGCAGCCGTATTGGAAAGAAATTGGGCCTCTTCTTACTTCCTTCACAGGTGTTACCAATGATACTAATGAAGGCTCTGTTCCATTCTGGTCAGGGTGCTGATATTGTGCACGTTGGCTCACTAGAAACACTCCATTTTGGTTCCCAAATGGCCCCTTATGGTGGGTGTGTAACTCTGAGAGTGTACAAATGGAACCAAATGGACCCGTAAGGGTCCATTTGGTTCCATTTGTACACTCTCAGAGTTATGGGGGTCCTTGAAAATAAGACAACCACTATGCCACACTAAATGGAACAGAGCCTTAATTAGTATTATTGGTAACACCTGTGAAGGAAGTAAGGAAGGGGCCCAATTCATTCCCAATATGGCCGCTGTGCATAGAGCCTATTGGAACTGAAGTAGGTGTTCCAGCGTGTGTTCTGTGCACGGAGGTCCCTGGCAGGGAAGCGTCTTTGTGAGAAGAGTAGTGGAGGCAGGCTCACATGAAAGTGTTTCCATTTTTGTATAAAGGAAAGGTTTTTGTTTTTGTTTATGTTTGAGCATCTCTCTGACAAGCTCTTATGATGTGTTTCATGAAACCATTAGTTGAGAGTTATTAGTTATTACGCTTATGACTAATGGATGGAAAAGGACAAATTCCGAAATAGCTTCAAATCGATGGAGATGGCATGAGATGGAAGAACTGCACTTAGTGGTGTAAAGTAACTAAGTACATTTACTCAAGTACTGTACTTAAGTACACTTTTGAGGATTTTTTTTACTTTACTGGAGTATTTCCGATTTTCAGTACTTTTACTCTTTGAGTCTCCTACTGGTTACATTAGCATCTTTCCGCCGGTAATCAATAATGTTAATGGCTTAGGAATCCGACGAAAACAAAAATTCAATGCTTGAATTCAATGCTTCATGGGGTGTGTAATTGATAGAAAATAAGATATTTTTCGGGTGAATTTCTCCTTTAAGTAAAACAATTCAGTACTTTTTTCACCACTGACTGCACTCACAACTCATCTGTAGTACGCTTTTATATTGATGTGCCACTGGATGTAGGTGTTGTCAAGATATCCAGCTACATGGCGAAAAATAAATAAATAGCTTAACTACTTGAAAGCTACCTCATTGTGAAAGTAGTGAATCTAGCCACAAACTATATGGAAATATAAGCTAGACACACTGACATGTGTGATCCTTCACCTAAAGAATGGTACTGGGACAATTATCCAGTCTCTTTATTGCTTTATTAACATTGTCTAAACTTTCAATCACTTAATAATAAAGTGAGGGGAGAACATAAAAAAGCTGTGCTCCCTACATTTGTTGTACTTTGTAATTTGTTGTTTTTAATACTTAGGTATTTTTAAAAGCAAGTGCTCCGGTACTTTAACTCAAGCACACATTTGACTGAGCAACCTTTACTTGTAGTAGAGTAATATTTGATCAGCAGTACTGTATATATACCGTGACTCCTGTCCTGTTTCTGGGCTTTCAGGGAAACACCAAGATCAACACGTTCAGCTGGGCCAAGATACGGAAACTCAGCTTCAAGCGCAAACACTTCCTCATCAAACTGCATGATAAGATCGGGGTGAGGAGCTATAAATACACACAACTACATGACTAAATACCTAGACGGCATGTACAGGAGGTAGAGAGAAACAAAGAAAGAAAGAAAGAAAAACAACACTAACACTTTAAAGCTTCATCTGAATATGTATGTGTGTACAATCATGTATGTTTACAGTATATGAATATTCATGTCCATGTATGTATGCACATGTATGTGTGTAAGCGTGCGTGCGTGCGTGCGTGCGTGCGTGTGCAGGCGTGCATGCAAATATGTATTATTACTAGGGCTGGGACTCGATTAAAAAAAATAATCTAATTAATTAGAGGCTTTGTAATTAATTAATCTAAATTAATCGCATGTTTAATCGCATATCAATATTTGACCTGAGAAGCAATTTCTTTTCAGTTAAAACAGATTTTGGTATATGAGTGAATCAATGAGTGAATACATAAGTTTAAGCAACAAAAAATAGTTCTGCACACAACCGTGTTTTTATCCACGCTTCCATCAGAGAGTTTTTTAAATCTAAATTTCCCATCCACTGGGCCAAGCAAAGCAGTCTGATCGGCTTCTTGTCCCATTGCGTGCACACCTGAAACTCGTCCAGTGAGAAGGTTCTGTGGTGCATAAACTAAGCGCGATTAAAATGCGATTAATTTTTTTAATCACGTTAATTTTCTGTAATTAATTAATCTAAATTAATCAGTTAAAGTCCCAGCCCTAATTATTACATTACATTACAGTCATTTAGAAGACACTTTTATCCACAGCGACTTACAATAAGTGCATTCAACATAGGTAGGCAAGAAAACTACTAATCACCGGTAGTCTTATGTGAATTCTCTTCTAAAACAAGCAACTAAGAGTATACCTAGCGCTAAGGTAAAAGTGCAATATATCAGCTACCTACTTTCTTAAACAGATGAGACAAATAGGAAAATCAAATGAGCAAAAGCTAGTATCAAATAAACAAGATCCAATAAAACAAGAGCTCGTACAAATAATTGACAACAAGTAGGCAAGGCTAAGAGGAAGGGTCAGGGTAGTGTTTCCTGAAGAGGTGGGTTTTCTGCCTGCGGCGAAAGATGTGTGTGTGTGTGTGTGTGTGTGTGTGTGTGTGTGTGTGTGTGTGTGTGTGTGTGTGTGTGTGTGTGTGTGTGTGTGTGTGTGTGTGTGTGTGTGTGTGTGTGTGTACACACACATGTATGTGTATGCATGTATGTTTGTTTGTAAGTGTGCATGCTGCAGCCCTCTTATAAGGACAGCGTGGAGTTTACATGTATATATGTGTGTTTGTATGGATGTGTGCACCTTGCAGCCCTCTTATAAGGACATCGTGGAGTTTACATGTATATGTATGTGTTTACATGGATGTGTCCATGGTACAGCCCTCTCATAAGGACATCGTGGAGTTCTCCATGGCGAGTCGTGATGTGTGTAAGTCCTTCTGGAAGGTGTGTGTGGAGTACCACGCCTTCTTCAGGCTGCCGGAGGAACCAGAGCCCACACACACAACCATACTGTCCTGCAAGGGGTCCAACTTTAGATACAGGTACACGCACGCAAGCACGTTTGTATTACTATACTAGGACATTTTAAGACAGCATTGAAAATAGCTGAAAAAATAATCCACATAAGCTGTAGAGTGCCAGACGCTGGCACATGTATAAATCATGCAACCCTAAACCCTAAACCTAAATGTCAAATCCTAGCCCAACAACACCTGAATATCTTCATAATTGTAAGCCTAACATTAATATATGTTACCTTTTTATATGTCTGATTCTACAAAAAGGGGTAGTTTTCTATATAATGGTCCTCACAATGTCTATTTCCCAATTTCTACTGTATTGTGGGGAAACTTGTGTGTGTGTGTGTGTGTGTGTGTGTGTGTGTGTGTGTGTGTGTGTGTGTGTGTGTGTGTGTGTGTGTGTGTGTGTGCGTGCGTGCGTCAGTGGTCGCACACAGAAGCAGCTGTTGGAGTGCATGGGGCCTGGAGGAGAGAGGAAACACACACAGTTCGAGAGGTGAGAACAAACTCATAAACTGAGCTGATTTGTTCAGATCATATTGAATACAAAACAATAACTTGTTTAAAGTGACTATTGATGGTGTTTAAGGCCAGTGTGTCCAGTCAATACTGATGTTGTGTCTCTTACTGTGTCGTTCTCTCTCCAGGACGCTTCGCCAGGCAGACCACGACTCCAGACAGTCTCGCTCGTCTCCTGACCTCCTAACCGCTGTGTCCAAACAAGTAATCACACCATTTTGATCCAATACATACATACACAGTAATGGGTGCAGAACAGGGGGGCTTCGACGGGGGGCTTCCGTGACCCCTAGGGGGTCCTCAGAGTTACTACAGGGGGTCCGCCAAAATCTTTGTGTGATGGGGAACATTATAGCCGAAAATAGCCGAAAATTATAGATTATAGCCGAAAATAGCTCACAACGCCTCGCGCTGCAAGGCGTTGTGAGCTTGTAGGTCTTCTATTTTCAGAGAGTCGGTGTGTAGAGGGAAAAAGAGCAGACCAAGTACAGAGCCCAACGGCCAAGTTGACTAAATATTGAGGGTTCTAAAGGTTAACTATCTGAAAATACACTAAAGCATGAATCCAGCCATCTATGAAATCTATGAACAAAGTTTAATCTGAAACACAATTTCATACAATATAGGGGGGGGGGTCCTTGCTTGATCTTTCTCTCTGCTAAGGGGTCCTTGGCCTGAAGAACGTTGAAGACCCCTGGTATAGAGAGATACATGGTGGCTTCGGAAAGCATTCCCATTTCTCCATTTAGTTATAGACTTGCTAATCTCTCAAGAACAGAACATTCTGCTCTCCGCTTGAATCTGTCGGGGGGGTTCGTCATATCGCGTACGCACTGGCCTACAAGTGGGCGTGCCTTCAGATCAGGAAGCAGGCCGCGCTTTACCCAATCAAATGTAGTGGGCGGGATTTACGTGTCTGCGGATCCTTGCACACTAGAAACAAACCGAAACTCATTTAACAATAGCGTCCTCGAAGCAGACAAAACCACGGAAAGATATTCACATTTCAACTTGCTCTTTCATCATAGAAACAAGTGGGCTTATAACCAAAACGATCCATGTTCTCTGGGAGAAGTGGTGTTAGTGTTCCGTGTAGAAATATTGTTAGTGGGAATGAAAACATAGTCGCACCACCGGAAGTGAAAGGCTGAAGGCAGACCAAAACCCCGGTTTCCTTGCGCACGGGTGCTCCATTTAGCTCCCCCAGAGCTAAGTGAAATAGTAAAAAACAGCAGAGGGCGCTGTTTTTCATTTTCTATTTGGCGATGGGTTCCCAGATTGTAGACTTGCTAACATGTGTGTTTGTGTGTGTTCCCTCCACAGATGTACAAGCATCCGTTCCGTCGACCCGGTGGGGCTCGGGCGGTCCGCAGCCAGGACCCCCTGGACCCCCGCACACAGGACTGCGCAGAGGTCACCAAGAGGGGCGGGGCCAAGCGCAGCCAATCATTCGTCGAGGTGGCCCAGAGGTCCCACCCCCCGACCTCCGGCCCCGAAGCCCATCGTCCCCTGTCGCCGGCGTCTTTCGACCAATCGTCTCCCGCGCCCAAGATAAGGTCCGCCTCCACCTCGGCGATGGAGGAAGGAGGGCGAGCGGGGGGGCGGCCGCCGGGCGGAGCGGCGGCACAGCGCCAGGCGCAGCGCCTCGCCGGCATCTACAGCCACCGCTCCCGGCGCAAGCCCAACCCCCAGCCTCACCCGGACGCCGCGCAGCAGCTGGTCCTCCTCTACCCCAACAGCCCCGCCCACCAGTACCGCCCCGTCCTCCCCGTGTTCCCATTGGCCGGCGGCTACCCGCCCCTCCACCCCCGACACTATAACTACCTGCGGGACCACATCGGCGTCTCCTCGTTAGAGCGTTTCCCGCAGCAGAGGCGGGACTACGAGAGGATGGAGGGCCACCACCCGCTCTCCGGCCGCAACGCGTCCTCCTCGCTCTCGCCGCTCCGGAGCCGGCGGCTCCGCCCCTCAGGCTTCGCGGGGGGCGGGCCGGGGTCGGCCCAAGGGGGAGGGGGGCCGGCGTACCCGCCGGGGAGCATCGGGGCGAGGCTATTGGACGCCGGCGGGCGGCGGGGCACGGAGGCGGGCCACTACAGCGACGACTCCCGCTTCCTGCCGGGGTTGCCGCGGCGCGCCGCCAGCCAGTCGGACGTCGTCAAGTTCCACCTGGCCCGCAGCGCCAACCCCGCCTTCGACCCCGCCTCGGAGTTCCGCCCCCTGGGCTACTACCCTCACCTGACGCGGCCCTCCCGCCCCACCTACCTCCCCCTGAACTCCTCCCCCTTGTTGCCGGAGCGACCCACGTCGCTGTGCGTGGTAGGGGGTGCCGGGACGGGGTTCTACGACTCGGACCCGGAGGTCTTCTACTCGTACTACCGCTCTCCGCCCCCGCTGGGCGGAGTGGTACGCCCCGGCAGACTGGCCAGGATGAGGCACTCCTCCGGAAGCCTCCAACTGGACGAGGAGGAGGAGGAGGAAGGAGGAGGGGAGAAGGACGACATAGGAGAGGAGAGGAGAGGTGAGGGAGGTGGAGGAGCAGATGCAGGAAGAGTGAGGATTACTCAAGTGAGGCTGTGAATGGAAGCGTTGCAACACGAAAACGAAATAGACGTGTGTGGACAAAATAGCAGATCTGCAAGCTCACAATGCCGTTACAAATCAAACCCTGAGGAGCACACACAGATCCCAGTGCACACTTATCCGGACACGTACAAAAGCTACAAATGGATGAGGTGGAGAATTCTCTCTTTTGACACGATGGACAAACTACACTCCAAACTCTTCTGTTCTGTGCTATTGTATGTTGCTGATGTGCCACTGGAGATGTTAGCTTCTGTCAAACTACCAGGATGAAAAGTAAGCCACGTCATTCTGAAAGTAACGAAGCTACTGCCCACAAGCTACTTAACCTCGGTCCCAGCCTCACTCATCTGCGAAGAGAAGAGCCTGGTCACGACCTAAAGCAGCGAGTGTCTAGGAAGTCCTGAGTGGACAGGAGTTCTGTTTCCCCCGGAAACGATATTTTTTGACCAATCACAACACTCGTTTCATTCACGGAGAATGTTAACAGATTTGTAAAGCATCAACGTCATTTGCTTGGGCGGTACTTCCGCCAAATTCAACCATTTCTGGTTGTCAACTTCCTAGACAACCAACATCCCAGGCCTTGCCCAGGGTGCAAGCTACTGGGACATACATGTACTGTGGTTAAGCTGGTAGTGCCCAGCACTAGTATAAGTATATACGTTGACAAACATGATGGTAACTGTGGGTGATTAATGTGTCATAGGGTGACAGACGGACAGGAACGCATGAGTATGTGCGAGGTCTTTACAACAATTTCGGACACATTTTCTACGTTTTGAAAAGCTTTTGAAAGTCGTTGAAAAATGGTGCCAATAAAGATAATGCTTAAAATTTGAATTGAAATTAAGCTTTTAATACATTTTGTTTTCTTTTATAATTCTTTTTAAATAACGAGAGAAACCAAATAACGAGCGCTCCCTTCCCTCGTCTCAGACAATCATCTGAGATCAAGTGTCGCCTGCCACGCTTGGGAAAAACTACGTCAACAACCGTGTGTTGTGTCGAGATGTAGCCCTACAGCATTCCTGTTCATCACAAGATACTATTTGTATTTAGTAGACGTTTTGGGTTTGCTAATAGACAAATAACTGAAAACACACAATCTGAAAAGTGAACCTGTTATGGAGTAAAATTTATTTGACTACATGTTGTTACATTACATTATTATTAACTCATTGATTTGTTTGAATAAACAGTGAAACAAGATAGGGTGGTGATGGTGTAAGCTGCGTTCACACTGGGAGATACAGAAGATACAAAAGATACACAGCATCGTTGTATCTTTGTATCTGAAGTTGAAACCAGCTCAGCTTATTTGTAGCTGTTGTAGCTTTTGCAGCCGCTACAAACGTATCTTTGTCTCTTCATGTCGCTGGCTTCCTGCCGTGGAAACAGTACTAAATTGTTTTACTTAAGTGAAAGTAGCAATACTACAACTATAACTCCAGTAAAGTAAAAAATACCTCCGAGTTATACTTATAAGTACTGTACTGAGTAAATGTACTTAGTCACTTTACACCACTGCTGGCTTCCACTGAAAAAAGGATGGTAGCCTGTATCTTTGTATCTGCCAGTGTGAACGCAGCATTAGGGCTTGTGTGTTCAATTGTTGCTGAGATTGCAAGTTTTAAAATCAAATTAGTGTGTGTGTGTGTGTGTGTGTGTGTGTGTGTGTGCGATAAACTGGCAAAAATATCTGTACACTTATTGAGCAATTTATTTGGGCAACATAGTGTTAACTGGTTGTTTTTGAGGCTTCTGTCAACGAGTGTGTACTTTGAGTGAGCTGAACTCCTTTGTCAATAAATGATGTTCCCATGGAAACATTACAGGGTTTGTGAGATCATCTCTCTCTGTATTAAATCACCACCAGTGTTAAACCTCTAATATAGGTCATTTTGTTGTTGAAAAACACTGCTAACTCCTCACACTTGGGGGCAGTGTTGAGCAGCTGGTCAATTTTACGTTTTCGAACGTTTTCATTTCAAGGACCCCGCACAACTCTTGAGTGTACAAATGGGGTCCATTCGGTTCCATTTGTACGCTCTCAGAGTTAGAGCTGTGAGGGTCATTTTGGAACACCCTCAAGGAACGCTGAGGGTCCCTGGACCTCACTTAAGAGAACTATTGTTCCGAGGGTTCCTTGCATTTTCTGTAACCAATTGTTGGCCATCCTTTGCCAAGTGTACAGCTTATATAGGCAGTCATGGCGTCTTTGTACATTTCAGTGAATTTCCAGATTATTTTCCATCCAAATGCAGAATGCTTGACAGTTTCAATGTATCTCAATGACAGCTATCCAACTTCATCCTGGAGCTGTTACTTTACAGACACACACACACACACACACACACACACACACACACACACAAACACATATACATAGATCAGGTGTCTTCAACAGGGGGTCCGGGACCCCCAAGGGGGTCCTCAGAGTTACTACAGGGGGTCTGCCAAATATTTGTGTGGTGGGGAACATTATAGCCGAAAATAGCCGATCTACAAGCTCACAACGCCTCGCGCCGCGAGGCGTTGTGAGCTTGTAGATCGGCTATTTTCGGAGAGCCGGTGTAGAGGGAAAAAGAGCAGACCAAGTACAGAGCCAACGGTCAAGTTGACTAAATATTAGCATGAATCCAGCTATCCATGAAATCTATGATAAAAGTTTCATCTGCAACACAATTTTATACAATATGTAGTGGGGGGTCCCTGCTTAATTTCTCTCTCAGCTAATCAATCATAACTCACTGAATTCTCGACGTGGTTTTCAAGCAGTTTGGTTTGCTACAAAACCTATACTCCATGATTCAAAGGACAAGAACAATAAACTGTATGCAACGTTCACAGCACATTTACTACGAGAAGGAACAAACAAACATCTGTGTTATTTCAATCAATCTTAAATATTTATTCATAAAACTCTAAATCCCGCTAAAAAAAAAGAATTTATTTAAAATCGTACATCTGTCATTTTTACAACAACTTCCCCCTGACAAAAAAAGCACTTGTGTATCCCTTATGATATATATTTATATATATATATAAAAAGATGAAAACATACAATGACCAAATGTTACAGTGTCTTTGGTACAAAACAACACAACCATCCACTACAGCTCCCTTCTATTGCGTCGACAAAGGGGAGGAGTCACGTGGTTCCCATGGTTACGGAACAGAGGAATCGTCATTTTTGCAGTTTTGAGGACAAACCCATGAAAACATTCCATTTGTACCAGAGCTGTACCTTTAACTTGACTTTAACTACACGCCATTTAAGTCATTTTGAAAAGATTAAAAAGCATCTCGTTTTTTGTTGGAAAATAAAGCTCACTGAAGACAAACAAGAAACAAAAACTGGTCGTCTCTTTTTCAAACGTTTCGAAATCGCTGCTTAACACCACATTTTAACTTTTAAGTTGCAGTTGAAAAACCCTGTGAAATAGAACTGAACCTTACAGTTTGGCATGTTCCAAATGATTCCATAACCAGGAAAAACCATGGGAATTCTACCCTCCATTACAGCATCAATAAACGGCACCAAAAATGTAAGTATTTGACACTAGCTAGCTCTGTTCCTACAAGTAGACCTATAATGGATCCGACCGTCATTATATTTACCCATGTTTTTAAACCCCAAACTCTGTCTTACATCTTCTCATCTAAAGCTGAACTTCTATTTAGTCACAAACGGTGTTGCTCGCCAAAATCTACATCTACAAGATCACAGCGCATTGCGATGTGACACTTGTTAATAGGCGCGTTGCTTGCTATTTTCGGCAAGCAACACTGTTGCATGACAGCTTTAGCTGCTACAGTGAAGATAAACGATATAAGGAGGGCAAGTGATATTTTTGTATTAAAATAAGCTCTATATTCCTAATTGATATAGAGTGTTTGTTCAGTAACAGGAGTCTCCTCGTCTCTCCAGCTCTTTGGTAAACAAAAAGGATAAGGAAGTGAAATTGGAAGTGATGACACAGAGAAATGAGCAGACACAATTGGAACTGTAACACTATACAATTTAAGCTGACTCTCCTGATTGGCTGAAAATGTGTAACCCACCTGTAAATGTATTTTCTGTATATCAAAGAGCTGGAGAGACAAGGGAGATCCCTGTTACTGAACAAACACTATAGGAATGACTATCAGAATATAGAGCTTTATAACAAAAAACATGTTTTCACCAAAAAAATATTTTATTTACCTTTAAGGTGGGTACACTTTACTGAAATGGGTCACAAAAACTCATATCCTGAAAAAGTAATTGTGAAATGAATCCACATCCCTAATTAAATTTTGTTAAAAAATAGATACATTTTAGGGTTGGGATCCTTAACGATTCGGGTAACAATAACAGGTAACTCTGAGAGTGTACAAATGGAACCATATAAGACTCTAAATCTGGTAAGGGTCCAATTGGTTTCATTTGTACACTCTCAGAGTTATGGGGGTGCTTGAGATTAAAATGTTTCTGGATTCCCAACCCTAATCAAAATATCTTTGTAATTTGAAAATATTCATCTTATGTCTACTGTGCCTATGACCATGCTGCAATAGGCTCTATGCACAGCAGCCATATTGGAAAGAAATTGGGCATCTTCTTACTTCCTTCACAGGTGTTACCAATGATACTAATGAAGGCTCTGTTCCATTCTGGTCAAACAGAGTCAGGCTGATGATATTGTGCATGTTGGCTCACTGGAAACACTCTGCTACACCAGTGGTTCTTAAAGTGTGGACCAGGAACCCTCATGGTTCCTTGCGGGGGTTCCAAATGGCCCCTTACAAGTGTGTAACTCTGAGAGTGTGCAGATGGAACCAAATGGACCCGTAAGGGCCATTTGGTTCCATTTGTACACTCTCAGAGTTATGGAGTCCTTGAAATTAAAAGGTTTGAGAACCACTGTGCTACACTAAATGGAACAGAGCCTTCATTAGTATCATTGGTAACACCTGTGAAGGAAGAGGCCCAATTTCCTTCCAATATGGCTGCTGTGCATGGAGCCTATTTCAGAAATAAGGGAGCCGTCATTCTAAAACAAAAGCAGTCGTGTTGATAACAAACCAGTGGAATATTGGCATGGAGAACAAAGCATTATGCTTCACACGAACGACGGCGGCGCTTCGCGCTAACGCGTCGTGTTTGAAAATCTGTTATTTTCCTCCGGAAGCGACGCCAATCGTACTACGCCGTAGAAATTAGGCTTTTACGTCTCAAGTGCTACTGAACTGAAAATAATAATAATAGTTATCTACATACAGGTGAAGGCCACGTCATGACACAACTTTCACTGCTGTTGAGAGGAGAGAAAAAAAAAAACACAACCCAAACTCCCCAATTATTATGATTCATATTTTCCATCTTATAAGATTCTAAATATGGTCCCACCTATATACACATACACAACGGAAACTTGGCATGGTCCCATAGAAATATTACGATTAGAAAACTTGTATGGTCCCTTATTCAATTGATATAAAAAAAAAAGAACTGCATAGTTTTGTGTGCCAATTAAGTGTTACTAGAAGGCCCGTGAAACCCATTTAGCACATGTTGACAAACGTCTAAATTAATTCTTAACTCGACTATTTGACAATTATGTTGTCTGCTAGCCTAGCATCGCTGTCGGGCAGAAACCTTGTATCACCATATTTCATCTCCCCCACGCCATAAATTAATATCATCTGTCATTTACACTTAATTGTAGGAAAGTAGCAAAAAATTGCTGATCTACAAGCTCGTGATGCGGTGCATTGTGAACGAGTGCTGCGCTATGAGCTTGTAGACCTGCTATTTTTGGGGGGAAACATGCGCAAATCTTTGAATGTATATATATGCATTTTTAACTCAAATCTTTGCTTCTGGGGGTCCCCAGAACAACATAATTTGAGATGGGGGTGGTCCGCGGACAAATACATATCATTTTGGGTGGTCCTTGACATGAAAAAGTTTGAGAACCACTGATATTATAGCAACAAAAGTAAAAAAAAAAAAAAAAACTCTTAGGATTTAGAAGACACTTGCAGAATCCCCAGAAGCAAAGATTTTAGTAAAAAGTGTTTGCTTTAAAATATATATTCAAAGAGTATTAAAAAAATAGCAGATCTACAAGCTCTTAGCGCGGCACTCGGTGCCGCGCTATGAGCTTGTAGATCTGCTATTTTTGAATAGCCAAAGTATAAAATAATGGTTTAAGTGGTGCGTTCCCGGTCTTAATGGGGGTTAACCAATGAAAATAATTAACAAGAGATTGCCCCTAAACTACACGGTTCTTTTTTACATCCCTGAAAGATAACGTTTTTGGACGTACAATCTTTCCACCCAACAGCAACGCCATGTGCACACCATCACTTATTTTTCCTTATTGCTTTAAAACGACGGGATGCACCTTTTTTCTAATAAGGGTTTTAAACATGTACTTGTGCAGATAATGTTGTCTGTGTGCGCACAGTACGTTCACACAGCTTTAATTACATTCTAACATGCACCGAAGTATGGCTATTAAAGCATTACTGAGACTTTTTGGAGGAACTAGGGACTCCCAACAGCAGTGAACATTACATAGTGTATATATTACATGTAGTGTGTGTGTGCGCGCGTGTGTGTGCGTGTGCGTGTGCGTGTGTGTGTGCGTGTGTGTGTGCGTGTGCGTGTGTGTGTGTGTGTGTGCGTGTGTACAGCAAGGAGACATTGCACAGCAAGTCTCCTTTTTTTTCTTCCACGCCCCCAAACCAGTCTTCGGCTTCACCTGTGACACACAGTCTCTCTCTCTCGCTCTCTTTGTTTTTTTTTATCTCTTTTCATTCCGTCTGTCTTTCTCTCCATTCATCCCTTCTTCAGTCTTCAGAGAACCTGAAAGGGAGGCGAGACGAGAGAGAAGAGAAGACAAAAGCAGCGAGTCAGAGGAGGATCCGTCATTGAGTTCGAATAGACTAAACGAGAGAGAGAGATCAGAGAAATCAGAGAGAGAGAGAGAGAGAGAGAGAGACACACACGCTAGCGCTGTTTCCTGAACAATAGGCTCTATGCACAGCAGCCATATTGGAAAGAAATTGGGCCTATTGCTTACTTCCTTCACAGGTGTTACCACTAATGAAGGCTCTGTTCCATTCCATTCTGGTCAAACAGAGTCAGGGTGCTGATATTGTGCATGTTGCTGACGCATTGAGAGCATTACATTTTTGAATGTAAGAGATAATACAAAAGAGAGAGAGAGAGAGAGAAGAGAGAGACACATACTTCTGAAACCTGGCGAGGATGTGTGTGACCATCCTATCGGTGATGCCCGGACAGACGTCCTCGGCCAATCGGATGTTGCGCTCCAACTCCTCGATGGCCAATCGCTGCTCAGAATGATCCTTGTGCTGCTGTTTCAACTACACAGGAAGAGGATAAAAGATGTTTACACCTTTCTTTCACAGAACCCAAACAACAATCTGCTGTTCTTTTCTTTTAGATATATATGTCTTTGTATCCTTCATTGACAGTTATACAGTGGTGACAGGCAGGAAATGTGGCGAGAGAGAGATATGGGGAAGGACACGCAGCAAACAGCCTTGGGTACCATTGGCCTTAAATGGTACGCACTACTCTACTAGCCAATTTAACCCATTGAGACCTGAAGCCGATTCTACATGTCTCCTAAATCTCAGTATTCTGAAAAACGTATGTTTCTATATCAGTGGTGCTCAATCTTTTTCATGTCAAGGACCCCCAAAATGATATGTATTTGGCCGCGGACCCCCATCAAAATGTTTTGTTCCAGGGACCCCCAGAAGCAAAGATTTGAGTTAAAAATGTTCGCTTTAAAAATATATATATTCAGAGGATTTGCACACATTTTCACGATTTTTCAAAAATAGCAGATCTACAAGCTCATAGCGCGGCACTCGGTGCCGCGCTATGAGCTTCTATATCTGCTATTTTTGAATAGCCAAAGTGTAAAAGAAAGCCTTTTAGCTCAAATCTAAAAATGACACAGTTCCAGGTCTTAATGGGTTAAACCCGAGGTCGATTCTAAAAGCTTAAATCATGTTGTGCAGCACACGAAAATAGCCTCTCTAAAAGCTCTCAATGGGTCTGTGCTTATAGATAGTAGAGTTTTCAACGGGCCTGAAAATGAAGGCCCGACACCTAACTGGGCCGGCACGAACAGGGCCCGGCCTGAACAATTACCATACTTGTAGGCCCGAAAACCTGAAAACCCTGAAAAAGGTGTCATTCGGTGCTTAAAGGACAACTTTGTTTTTTTACAACCAAGGTTTATGTTTTAGATTGTAATTAAAGTAAATAAAAGATGAGTGTTAAAATTTTAAATTGTACTGCTTTCTATAGTTTTAGCAATTTTCGTGATCTTTTTTACAGTGGGCAGGGGCATTCTGTCCGGTGGCTAAATATGTATTTTTTTACACAATAACCCGGTGTTTTCTTTATTATTATTTACAGTAGCTCTTCTAGCCCCCAATAACTCACATCTGGCCATCAAAGACCACAGGACCTTTTTTTATTGTGTAAAAAAGGCATATTTAGCCACCGGACAGAATGCCCCCGCACACTGTAAAAAATATCGCAAAAATTGCTAAAACTATAGAAAGCAGTAAATGAAAAAAAAATAACACCCATCTTTTATTTACTTTAATTACAAGCTAAAATATAAACCGTGGTTGTAAAAAACTAAAGTTGTCCTTTAATGTCCTCAAAGTCACGCAGCCAACAAGCTTTGAACTGAGCAGATTGGACCTTCCGTTCCAGAGATAATGGCCAAAAGAATCTTGAGAAGAAGCAGTTCCATGCAGAATAGAAGCTGGTTGGTGTGTGTGTGTGTGTGTGTGTGTGTGTGTGTGTGTGTGTGTGTGTGTGTGTGTGTGTGTGTGTGTGTGTGTGTGTGTGTGTGTGTGTGTCAACCTCAGTGAAGACAGGAGAGATGACGGTTGTCAGACTGGTAGATTTGCTCAGCTGGTCTTGACCCTGCTGGGGTGTGTTGATGATCAACCAAGAGGACAGCAAGAGAAGCGCTTTGATTGAAATGTATATTTTATGTGGCAAACACGCGTGTACGGGTGCAATCAATCGATTTAATCAATAAAGTAAAACAAAAAAAAAACATTAATTGATGATTTAACACATTGACTGCCTAGATCGAATTAACTCGATATTAGCTTTTCATCACTTGCCAGCCAAGATCGAGTTAACTCGATTTTAGCAAAAAAAATATTTTTCAAAAAAATTTCAAACATTTTTTTTTTTTTTACTTTTTTTTTTTTTAATTTGACCCAAAGACCAAGGAGATATGAATTTTCGAAGATCTTTACTCTCATCCACTTCCTTGTTAACTTAAAACTTTAAAATGTTGTATCTCGGCTCCCGAGTACTTTTTTTTAGGCAGTGAAAATAATTCAGGCAGTCAATGTGTTAATAAAATAGATTAATAATCAATCCCTATTTTGTGCATGTCATTGCAGGCTGACATTTTCAACACATTTCAAAAAGTGTCAAAAACAGATCTACAAGCTTGCAATGCGCTGTGAGATTGTAGATGACTGTCGTGCGAGAAAGCATAACGCTTAAAGATGCACTACGTAACATTCCTATTCTATCCCGGATTTGAACCCGGGTCTCCTGTGCAAGTTCAGAATTTATTTGAATTTTTCACTGAGCTAATAGCCTAGCCTGCTTGCTCAGGGGGGTAAATAGAATTTTGACACGGGATATAAATGTCTCAATAGAAGAGCAGGGAGACCAAATACAACCACCCCAATTATAAAAGTTATTGTATTAATATACTCTACCATACAGATTGGCAAAATACCATTTTATACACTAACATAAGTTACGTAATACAGCTTTAAGTGGTTAATCGATTCATTGTTACAGTATTATTTTCCCATGAAATTTCTTTAACCCATTAAGACCGGGAACGCATCTGTGTCACTTTTAGATTTCTTTAGGCTATTCAAAAATAGCAGATCTACAAGCTCGTAGCGCGGCACCGAGTGCCGCCCTACGAGCTTGTAGATCTGCCATTTTTGTAAAATCGTGAACATTTGTGCAAATCTTTCAATATATATATATTTTCTTTAAAGCGTTAGGATTTAGAAAACATGTTTTTAATCGGCCTCAGGTCTTAATGGATTAAGAAAACTCACTTCTCCATAATTTGATGAATCGAAAAAGTAAAAGATTGAATAATAGCTAGGAAAATAATCGATAGTCGCGGCCCTACAAGCGTGTCAGAGTCGTACCCACACACACACACACAGACACAGTACTGACCGTTCCATTGAGGACCTTCCTTCCATCGGGTTTCTTCTTTCGGACCGTAGTGAAGGACCACTCCGGAGACTGACTGTTCTCCTTGTTACTGGACTCACTGACACACACACACACACACACACACACACACACACACACACACACACACACACACACACACACACACACACACACACACACACACACACACACACACACACACACACACTTTAGTGATAGGCCAACCCAAACAGACGTGGTGCGTGATCCATTGTTCAACTCAATGCGAGGCTGAAAAAGAGCATCAGCACTCAGCCAGGAGTTTAAAGGTAGGGTAAGTGATTTGCAATTATTCAAGTAATTGCAAAATGGGTCTATGTTCTGATAGTGCTTGTTACTATAGAGTGTCCTGTCCATATAAGGAGTCTCCATGTCTCTCCAGCTCTTTATAAAACAGAAAATGCATTTTCGTTTCAGTTTCATTTCCAATTTTATCCAATCAGGACAGAGAACTCAATCAGGATACAGATTAAACAAGTGAAATTGGAAGTGATGACACTAAGAAATGAGCAGGCAAAATTGGAACTGGAACACTATAAAAAATAAAGCTTAAAAATGGGTACTTTCTCCTGATTGGCTGAGATTTTGACACCTACCAGAAAATGTATTTTCTGTTTATTAAAGAGTTGGAGAGACGGGGAGACATCTGTTACTGAACAAACACTCTATAGTAATGATTACTATCAGAATATAGTGCTTTAACCTTGCTTTAAACCAAAAATATCACTTACCCTACCTTTAACTGATTACCTGCCAAAGACGTATATATACGTCTTTTAATAATCAGCTGTTGTCCGCCAAAGACGTTTTTTTGATTGATTTTTTTTATAATTTCAACCCTTGTCGAATTACGAACAGATTAGGAGCTAAAAATGTTCGAAGATTTGCTGCTCCATTCACTTCAATGTTAAAATTCAAACGGACAAACAATTCACTTTGTTTTTTGGTTTAAAACTACTGGTTTTGAGCTATATTGAAACATCAAACAACACATGTCAACAAGGTCAAAATGACCTCGTTGACATTTGTGAAACCACACCTGAATCTCATCTGTGATTAGAAACCATCTGGGGATCAATCATACTGGAGGAAAAAAATCTGTGGCTACGCGAACAGGTACCAAAATCATGGCAAAACCCTGGCAGAGGCTACAGACTGTTCTGAAAAAACTCTGGCAGGCATTGTGTTAACGGAAAGTAAACTTTAAAGGGATAGTTCACCCCCCAAAATTACCTTTTTCTATCGATTACACACCTGCACGGTACGGGAGCAAAAAAAAAATGTTCGGGTCAACCAAACGTCACGGACCCAAAAGGTTTGTGCTCCCGGTCATTGAAATGAAAAAGGTTTTGAGAACCACTGCATTATGCATTTAAAAACACACACACACATTCCCGTCATACATTATGCATTTAAAAACACACAACGGGGGTACCTGTCGGAATCGTCTGAGCTGCTGTCGCTGTGTCCCTCGTCTTTCCAGCGTCTGTACCGGTCGATCAGCTCGCTGAGGTACGACGTCTTCTTACAGTGCTTAACGATGAACTTGTGTTTCAGCAGCTCTTTAGCTGTGGGCCTCTGTAAGGAGACGCGCACGCACACACACACACACACACACACACACACACACACACGCACACTTACTTAATCTCACAGTATTTGATTCATGAACCCATTAACTCTCTCACTGCCAGACTTATTTCTGGCCGCGTTTGCCCACTTCCAGCGATTTCTTTTTTTTTTTTGGTAAAAAAAAAGTGCTCAGGAGCCGAGATACAGCCTTTTTCAGGAATAAGTTAAACAAGAAGTGAATGGAGCAGCAAATCTTCGGATCATGATATTTTCGGTTCTGAACATTTGAAAAAAAACAAAATATTTTTTTATAACTCGTTCTTGGCAGCCAGAGAGTTAAGACCTGGAACGCGTCTGTGTCACTTTTTGATTTGAGCTTAAAAAAACACATTAATTTACACTTTGGCTATTCAAAAATAGCAGATCTACAATCTCCTATTTTTGAAAAATGGAGAAAATGTGTGCAAATTAACATTTATATTCTTTTAAAGCTTACATTTTTAACTCAAATCTTTGCTTCTGGGGGGTCCCTGGAACAACATATTTTGAGACGGGGGTCAGCGGCCAAATACATATAATTTTGGGTGGTCCTTGACATGAAAAGGTTTGAGAACCACTGATATAGAAACGGCCTCAGTAGTCCAGGGGCCAGGCCATATTTTGGTACCACCTAAGGTGACCGTAAAGTTTTTGTATTTTTGTCTTCCTACATGTCTCTAGTTTATATTTTGGTATGATAACCCTTCCAATCTTGTAGCTTAATGGCAGTTATCACTACCTACCGGCTAATGTATCCGGTAGGAGACACAAAGTAGAATATTTGTGTCTCCTACCGGAAATACACCCGGGCATCAAATTATTGCGACAAAAAACAAAATATATCCATGTATTCAAGGCTTCATGAGGTGTGCAATTGATAGAAAATATTTTTTTTGGGTGAACTCCTCCTTTAAGTTTCCCAGGGGGACTCTCTACCCATTCAGCTATGACCACCCTAGACCGAAGGAGGGTCAACTTTTACAAGCTTATGGAAAGCAGTCTTTTTGCAAACACCAAAAATCTGAGAAGTTATCAATTGCACACCCCATGAAGCCTTGAATACATGGATATATTTTGTTTTCTGTCGCAATAATTTGATGCCCGGGTGTATTTCCGGTAGGAGACACAAAGATTCTACTTTGTGTCTCCTACCGGATACATTAGCCGGTAGGTAGTGATAACTGCCATTAAGCTACAAGATTGGAAGGGTTATCATACCAAAATATAAACTAGAGACATGTAGGAAGACAAAAATACAAAAACTTTACGGTCACCTTAGGTGGTACCAATTTGTGAAAATATCAGTGTTGGCCCCTGGACTACAGGTCTTAATGGGTTAACGGTGGACATGGACAGATGAGCGGAAAGGAAGATGTTACATTGGATGTATAGTATTGCCATAGTTTTTTTTTGTATTTGTATTGAATTGTGTGACATATTGTATAGCATTGTTTAGCTACCGGCGGACACACAGTGACTGCCCTGACGAAGGCAACCGAGACGAAACGCGCCCACCACCCGAGTAAGTGGCCCTTGGTTTAATTGTTAGTATTGTATAGGTATTGTTATCTGCACAATGCACACGTATTCGCACACGTTGTTGCACAGTGACTATGGACAGAGAGGCATGCCTGTTGAAGGCAAACACTATAGATCAGTGGTTTTCAACCTTTTTTGCGTCAAGGACCCCCAAATTGACACACATTAGCCCAGGGACCCCATTTGAAAAGATATGCCAATAAGAGACGATTTTTACGGCTCTAGCAGTGATTCTCAACCATTTTAATGTCAAGGACCCCCAGTTTAACATGCATTAGGCTACGGACCCCCATTTCTACCCGCATTTCTATCTCTGGGACCCCAATTTATATTATAAAATCAATGTTAATTTAACTCTGAGAGTGTACAAATGGAACCAAATGGACCCTAACGGGTCCATTTGGTTCCATTTGTACACTCTCAGAGTTACAGACCCATTAGGGTCCATTTGGTTCCTATCCATCATTTAGCTGGGGACCCCCTGGAACTCCCTCAAGGACCACTGGTGGTCCCCGGACCACTGGTTGAAAACCACTGCTATAGATGACTACCTCCCATGTTTAGTGTATGTGTCACTTCATACTCTGTCTTTTTGTATATTGTTCTGTGTTTTTTTTGTATAGCCTTTCTTCTTATGCCTCAGCTTTTTAGGATTTTGTTTTACTATTTTGAAAAACATTTTAAAATAGTGAAAATAGCCGATCTACTGTAAATCGACATTTAGCTAGTTATGAGCTTGTAGTTATTTAGTAGCTATTTGAACTATTTAACATTTTTTAGGCATAAGGGGTAAGGATGGGGCCCATTGTCTCCTATTTCTCCTATGGGAGACAAATTCATTCCTTTTTTGGGGGTCTTTTTTGTCACTCTATACGGGCTGGGGGGGGGGGGGGGGGGGGGGGCGGCACCTGTCAGCGGAGACAGTCGGGCGGGATGAGTAGGACGGATATGTTCTACGTCCTCTCGGTGGGGGCTCCTCACTGACAGGTGAGTCAGTAGGGTACGACGGCAGTGACAGAAATGTGTGTGTACGCAAGTAGAGGAGAGGCTTGTCGTCGGTATCGGCCGAGAACGGCAGAAGCACGGACAAACGCGTGTGGAAATAATTGGCTTAACGACTAAATTGGGGAGAAAAAAAGGGGTTAAAAAGCTAAAAAAAAAAGAAGAAAAGAAAACAGAGTCTCAATGATACACAGGCAAGGTTCTTTACGTGATATTACATTTCACCGCCAGGGGGCGACAACAGATGGAGATATTTCAAAGAAGGAACCGTGTGTGTGTGTAACATCCTGTTGAACTTAACAGTCTACAAACTCTCTCTCTCTCTCTCTCAACATCACACTTTCTCTTTCTCCAACTCCCCTCTCTCAATCGCTTTCCTACTTCTTTTCTCTCTCTGTTTGTGGTGTGTGTGTGTGTGCGTGTGCGTGTGCGTGCGTGCGCGCGTGCGTTTCATGTTGACTTACGAACGCAGGGTCCTTGTTCAGGCAGGTTTCCGTGAACTCTTTGAAGCTCTTGGAGAAGTCCCCCGTCAGGGTGGGGGGGCTGGACTTGGGGATGTGGAACAGGACCCTCATGGGATGCATGTCGGAGTTGGGAGGCTCGCCTTTAGCCAGCTCTATGGCCGTTATGCCCAGGGACCAGATGTCAGCCTAGGAGAGAGACACGCGCACGCACACACACACACACACACACTGGTACTTAAGTAAAAGTATCAATACTACAATATAGAAATACTCTGTTACTAGTGAAAGTCCGCAATTCAAAATGTACTTGGGTAAAAGTACAAAAGTATTGTCATCGAAATGTACTTGCCAAGTACCAAAGGTAAAAGTACTCATTATGCAGAATGTCCCATTTCGAGTTTTCAAATGTATAAAAGTCTTTTGAAAATAGCCGATCTACAAGCTCCCAATGCGTCGCATCGCGACGCATTGGGAGCTTGTAGATCTGCTATTTTCAAATGGCCGACATGTATATAGGGCTGAAGCGCTTAATGTAACACCTCAAAATTGTACTTAAGTACAGTACTTGAGTAAATGTACTTAGTTACTTTACACCACTGTCTGTTGCCCCCCCTCACCGTCTGTTATTACTGTACAAAAGCATTATTCAACTTGTTTCCATTGTATTGTTCCCCGTGTTTTTTTTTCACTGCCAAAGACAGTAAATCGCTAATCTTAATTATTCGTGTGACAATTGGTGGTCCAGTGAAATGTCAGAGTCGTGACAAAGCCCTGGCAACACCGTGAACCAGCTAGCTGTTGGATGAACTTGAGTCAGCCTACTGACCATATGTCTGCACACACACACACACACACACACACACACTCCACAATAACGATAGCACACACACCCACACTACCCACAATAACGATAATACACACACACTCACTATCCACAATAACAATAGTGTTACAGGCCTCAGGAATGAGTACCCGTTTGCAGAAGATATGTCCTGTTTTATACAGGGAAGATATTCAGACAAGAGACATTAGATTCACGTTGTTCAAAGCAGGCTGTAGTCTGTCTGATTTATTCACAGAATCGTATTCACTTCTTTTCTCTTTAAATTCACTCATATATCTCATTCTCAATAATCACAAATTCACAATTCACATTTCACAATTTACATTAAACTGCTACTGGTGGGATAACATTGCTACACATTGGTCTATTTTATGTCACATTTCACCAAATAATACTGTTTACACAATACAATATGTGC